>NC_090764.1:26932465-27007414 GCF_036898095.1 Palaemon carinicauda
CAGAATAATAAGAACATTCAGTTTCCAGACTCATTTGCCTCGACTTTGTAAAGGTATAAAAATTCAATATACTCCAGAGGTACGAGTAGAATAGATAATAAATCTAAGCTGAAAAATTCTTAAATATGATGACTTTAGAATTAAATATTACCGCAGGCACACATAGAGAGAAGATATCAGACATGTGTCTGAATCCTACGAAGTCGAATTTGTACTACTGTTAACGATGTCGTATGACTTCCGTTTTTTTTTTTTTTTTTTTTTTTTTTTTTTTTTTTTTTCCAGTGCGTAATCAGCATCAAAATTCTCACCTTCTTCAGTTTAATGGGGGAGCTTGTTTCTAAGAACATAGTCTATCAAAACTTTGAACTGTGTTTGTTAAATGCAGACGCATATCAAGTGCTATATCCAACTTGTTTAGGTATTTATTTATGGTTAATATAAACAGTAGCAAGAGAAAGCTGCTTCACACATGTAATGATGTTGCAAAAGGCATAATGGTGTTTCAATGCTTGTGCTGTTTCAGGGCACTCATGACATAGTTGTGCTCAGAAAGGAAGGAGAAAATTCCTGTATTTAGTTTTCAAAAAAATGCCAGTTGAAATGTCAATTAGCTTTTCTTTTTCAATAACTCAAAAATTCTGCTTCATTTCATTATCCGCATCCTCGAATGAGTTGTATAGCTATGTCAGAGTCTGACTTCTTTGGAAGATACTCTCGTAGATTACCCTGTAATTGATGTAGGTGCTGCAGTGTCTTATAATGTTGGCCACTTGTAAGTTTTCTTTTAAGGAATTCATGGCAATTGGGCAAACACTCTGTCTGGTTTTTCTTTACACAGCTGTTCCAGAACTCAATTTTAAGAAGAACGGACTTTGATTCTGCCTTGGACATTCAAAATCTTGATATTAGAACCTTTTAATGCTAGGTTTAGTTCATTTAATTTAGAAATAAATATGTCTGCAAGATAGGCCATATTGCATAACCTGACTTTATCAGTGAACTTGGTTGACAGAGAAGACTTGTGCTCATCAAGAAATACTTCAACCACATTCCTCATTTCATACACACGTGGAAGAATATTTACTGCTAGATAGCCAATACACCTCTGTATGTAGGAACAATTTTGTAAATGGACCCCATCTCTTGAGACCGTGAGGCAAACCGTGCGCGGACGGGATGCCGAATGCATTTTTGCCGAAGGACAAGAAGCAGAAGCCAGGAAGCCGAACGGACAGAATGCCGAACAGACAATGCCGAAAGGACACAATGCCTAACAGACGTTAAGTCGAACGGACAAAATGCCGAATACTGCTACGACTAAATGTAATTATAAGCAAATATATTTTTTTTTTTTCCTTTAGTCCAGTAAGAAAATCAATGATTATTTTTTTTTTATTCAGAACACCTGTAAAAGACAAAAGGACGTAGGCCTGAAATAAAAGTAAAATGCTTGATAATCATTTTATTTCTACAATATACTACATACAATATGTGTTTATTTAAAAGATAAAATGTGTCGGCTGGGTTAAAAAAAGTTAAAAACCTACATAGTATAATGTATAAGAGAAAAAAAGAATATTTAAAAATTGTGAGCTAAAGACCGTAAAAAAGTTAATCCTTCATCCTTATCATAAGAACAAAATATGGATTTTATCCTATCGTTAATGGCATCGTATTTCTTGTTAAGTCGTGTTATATCAATCCCTGCAAAAGCTTGTTCAATTAGAATTTCATTACATGCTTGTTCATTTCTGATAACCTTTAGTAATTTGGCGAATGTTGGATGCGTTATGTTGATTCTCTTTTTAAATGCCTGAGGCCAGCCTTCAAGGGAATTGTTTGTTCTCGGTAAATCATTATTAACGCGAGTGTGAACAGACCACAAATCAACATCAAACAGTGGTTTCCTCCTTCGACCTCGCTGGATTATCCCTAACCATGTACTTTCAAAGTAAACCAAAAAATCACTTAACAATTCATCCGTTTCAGCATCTAAGATATTTACCAATTCGTTAAATAATTCATGTACATCTGCGGGTGGAACGAAGGCAAGTGCTTGTAACTGCTTGATAAAAAGTGCGTTATTGGGTTCAACATACCACTGCTGTAGACCACAAGACTGGATGTTTCGCCATAAACATTGGCCAAAATGAAAAAAACAACCTGATAAAAGTGTATTAGGAAAGTTTTTTTTTAATGCTATTTATTGTTGCTCTTTCGAAATCAACAGTTATTGAATCAGGATCCTGAACACCTTTGCTTTTTAAAAATCCAAAAATTTCGTCATACGTTTTTTCTTCTTTGTTACCAGCAATACAATATACCAGTGGCAAGGTTTTATTTTTTGAAACAATGGCATGTAAAGTATAAAGCTGCTTGCCTAAAGGAGCGGAGTCAAATGTGCCATCGGCAAACCATGCTCGTTTTTTAGATAATAATTCCAAGTTAGTTTCTGTCGATAAAATTGTAACGGAGGTGGTTTCATAAAGACGAAAATTCTCGCCACGGCTTGTCTTATCCAAGTCTTCACTTTCTTCATTCTTTCTTGCTCGTCTTACCATTCTTGCAAGTGTTTCTCTTTTAGGTATAGAACCAGCAATGCTGAGTGGCAGTTCTTCCAAGACTTTATTAATTGTGCGGCTTGTTACCTCTTCTGTTTGTTCTGCTGAATTCTTCATTACATCCAAAGATTTTAAAATTATATTATGAGCACCGTCAGGAGGATGTGAATGTTCTGAAGCCTGTCCATGTTCGACATCACTAATCGTTCTAATTCTTGCATTGCACTCTTTTCGTCTCTCACATTTCCAGTAAGTAGTTGCTTTAACAGTTTTATCGACAACGTATGAATATCCATTATGAAGTAACTTTCGGCCACCACGTCCTGTCTTGGTAAATTCCATGGTTAAACTGGCTTTTTTAAACAAATAAATTCCATAGTGAAATTCGAGTAAAGGAAAAAAATATAAATATAAATAACTACAGAGCATGAATAGTAAACTAGCATATTGTTACTTAAAGAAGTAGTTAAATAGTAATTATCAAATTAGTTAAAAGTTAAAGTTGGAAGAAGAAAACAATCTTAAATACGGTATTTTCTTATTTTTTTATCCATTAACGATACTTATCATTTACATAATAATTTTCTTTTTTATTTATGGCTGAAAGATTAAGTGATTGAAAGAATGAATAGATAAATGAAAGAAATCATTTATCAATTTGCAAGAGAGATATTTATATAGAGTATATAAAAAGAGATATAGTCATTATTCGGCATTTTGTCCGTTCGACTTAACGTCTGTTAGGCATTGTGTCCTTTCGGCATTATGACTGTTCGGCATTCTGTCCGTTCAGCTTCCTGGCTTCTGCTTCTTGTCCTTCGGCAAAAATGCATTCGGCATCCCGTCCGTGTACCAGGCAAACACTGTATAATGAGTAGGCCTAGCTTGTATAATGAGTAGGCCTAGCTTGATGCAATTTGCTACTCTAGTCACTTAATTAAGTTTCTCTTTTAGATCACAAGGCATCTTTTTCACTGCTAGTTCCTCTATATGAAGGCAGCCGTGGATGGTCCACATTAGGTACAACGGTTTTTAAGAGACCAATAGCCACGTTTATTGCTCCTTGCAAAGAGCCTTGCACAGGTTCCACGTAAGATCATTTTTGGTGTGGAAATTGGCTAAGATCTTAAACAATCCCTCACTTCTTGTTGTCGTAGTGAAAAGACTAATCTGAGACATAACATATATAAACACAAGGAAGACAGCTGGACATACAGTGCCAGTAGATTTATCAAGTTGAATGTTACGAACTGGGTGATTGGATTCAAGGTGCCTCCTCATATTTGCAGGACCAACATGCATATCCCTTTCTGAGTGGGAATACCGTAGCGTGGTGAAAAGATTTGTGTATTGCCATGATCAGCAAAGGGATACTCATACTCGGTGCGTATGCTGTGAACGATCAGACAAAAGTCTCCCCGCATCAATCCGTACTGGGCAGCTTGGTGATGAAAGCTGGCCAAACCCCAGACATGAATAAAGACAGATCTGAGGCCTCTGCCTGTAGTGGACCAAAAACGGCTGTATTTGTTGTTAATATATATGTATATATATATATATATATATATATATATATATATATATATATATATAGGCCTATATGAATATATATATATATATATATATATATATATGTATGTATATATGTATGTATATATATATATATATATATATATATATATATATATATATATATATATAATCATCATCATCATCATCATCTCCTCCTACGCATATTGACACAAAGGGCGTCGGTTGTATTTCGCCAGTCTTCTCGATCTTGAGCTTTTAAATCAATACTTCTCCAATCATCATCTCCTACTTCACGCCTAACATTCCTCAACCATGTATGGCTAGGTCTTCCAAATCTTCTAGTGCATTTTGGAGCCCATTTGAATGTTTGGTGAACTAATCTCTCTTGGGGAGTGCGAAGAGCATGCCCAAACCATCTCCATCTACCCCTGACCATGATGTCATCCACATATGGCACTGGGGTAATCTTTCTTATAGTTTCATTGATAATCATGTCCTGCCATTTAACTCCTCAATATTCTTCTGAGGGTTTCGTTCTCAAATCTACAAAATCTATTGAACCTTGTTACCTTGTCATGCCACGACTCATGTCTATATAGAAACACCGATCTCACTAAACTAGTATTTAGCCTAATTTTTATATGTAATTTAAGACGATTTGATTTCCAAATTTTACTTAACCTATCCATTGTCTAATTTGCGTTTTTTTCAATCTTTCATTAAACTCCAATTGTAAAGACCCTATATTAGAGATCATAGTTCCTAAATATTTAAATGATTTTACTTCATTTATCCTTTCTCCTTCCAATGATATTTCATCTTCATTGCATATTCCGTCCTCATCATCGCTGCCTTTCTTCTATTTATCTTGAGTCCAACCTCATGTAATATATATATATATATATATATATATATATATATATATATATATATATATATATATATATATATACACTTACACACAAAACCCCCGGGTTCCGTGGAACAGTTCAGAACCACAGATCTACATCATCATTAATGCTATCCTTGTTAATAGTGTGTTCGTTTGTTTTTCGTTATTCAATTAAATTTAGATCATGGATGATAGAAACATTTGCAGACATTAATGCATAGTGTAGCTTGTTGGTGTTTCAAATGATTTACTTTTCTACAAGACAGAGAGCATAAATATATTATTCAATGTAGACATAGGTATCGTAGATAGATGGTTGTGTATACAACGGGGGGAAGATTTCATTCGACTTCCAGAACTTTTAGAACGGGTGCAGCCAAGTACGTAATGCAAAACACAAATATATAAAATGTGGTTTATTAACTTTGTGCGCTAAATTATGCCTTGTCACAACGGGAGATGATACTATACTGGATACTGATGAAATCGATGACAGAAAAAGGAAAAGAGATCAGGTCGGTACAACGGCGGTGGTTGCTTTTATGTTGATATAGGTACTCTTTACTTATTGGTTGGCAACTAACCTGTGTAAGCTATTAATTTAACAATGGTGTTAATTCTTAGACTCTTGTATATGGGCCTTTCCATGGGGTCTTATCTCTGGGTCTCGGTCTAAAATAGTGGTGATGATATTGAGACACGGTCCAAAATGTTGGTGTTGCAGTCAGGCCTACCATTCTTTGAGGGCCTTGTGATTTTTTTTTTCTTCAAGATAATGGTTAGCACGGCCATTATTGGCAAGTACTTACATGGGCTACCTATTCAAGTTCCTGGAGATGAGAATATCAACGAAAGGAAGTTACCCATTAATACTTACCTCATACACTCGTGGTTCTTTGGCCCAAATTCATAACCCCAAATCCAAATAGAACTGGCCACATTATTATTATTATTATTATTATTATTATTATTATTATTATTATTATTACTTGCGAAGCTACAACCCTAGTCGGAAAAGCAGGATACTATAAGCCCAGGGGCTCCAACAGGGAAAATAGCCCAGTGAGGAAAGGAAACAAGGAAAAATAAAATATTTTAAGAATAACATCATTAAAATAAATATCTCCTATTCATACTATAAAAACTTTAACAAAACAAGAGGAAGAGAAATAAGATAGAATTGTGTGCCCGAGTGTACCCTCAAGCAAGAGAACTCTAACCCAAGACAGTGGAAGACCATGGTACAAAGGCTATTGCACTACCAAAGACTAGAGAACAATGGTTTGATTTTGTAGTGTCCTTCTCCTAGAAGAGCTGCTTAGCATAACTAAAGAGTCTCTTCTACCCTTACCAAGAGGAAAGTAGCCACTGAACAATTACATTGCAGTAGTTAACCCCTTGGGTGAAGAAGAATTGTTTGGTAATCTAAGTGTAGTCAGGTGTATGAGGACAGAGGAGAATATGTAAAGAATAGGCCAGACTATTCGTTGTGTGTGTGTGTGTGAAAGCAAAGGGAAAATGAAGCGTAACCAGAGAGAAGGATCCAATGTAGTACTGTCTGGCCAGTCAAAAGACCCTTTAACACTCTAGCGGTAGTATCTCAACGGGTGGCTGAATCATTTGCTTAACTTGTTAACACCTTGAAAAACTTCCGTGCGCTATCATATGAGTGTGGTACATCCAAATCTATAGAATTTTTGCCTAACCCATTCTAAAAAATAAAAAAAATAGAATATTAATAGGTTGTCAGCATAATCTAGTAGGGAAATCACGCCACGCGACCCATATCTCCCGAATTTTATGAAAATTATGTATTTCGGAGGCAAGGTATTATAATGTCAAGTTTAACTGAATTTAATTCAACCATTCATCCCCTAGATCTGCCACAAACTTGGTGAATATAATAATAATAATAATAATAATAATAATAATAATAATAATAATAATAATAATAATAATAATAATAATAATAATAGACTATTTGTGTTTATTTATTTTCACTTTGATAATTGTTTGTGTCATGGAAAGAAAAGATAAAGTAAGGCAAAGCATAGTATGAAAATAAAAACACAAGTAAATGCGACTTGTGTCCATGACAAACCAGTTATTTATGGTTTTGTCAAGTTAATGAATATATAAATCTTGTCGAATGAATAATCTGGTTAATTTTACTTAAAATGAAAATGTGACGAGAAGAGATTCGCCGAGGCAAAAACTGCTTTAAAATTCAATTTAGAATTATTTTACTGTTAACATATTCCATTGACTTGTTGATATATTTTATATATTCCATCATTTTATACGTTTTGATCAATGTTCCAATGTTCGAAACCTTTTAATAGATTGTTCACATAATAAGAAAATTCCCTTTCCTCAAATGTTATGCTACAAGTTATTCGACATGACAGAGAAAAATATGGAATAAAAATCCCTCCAACATCTGTCACTCAAGAGTGTTCGTGTTGACGGAAATGTATCGTGACTGGCCTTCCAAAACAGTATTTTATCCTCCTTTATTTCCGTTATTTCCACGACTGCAGCGTCAGAGCGTATGACAATTAGCCCTTGAGCTATTGATTTCATATCGTCTGAGTTGAAGATTTGCCAGAGCCAAATCCAATAGCAATCATTCTAATGGGGGACATTTCTGACTCCGTGCCACGCAATTTCAATTAGGTTCGCCACATACCTTAATTTTATTGATATTATAATGGTAATGGATTTAAACATTAATTCATTATTATTCTATTTCATGATTAGACTTCTGAAATCGGTGAAAATTAGGTGTTCAAAAGAACTGGTAAGTAAATAATCCTATCACTACTTTATTGGTTAATTGATTGACTGGTTATTATTTGTTTTTCATTCTCATACGTAAATGAAATGATAATGAAAAAAACGTCTGGAATATTCAGCGAAGGCTTATTGACGTTTCATTTGCATTCATAAGTATTCCACCTGGAATTATTGACATTCTGTCTCTATTGCAGTTATTACTCATGTAGCTATGAAATTTTAACAACACACTTAGATTGAGGTACTTATTACTCTTGCTATGTAAAGACAAGATTGCGAAAGATTAGTGTTTTTGCGTTGCTGTATACCAATTCGTTTCTGTTCTAGTTGATTGTTCCTAGCGATTTTGTTCAATTTTGAAGCTGTGGTAACGCTACCTTCTGTTACATTTTTTTGTTTTTTTAAGTTTCATAGAGTTACTTATCCCTGCTGAAAATATTTGAAGATTCGTGGTTAAGAAGCCAAGGCTAATAAATGATGACGAGAGAGCAAAAAGAAAGCCACAGGCAGTTAAAAATTAGTATATGCTTTTAATTACCTTTATGGTCTTTGTGTTGTGATGAAGGTTGTTTCAATTCAGAATGCTTCATAAAGGTATTACATTGACAAATTGTGTTATAAAGCAATGGTACTTCGAAAATTAAAATGACTTCGAGTTCTAAAGGAAATCCATCTTGTTAGCATGTATCTGTCCTATGTTGAACGAAGAAAACAGAGCTGATATTTACTAGAACATAGATACTCAGAAACGGATATGACTTTACACATGTAAAGCCCTTGTAAAACCAGATGAACTTATTCTTCTTGCTTGCTACTCCATAATCAAATTTGATATTTAAAAGTGAAGTAGTAAAGAAGTTGTGAGATTTCCATTCCCAAACAATACCATACTGGAGAAAAATTCTTGTTCTATCAACAGCTATTTTATTATATTGCTTTCGTCTTTATGAAGATACTTATACTGAAGAAACTGATTTACTCTCTGTGATATGACAGATACTGAAGAAAATTCTTAATAAAGTAACAGATACTGAAAAATTGCCTGTGAAGTAAGATTCTGAAGAAAACTGGCTTTGTCTTAGTGACGGAACAGATATTAAAGAAATGGGCTTTTGCCCAAATGAAGTAACGTATACTGAATAAACTGCCTTTGTCTCAGTGAAGGAAGAAATACTAAATAAACTACCTTTGCTTCAGTGAATAAACAGATATGGAAGAAACTTCCTTTTTCTCTGTAAAGAAAGGGATACTGAAGAAACAGCTTTTGTCTCTATGAGTATTATATGCAGAAGAAACTGCCTTTCCCTTAGTGAAGTAACCGATACTGAAAAAAAAAAACCGTCTTTGCCTCAACGACTTAACAGATACTGAATAAACCCTATTTCCCCCTAATAAAGTAACATGTACTGAAGAACTGCTTTTGCCTTGGTGGAGATGATATACTGATGAAACTGCCTTTGCCTTAAAGAAAGAACATATTTATAAAAACTGTCTTTGCTTCACTGATGGAACAGATATTGAGGTGATCAGCTTTTGCTGCATTGAAGTAACATACTGGCGAAACATTTTTCTTCAGTGAAGGTACAGTAGAGATACTGAAGAAGCACCTTTTCTTTTAATAAAGTAACAGATACTGGAGAAACTGCCCATTGTTCCAGGGAAGAGACAGCTTCTGAAGAAAATTATTTTACATGCATAAATAAAATGGTTTAAAAGAAAAATATAAATAAAGCATGAGAGTCAGTATATAAAAGAAAATTTCCTAACTGGTAGCCAAGTGTTACACAAAGTTTACTAAGCAAAGAGATAACTTGATTTTTTAACCAGAAGGATTAAAAAGTACAAGAAATTACTGGCTATGACCATTTACTACTAATGAGATATATCAGAATATTTAAACAAGGTTAACTCCAATATTCAAGGTTGTTACAAAGTGAATTATTGAGGTAAGAACTTAAAATGTCTAAAGAATTGAATGAACTGAAATATTCATACATATTGCTGCAGCAAAGAAAGATTTATTTATGTCACGATACTATTGACCTTCGCGAAGGGCTGTTAAAAATAAAACTAGTACCAATTCACAACTATGTACAAGAGACCACATATAATGAAATGAGATTACGCAAATATGTTTATTATAATACCAGCGACCTCAATTTCGACCACACACTAATTCATCAGGCATGAGACCACTCATTCAATTTTCAAACTTAATCTGAATAATTATCAGAATTGTGGATAGGCATCCTTTGATTAACCTCCCCCCCCCAAAAAAATGCAGTGTATTTTTATGAAGGATTAATGATTGTCTGGCCCTTTGCTTTAATTAACCTTGATCCCAAATACTGAACTGAAAATATATATTTTGGGGGGTTGTGAGGGGGCGGTTCTTTCAGAGTCTGAACTAAAGCGGTCGTCATACATAGTAATAAAAACATTTTACAAAATCTATGTAGTCTGTATGATTAGTAATCTCGTTTTTTGTAAAACGTTTTTCTTATCATATCATTCTATTCCGAAACATATCAAGTTAACCGTTGTCTAATTGATGCTCTTCTATAAATGGTCTTTAAATCAAGTATATAGGAACCTCTCTTTTAAAATGTTTTTTTAAATACTCTCCATCAAAATTTGCTTTTTATTTTTTCCCCTTACAGAGAGGTTGTCCAATGCGATCTGGTGTATCAATAAGTCAACTGCAACTAACGTATGCTTGATTTATGATTTGAATACCATGCCATTATAATTAAACATATTTACCAACCAAATGTACAAAGTGACGAAGTATATCGACCAAATGGTTTCTCACTGCACCTTGTTACAAGTTTTAGTCATTGCGTTGGAAATATCTACATTATAAGAGGGTTTTACATTCACTTTGTTTATGAAATAAAGAGAAAATAAGAGTACCATAAAATGAGCATTCCATTAGTACTGTATCTTTAAATGTTCTCTATAATGAAAAATGCTATATCTCCCATATATGATAAAGAGCAAGTGTCTGTTTTATATATATATATATATATATATATATATATATATATATATATATATATATATATATATGTATATATATATATATATATATATCCGGTCACACAGTGGCATTTTCAGACGTACGACTACTTGGTCTCTCCTTGTCCCTCTGGTAGGGGGAAAGTGAGTAGTCATACCCTGGTGAGAGTGAATACCCCGAGAGGTAACTGTGGGTATGCGTGCATATCTATCTAAATATTTAGCCGTCATTTTGACGGGTCACGTACACTAGTGTCAGCCAGGTTAGGTCAAGTTACAAGTTTATTTTTATAAATCGTGTGTTATTGAATAATTATGATTAACACCATTCAGCATAAGGGCCATAAAGCTGAAATTAGGCTACGCACAAGAGGGAAAGGTCTTTATACCCATCAGGATGATACTGCATTAAACAAACAAATCCTTTGCAAGGGATTTTAGATTCGCTTTTCTGCTGGGTGCCATATTTAATTAATTCGCCGGCTTTTGATTTAAGCATATGGCAGGAATTTTTAACTTTTAATCGAAAGGAAGGAAAATTTTGTTTTACATTTGTGAAATATTGCCTCAATGAATATGTAAGGTGGTTTGAACGTTCATTAGATATCATTCTCTCTCTCTCTCTCTCTCTCTCTCTCTCTCTCTCTCTCTCTCTCTCTCTCTCTCTCTCTCTCTCTCTCTCTCTCTCAACTAAGGGAAAATCTAATAACGTCCTTTTTTAGCTCAACAATTGACGTTTTGTTCAGTAACCTATGGTGTACTTGGTATCATAGACAATATTGGAAACGATGTAAAACAAAATAGTTCCCAACAAGATTAATCTTAAATCATTTCCCTTTACGACAATTTCATGTATATTACTGGTTCCCTGCAATATATTCCAATAAACTGCCAATGCCATAACACGAAAACAAGTACCGGAATTTGTGTTTGAACTTCCCTTAACTCGAATCCACGTAGATTCAAAGTAGTGAGATTTTAACTTTTCATCATAGTATAGGAGTTAATATCATATAAAACTGCTCTATATTGACATGTTAATCCCCCTTATATTCCAATATGTCAGCAGCCAATGTCTGTTGAGTGACGATTTCCGTTTTTCAATTTTCGAAGTAGATTGTATACAGCATACTGAAATAACTATGATTTACATCAATATATGAGTATTGGGAAAACATTTGCATTGTGTTCATCAATCTGGTAATATTCACACCTTTTCCATTATAGAGAGTTGAGTAAAAATTCTTCTTATTTAAACAGCCACTTTGACACAAGATTCGTTCTTCCCTAGAAGCCAGAATAAAATCCAAAATCCTTAGATTACATGGTTCCCTGTTTTTTTTTTTTTTTTTTTTTTTTTTTCGTTCAACGGCCAAGACTCTTTTCCTACTCACACGATCTAGGAAACTTATAACCCATCTTCAAAAATGCTATTAACAGTTTTTTTTCCGGACGATACGGAAAATATCTTTGCTAGAAGAACATGGAAGTCGTAAATATTATATAAAACGTAATTCGTACTTTCACTCCCAGTTATCTCATTGTCTTTGTTCATTTGTTACAGGAGGATTATCATTGTTTTTATCATTAAATTTTGGTCTGGATGAGTCACAGAAGGTCATAGAAGAAGATTAAAATAGCGCCCCTATCTGTATGGAAAACTTACTGTAGTTCACATTCCAGTCCCATATACTGTATATGGTTCATTGAACGTCCACAAGTTTTCCATGAAAAAAAAAGAAAAAAAAAAAAAAAGGATATGATCGTATCCTTCTTCTCTCCATTTCTTGCTTTGAAATCTTACACGTGTGCTGGAGTTTCTAGAACTGAAACATTAATAAACTGGTATTTCGCTGAGAAATCCTTCACGTTATCATCTTAACACTTTTTCAACAGCGCGTCACGTTACCGACTGGAGAAATAAAATACTTTCATTTCCTGAACAGAAAATGTCCAGAGTATCATAGTTCACTTCGAAAGGTCATTGGAATTATACAGAAGAAAAATATCTCTTTTCTTTTCAAGTAAACTTTCAACTTTGCGAGAAAATGGACACTGATTGCTTCTTTAAATATTTTTAATTGATTTTTTCAATTCCTAGATTTGAAGGTTATTATTATTATTATTATTATTATTATTATTATTATTATTATTAGCCAAGCTACAACCCTAGTTGGAAAAGCAGATGCTATAAGCCCATAGGCTCCAACAGGGAAAAATAGCCCAGTGAGGAAAGGAAACAAGGAAAGAAATAAACGATATAAGAAGTAATGAGAAATTTAAATAAAATATCTTAAAAAACATTAACAACATAAACAGATTATTCATATGTAGACTATAAAAAGACTTATATCAGCCTGTTCAACATAAAATATTTGCTGCGAAGTTTGATCTTTCGAAGTTCTACTGATTCAACTACCCGATTAGGAAGATCATTCCACAACTTAGACATAGCTGGAATAAAACTAGAATACTTTGTAGTATTGAGCCTCATATGGAGAAGGCCTGATAATTGTAAAATTAATTATGTTTATGAAAAACATATTTTAATATTTCAAACATAAAATAATAAATTGTTTGCATCAAATTGCTGCTATTCCGGAGAGGAAGAGATTCAAATAGCGATAGATCTGTCTTAAGCTTTTCACTTTCGCAAGTTATGAGTTTGAAGGCTTCATCTCGTGCTTGCGAGTACGTATTCCTTTATATAACTATGATAAATTATATTACTGTTATGATTATGTAATTCTGTCGGGCGTGTTAAGTAACATTCCCTCATAAAAACTACCTTTGAATTATGAGGGCTGAAGCATATGTTTCAGTAACATAATTATTATACAATGCACTGAATAGGAATATACTAAGATAATATTATTGAGTTGCATTAGAACTCAATGGTAATTGTGCTTTAGAACGTGTATGCGTTCTAAAGATTTTAAATATTTCAAGAGAGAGAGAGAGAGAGAGAGAGAGAGAGAGAGAGAGAGAGAGAGAGAGAGAGAGAGAGAGAGAGAGACTGCTTCAGCACCTCAGTAAACACCATAATTTGTCGAGCGTGCTAGATTACGATTATGGTACACAAGAGTAAATAATGACAGAACCTGTCGTATTTAGTTAGAAAGTCACGTATATAAAACACTCTTTTACATGGTTAATCTGTATAACATTTCACTTGATAAGAATCTCTTGCCGACGGAATAGTAATATTTACAATTATATTCTCGAAGATTCGGATTATTACCCATAATACCAAACAAACATGGAGTCTACAGGCGAAATATGAGCTTGGATAGATAGCTAAATGAGATAAACGTTCGTATGAAATGGATTTCCGGAAACGTAACATAAAATATGTCAATATTCATGGAGGCAAGAAGGGACTTGTAAGAAGTATAAGGACGACTTGAACCTAAGGTATGATTCTTACTCAAATCATCCAATTTTGCCAATGGCTTAACATTGATTTGAGAGTTAAAGTAATTCATAGGAAAATGTAGAAGAAATGAGATCCATTAAAGAAATATGCGAAATTGCGTAAAAGGTAAAGAATTTTTTTATAACCTTTTAAAGTATAAGTTAATAACTTTAGAAAATGTTATATCTGTATTTGTATTTATAGATTCAATTATTTATGTGAATTCGACTCGTAAGCTCTACGGTCTTGGGGTCTTTTTGCGGAACAAATAGCTGATATATTTATGGATTAAAAGCAAGACTGGCAGTGTTGAAGGGACTGTTAAGTTTGACAAAACTCAAAGACAACACTAATACGATGCTTTCGCAAATTGAATAGCATCAAAGGTATTCGAACCCCAAGATGAAAATTCCCATAAGAAATAAGACAAATGGGTCCTAGAGAAACTATAGAGGATTGGTTCTAAATAAACGGAAGTAATGTGCTTCTAGAAAAAAATGGTGAAAAACATGTCACTTTAAGTGATTCCCTACTGTTTTCTCACAAAATATTTTTTCCATGATTTCCGATGAATTTTAGAAAATATAATAAATGTTAATATTGTGTGATGGACTTAACGTTGCTCTGAATCATTGTATCGGAATAAAATACAATATTGGTTCTCCATACTCGTTTCTGCAAACATTTAGATTTACATGAAGTCATTTATTAAAAGAAAGACAACCAACTAATATAGAAGTGTAGATAATAATTAGAGACGGAATAAGGTACCCATGTACTTCATTCATATTTCAAATGTTCAGCAGAAAGATTTAATTCACCACATGGAAGTCAATCAATTTTTTACGTTGAATTTTCAATGCAAAGGAAATTATATAAACTGTAATGAAGCTTTTTTCATTAACCTTTTGTTCTTCAACTAATGTTATTTTTGGAGTAAAATTAATAGTTTATCAATAATTGACAACAATGTTCATCATTTATTACTGCATTGAATTTCAGCATCAATTTTTCTTGCAGCTAAGCCTTATGTTTTTGAGATATCTATGAAATCGGAATTTCAAGTGAAGCTATTGGCATTAAATATAATAGAAACATATTTCTGTTATTGCAAAGATTTGCCCTTTAAATATTGCTGCTCTTTTGGCGTAGGTGTAGTGATTAAATAAGTTGTGTATTCATACATTTGATATAATAAAGTTACGATGCTTGCCTCGTCAGTCCCGTTTTCTTTTTCAAGCGCACACGAAAAAACATTAAATTTTGATGTGAAATAACATGACATCTGCAATGAATTTGGTACCTGATTACTATATCTCCATGACGGGTCCAGTCAGGTTTGAGATTGGGCATGGGCTATATATATATATATATATATATATATATATGTATATATATATATATATATATATATATATATATATATATATATATATATATATATATATATATATATATATATACACGAAATAAAAAGTCAAATCACCTGAAATTACTCGTACATATAAAATCAAACTATCAGTTTAGTGAGATCGGTATTACTGTATGGGCATGAGTCGTGGTATGATAATAAAACAGTATGCAACACATTTTGTAGATTTGAGAACAAACCCTTCAGAAGAATACTGGGAGTTAAAATGGCAGGACAGGATTAGGTTGGCCAAGCACCAACCACCTGTTGAGATACTACCGCTATGGAGTTATTGGGTCCTATGACTGGCCAGACAGTACTACACCGGATCCCTCTCTCTGGTTACGGCTCATTTTGTCTTTGCCTACACATACAACGAATAGTCTAGCCTATTTTTTCTACATTCTCCTCTGTCCTCATACACCTGACAACACTTGAGATTACCAAACAATTCTTCTTCTCTCAAGGGGTTAACTACTGCACTGTAATTGTAATTGTTCAGTGGCTACTTTCCTCATGGTAAGGGTAGACGAGACACTACATGGTAACTCTTCTAGGAGAGGGATATTCCAAAATCAAACCATTGTTCTCTAGTCTTGGATAGTGCCATAGCCTCTGTATCAAGGCCTTCCACTGTCTTGGATTAGTGTTCTCTTGCTTCTGGGTACACTCGGGAACACTATTCTTTCTTATTTCTCTTCCTCCTGGTTTTTTTTTTTTTTTTTTTTAAGTTTTTATAGATTATACAGTATATGAAAGATACAATTTAATGTTGTTACTGTTCTTAAAATATTTTATTATGATTGTTTATTACTTCTCTTATAGTTTACTTATTTCCTTGTTTCCTTTCCTTACTGGGGTATTTTTCCCTGTTGGAGCCTTTGGGCTTATAGCATCCTGCTTTCTCAACTAGAGTTTGGGCTTAGATTAAAATAATAATAATAATAATAATAATAATAATAATAATAATAATAATTAATGAGATCATATTAAGGAGTAGATGAGATGGTTTGGGCATGCTCTTCGCACTCCCAAGAGATTAGTTCACCAAACTTTTAACTAGGCTCCACAAGCTACTAGAAGAGTTAAAAGACCCAGATATATATATATATATATATATATATATATATATATATATATATATATATATATATATATATATATATAATATATATGAATATATAATCTTGAGATAGATAGAAAGAAAACTTGTATTCAAAGAAGGAGTATTTTGAATGGGAGGGAATGGCTTGCTTGAATAGTAACATATAAGAGTATTAAAATGCCTTATAGTTACACAAAAAGAAAACAGTAAAGATAAAAAATAAGTAAGAGAGAAAGAAGTCAGCAGATGAAAACTCTCTGAACATAAATTTCCTGTAACATCTAGGAAGAAAAAGCTGTCAATGAGGAACATACTGTAGGCTACAGTAGATTGTACAGAATAGTTTAAGACAATCAGACTATTTTACACGACGAAACTTAGTTTGTTTTACTGTAGCTTCACATGAAAGTCATCAAAATTGGGAATAGCCACTTCATACGAAACTCGTGACTCAAAGACAGTTTGAAATTTAGGATCCTGATGGTCGAGACGTAAGGAAGCTGTTATGGGCAAATATGATTATCAGTTACAGAACTTAGTTCACCATTATCTTTGAGGCCCATCTTATGTTAATGAAATTTAAAAATGTCTTATAGATCAGTCCCCGGGCTTAAAGGACTAATTTTCAGAGATAGGCATATCATGAGGAAAATGGGACAAGCTATCGGGCTATATATATAAATTAGTAGATGAGTCTTATGTAAACGCTAGCTTCGAAACGGTGAAATATTACTTTAGATTTTGCCTATTTCCGTAGTCAAATCAAGGTCCTTGTATTTACTAGCTTCGTAATACCATTTTGAACATTATAGGAAGACACAATTCAAAACCCTTTGGTAATCAACGAGTCTCGATATAAAAAGAATCCCCATTGATAAATAGAGTTACATAATGTTAAAATTCCAGATTTCGCTCCTTTTGCCTATAGTAATGAACACTGAGCAATAGTAATATTATTCTGAATAATGCTGATTTATACATGAAAACACGACGAATACGATATTAAATGGAAAATTCTAATTCTAGCGCTTTGATACAACGAACGAATATTTAGATAATTTACATGAATTACATGGAGTGATTGTTGAACTAGCTCTAGTTTATGGAAGGTAATATTTAACAGTAGAGGTTTTTTAGTTTTTTGATAAATACATTTAAAGAGATTGGTTTTGAAATCTAGCATGAAAAGCTATTACTTTAGTTCTATTGGTTATCAAAAATCATTTGTAGGTGGGAAAATGAAGGATGCAAACATGTAAAAACGAAAACTCTTCATTTTGACTTTCAAAGTATATTACCACACACACCGAGTTCATGCAACCGTAAAAACGTTTTAATTGATTAACCTCGAAGCTCCGAATTTGTCCGACGCGTTGACGAGGAAACTTTTGCTCGTGCCATCTGCTCCTCTGTCAACTTGGAAACAAGTTACATATGCAATGCGTCACAACTCTTCGCTCTTAATTAAGAGAAGATTAGCGCTTCCCCCTTGATACTAAGTCGAAAGTACCAAGTTTTTTCTCCAAAGTTATGTTCAAAGTTCATGACAGATTCTCTAAGACAGAATTGGAGAAATTAACAATATTGCTTAAATTTTTGTTAGGTGGATGAGGACAAGTACTTCAATTACTTGGTTTTCACGTCTTGCATTGTTAATACGTCAGAATTGTGGGTTTTTATGATTTTATTTGATTTACAGAACTGTGGCCATATGGGGTTATGAAGGCAAGAGTCGTTTTTCTTTACTCATCTGATGTGTTTGATTATACATCAAGTTTTGGAATTGGATCTTCATAGTACTCTAAATTCAATTTCATATAGTTTTCGTTAGATACCCCTGCTAGTTTGATAATAGTATTGATAGTAATAGTAGTATGTGAAATTATTATTATTATTATTATTATTATTATTATTATTATTGATGGTGATATTAACATTAATGAGGCTTTCTGTGCCATATCAATTATATTAACATTAAATTTTCCGCGATCAAAGGGATACCTTCACGAGCTCGGTCTTGCGGGCATATTGCTTATTTATCCCCTTTCCATCTCTTTCTCTTTCTTTCCCCTGTTTTACCGCAGGATATGAAACGTAGCAGTCATTTCCCTGGAACTAGCAAAAGGGGTTAACTAATCTTGCTGTGCAACTTCTTTATTCTTTGTTCAATATAAAGCCAATGTTTGGAAAATGAACGTTCTTGTGGTGCCCCTATTGAAGGGAAGAAATTGGTATCTAATTAGATGTTATGTGAAAAAAAAGATAAATTACAAAAAAAAAAAAAAAACGTGTTAATGATACCAATAATTTCAGATGATAGTAATAGGGGAACCTTTGTTAAGATTGATGTTAACACCACTGTAATAATTTTTTTCATATTTACTGTAAATAAAAACACAATGTCTCTGTTATTTGTTTGTAACGGTAAGCTTACGATGAAAATTAAGCAATCTGTCAGATTGAAATACCATAATCAAAGTAGACTTAATTAAAATATAATAATTACATTGAATTAAATTAATTCTAGTTTTTATAATACCAAGTTGGGGTGTTTTCCAGTGAGTTTATATAGTTTTTTATTTCGTTCCATAATCAAATATCAAATTTTAACTTGAAATAAAAAAAAAAACCTATTTTCTTAAGTACCGAGGATTTGCAACGTCAAATAAAAGAATAATATGTGCAGCAAGCCTGTATGTGCAGATAATAATTATGTTAATATTATTTTTAATACTGAATAATAGAGACAATAATATTATTAATAGTAATGTAAAAAAAAATAACAGAGATTTAACGCGCTTCCAATACAAGAAGATTAATTAAATTCCATCTGCAGCGCTCGTCCACCCCAAAATGTCATCGTTGTTGGAATATCACAGTATAGTTTTCTTTAACTTTTTGGATTTTCTTTCTACAGTTCTGAGTTACTGAAAATCGACGGATGGGTGGGACATCTGTGTACATTATGCAAGAAGGTCATCGCAGCAGTGCCTTGAAATTACCTCTCTTAACTTTGTGAGTGAAGTACACGACGGTGCTGGCGTTTCCTGGGGAATCTAAGCTGAAGAATGGTGAATATATGAAGCCTTTTACGTTGTATTTTGCCATTTCATCCTGAATATCATCGCACGAGACTTCTGTTGATTAGAGCTATGATTTGGCAGCCCCCCCCTTCTCTCTCTCTCTCTCTCTCTCTCTCTCTCTCTCTCTCTCTCTCTCTCTCTCTCTCTCTCTCTCTCTCTCTCTTTATATATATATATCCTTCTCTCTCTCTCTCTCTCTCTCTCTCTCTCTCTCTCTCTCTCTCTCTTTATATATATATATCCTTCTCTCTCTCTCTCTCTCTCTCTCTCTCTCTCTCTCTCTCTCTCTCTCTCTCTCTCTCTCTCTCTCTCTATATATATATATATATATATATATATATATATATATATATATATATATATATAAAAGAGAGAGAGAGAGAGAGAGAGAGAGAGAGAGAGAGAGAGAGAGAGAGAGAGAGAGAGAGAGAGAGAGAGAGTATAATGGTAGATCATTTTTGAAAAATGGAGAAAATATATTACGAAACAGCAGTATGTCTATCAGGTCTTTTGGGGGTGTGAAAAGGGATTAATGAAAATAATTCAACGTCGTGAAAAAAGTTTGCGCATCGCCATGATCAGCAAAGCTGTAGTCTACTAGGCAGGAGGCAGGGTCACCCATACTAGGTTGGCTTGCTATGAGCGATCAGACGAAAATCTCCCACCATCACCAATCCGCACTGGACAGCGTTTTGGTGAAAACTGGCCAAACCCAGACATGAATTGGCATGTCTGAAGTCTTTGTCCTGCAGTGAACTAGCAACAGCTGCATTTGCCGTTGTTTTATATATATATATATATATATATATATATATATATATATATATATATATATATATATATATATATATATATATAATTGTGTGTTTTACGATACCTCACGTGTAAGAATCTGTAAAAAATTCGTAACTCCCTCAATTGTGTCATTACCAGTTATCTCGCACATGTTCAAATGTAAACATTGCTCTGCTATTCTTTTTTTTTTCTTTTATAAATTGTAGCAACTGTAGGGCAGAATAGTAATTTTCTTAGTTTTCGGAGGATTGAAAATTACCTGGGGTTACCTTAGTCCCAGGAAAGCTTGGGAAGTCTTGCCATTATTGTTAGTGTTTCCTCGTTTCCCAAACCATTTAACTATATTGCAGGTATTGGATTTTGTTGTTGATCTCGTCTCATGGCATAACCATATAGAAATACAGTAACATTCGTACTATTCAATTTGGTGTATATTTGATAGCTATAAACAATGTAGCCTATAAGTTGCATAATGAGAGAATTGCTGGATAAAAATATCTATAGTTAAATAATATTTTTACTTATTTGATGTTACTTGTTGGTGAATAAAATGAGTAGAAAATAAGTTATATTCTCCATATCATTCAAATATACCGAGACTTGCTGGTTGGGGGCGGAACGTAGCCTACATCGCCAGCCAATGGACGGCAAACATAGTGCTATTGATTTTGTTCTTGCAAATATGCTATATAAACAATTTAAATGTATGGCAATAGATGAAGATAAAACAGTATTAGACATATCAGATCACAACTTAATAACAGTAGAATTGGAAGTAAAAACAAATAGCGAAAATAATTACAATAAAGGGAAGTGGGAAGAAATTACATATTATAGCAGTGACACAAAAGATATAGACGAATATGTGAAATCTATAGAGAGAAAACTTGTCAGCAAGGATGTAAAAAACATTGAAGAGCTAAACATAATAATGGCAGAAATGAAACAAGAACATTTGGCTAAAACATATAGGAGAAGGGTAACAAATGAAGGGAAGACCAAAGAACAACCTTGGGTAACCGAGGAAATAAGGAGAAAGATTAAGGAAAGAAAGGAACTTAATAGAAAAAAGAGAAATGAAAAAGATATTAGGTTAAAAAGAGTATTAGAAGAAAACTGCAATCATAAGAAGAAAGAAGTACAAATACTGGTGAAAGAGAGCATAATGTGATATGAGAAAAAGAGGACCAGGGAGATAAGAGATGATAGAAACAATAAACTATGGGAAAACATAAACAAATTAAGAAATAGCAAAGAAATAAAAAGCGAGGCAATACAATTATATGGAGATAGAGGAAATAAACTATCAGATGAAGAGGCTAATGAAGAATTAGTAAAATTTTGGAAAACAGTCTACAACACGCATGAAAATAGAATAACAGAGATATGGAATGAGGAGAAGGAGAGTGAATACCTGGATAATTTGAGAAGAGAAAACGACATTATAATTGTAAATGAATATAGTATACCTGAACATCTAAGGGAGCATTACGATGCTGTACTTAATGTCAAAGGAATAATTAAACCCATGCCCGCCGCTGAAATGAGTAAAGGTAAATTAGAAAAATGCTTAAAACGCCTAAAGAAAGGTAAAGCAGCTGGGCCAGATGGACTAAAGCCAGACTACTACAAAGCAATGATGATGAGTGATATATGTAAGAATACACTAGTGAACTGCTACAAAGAGGAACTAGCCAGCAAAGAAAAACCCAAAAGCTGGAAAGAATCCAGAACAAAAATGTTAAAAAAGAAAAACAAACCAACAGCAAAGGAATTGAGACCAATAGCACTCACAAATGTATCATATGAAATATACATGGCTTTTGTCAAGGATGAAATAGAAGGGCATCTAAAAAGTAATAATGCCATAGAGGATAGTCAAGTGGGATTTACAGAAGGAGGAAGGATTGAGGATAATATATTCATCTTACAGTACATGGTCGAAGAAACTTTCAAAAATAAGAAAAAACTCATAGTGGCCTCTTTAGGTTTCAAAAAAGCTTTCGATTCCATAAAAAGGGAAGCACTGATAGAAACATTAAAGCAATATAAAGTACATACTAGTATAATTAACTCTATAGCTGAAGTATATGTGGGAGACTCGACTACGTTAGACATAGAGGAAAGAGTAGAACAAAAATTGAGCGTAAGTAGTGGAATAAAGCAAGGCTGTACAGGCTCTACAACATTATTCAAATTAATTACTTATCATATTATAAAACAAGTAGAAAAGGAAGGTAATGGTTTTAAAAATGATATTATAAAGCTAGTAGTATTATTTTTTGCTGATGATGTCCTAGTGCTTGCTGAGAATATAGAGGATGCTGAATTAAACATAAGAAAAGTGATAGATATAGGAAAGCAGTGTGGTTTAGACATAAATAGAGACAAAAGTAGCGTACTTATATATAATATGAAGGAGAAACCAGATAATATAGAGGGAATAAGAGTATTAAGCAATATTAAATACCTAGGTATCAAGGTAGATGATAGTAGGAATATGTTCAAAACACAGAAAAGTGAAATGAATGTTAAGGCGCAAAAGCTAGCTAATCTTACATATTCGATCATAGAAAAAAGTTGTAATAAGATACTGATAGGGAAAACATGCTGGAAAAGTGTAGCACTACCTTCTATGTTATATGGAACAAATGTGATTAACTTAACGGAAACGGAAATAGAAAAGTTGCAGAGAATAGAGAATGGAGTGTATAGAAGGATGTTAGGGGGTGTAAAGAATACAGCAATTGTAGCCTTGAGAGGGGATGTAGGAGCATCTGCTATGAAAACAAGGGTAATGGATGGAAAGCTGAGGTACCTTAATATAATTTTTAAGGGAGAAAAGGACCTAATAACAGCAATAGTCAATGATATGGAAGAAAAGGAGAGGAAGTGGTGGATGCATGTGAAGAAGTATGCTGAAGAATGTGGGATGGCGATGAGAGAAGTCAAGAGATGTACGAAAGAGGACATAAAGAAGAGAACAAGAGAATGGGACACAAGCAAATGGAAGAGTGAAATGGAGTGTAAGGAGAGTCTAATTTTGTATAAAAACTGGAAAAGTGAAATCAAGGAGGAGGAAGTGTATGACAATACATTTTCGTCAATTTTATTATTCAGAGCAAGGACACTCATTGGGCTTGAATATAAGAAACAGACACTAAGATGAAAATATAAACTGTGTATTCTGTGATGTAGAAGAAAATGCCAACCACTTTATGTTATATTGTCCACAGTTTAGTGATATACGAATAAAAGCAATTGAGCTCCAACAACCATACGAAGAAGATAGTGCACAAACAGTTGGAAAATTCCTTTTTTGTAAAAGAAATATTGAAAATAAGAAAAGTGTACTACAACAAATGTGGATGAAAAGAGAAAAACTAGTGAAAATAAGGAACACACAAAACTAAAAGTCACAGAGGCGCCGTTGCAAATGCAAAGCCTCAACCTGAACCTGAACACTGGAAACTACCATGATTATGCCTAAGCATATCCTTAATAATTATGTATTCTTTTCACATTTTCTATGATTAATTTTGATGAGTATTTGATTTATTGGAACATCGCTAAGCCTTTATAGCCAAATTTATTTTAACGATTTATTTTGGGTGTTAATTCAACAAGGACAATAAAGTTACAGCCTTTGATATTTCAAAAGCATGTAACGATTTATTTTTTTTTCAACAAGGACAGTAAAGTTACTTCCTTTGCTATTTCAAAAACATTTAGCTTTTTTACGCGCAGTTAGCGTTTTGGGAAATTTTGAGGTGACATCGCTGAATTTGGTAATCAGTCAAAGTCAAAACAACAGTAACACATAGTGTAAAGTGAGGAACGTCATCGTCAAAGGTGACAATAGAGAAGTGTGGATGCATGAGAAAGGTGATTGACTTACAATAACCTAGTATCTATATAATTTAGTTATCTGGACTACGGAGGTGTGCTGAGCCTGTAGCACTAGCAAACAGTGAAAATACACGGGGTGTATGTATGATAGTGGCCACCTGTATGTATTATTATGGCTAACTTAGAATACGACAGTGTAAGGCGCCCCCCCCCCCCCCCCCCGATAGTTAAGTAGGTAAGGAAACTGCTTCTAGGTTAGGTTAGGGGGGAAAGTATATGTTAGGTGATGTCCATTTTTAATGCTTGAGGAATGGCCGCTGATATACAAACGCTCCTAATACACATTCAGGAGCATTACTGCCAGGTACGCTTCGTACTCCGTGTAATTGTTATTGTCGCTCAGGGCTAGAAATGCAGTCATTAGAACATTTTGGGATTTTTCTTTGCTCTATATTAGCCAAGCATATCCAATCCATCGCATCAACCAGGCCTCAGTGGCATTAATCTGGCTGTCATTCCTGAACTGCGTTTTACCTTCTTCCAGAAGTTCCAAACTTCCAGCTCACTTGCTGATGGTGGTAGGCTTTAACATCACATGTATGTCGTGTGAGATGGATGGTTCAATAATAGAATGGAGCAATATTAGTGAAGACATTGAAACTAGCATAATTAAATAGTTCGGTAAAATTATAATTTCGGACGGAACAATATTTTGAACAGAAGGAATTGTTTAATTGTAGTAAATAATGTGCTTTCACTAAATTTGTCCTTCATTTCAACAGCTAATAAACCGAGAACCCGTTAGACCGTCTAAGAACGGGGATTTTTTTTTTTTTAGAAATCTAATGATTTTTGCTTCACCGTACACTCTCTTTGCTCGTGGAAAAGAAAAACGTCTAGCTCCCTCTTAGCTACTGACAGGGGGTACATATTGAGTGCACATGCTAACCCCATTTATTATTTCTTAGATAATTAAGTTTTTATTTGCATTGAAAATGAGTGTCATTTTCGAAGAAAAACTTTTTTTTTCTACAGGAAATGCCTGTCTTTTAGTAGAAAAGCTTTTCTGTCTGGAACTATAATAAAACTGAATAGATCTTTGCAAATACACTATTTTGAGTACTGTACCATACACTACTGGTGGGAACCTCTATTAACAAAGTTGCAGATTTGAATAACAATACCCATTCTGCTCCTTTTGTCATCATAGCACATATTATAAGAACCTCCTTCCACCTGGTGGTGCAGAAAAACACTGATAGGGATTTTATTATAGATAAGAACGGATAAAGCTTTCCTACTGAAAAGCAGGTGTATTCTATAGAAAAAACATCTGATTTCTTTGAAACTGACTCTTATTTTCACTGCAAACAAAAACTTAATTATCTAAGAAATAATAGTAAATGGGGTTAGCGTGGGCAGCTGAGCATGGTTGTCAGTACATAGGAGTTAATGTTTTTCTTCTCTGCGAGTGCACAGCGGTTCGCTCACACACGACGGAGCAGAAGCTATTAGATTTTAAAAAAATATCCATGTTCTTAGACGACCTAATAGGTTTTCGGTTTACGTGCTGTTGAAATGAAGGTCAAATTCAGTGAAAGCACATATTTACTACAGGAAAATCTATTTTTTCTGTTCAAAATTTTTTTCTGTCTGTAACAATTTTATCCTGATGTATGGTGCTTCTTTCATAAGTTACTTTTTCGAAGAGAATAAAGGGCCCAACTTTTTAAATTTTAAACCTCTTTGTTATTTATTACCTTCGCCAGTGAAATTGGAAGGAGGTTATGTTTTATCCCCTATTTGTGAACAGTATCCTGGCCACAATTTTAATCGTAGAGTAATGAAACTTGCAGGGATTAACTGTTATGTAAAAAGATGGAAATTATTAAATTTTGTTAGGTTAAAAGTGATGGTCATGGTCAAGCAAAATTTCCAATTCAGATAATCGGCCATAAGTTTGGACATCGTTGTCACAGAGACTTCAAACTTGGTTCATATTTGAGTGTATGAAAATCCATGCCAATTAATACATGCTGTGGTTGAAGGTCAAGGTCATGTAGAAAGGCAAATTCTGGTCATCAACCATATGGCCACAATTTTAGTCATAAAGTAATGAAACTTGCAGGATTTCAAACTTGTGTAAAGAACTGTTAAGGTCAAGGTCGAGTCTAAGGTCATGGTCAAGAAAAGGTCCACTTATGGTCATCAACCATACCGCCGCAATTTTAATCGTAAAGTAATGAAACTTGCAGGATTTTAAACTTGTGTAAAGAGCTGGAAATGATTAATTGATTTTTGGAAAGGCACACTGGTTTTGAGAAATAAGCTGCTGTGGCAGAGGTCTGCACTCAGTGCTTTTCTAGTTTTCAATAATATAATATGTAATGTAATCATAGTTCTTGTTTTATTGATCATGTTGACTGGTTAGGCTGAAATGTGTTTTTGATATTTTTAGTCTGATAATTGGAAATGGAAGGCACATCATGTTTCGAACAGATTTTGGAGCGCGAAGCATCAAATCACCCCTTTATTAAGTGTGTATTCACCCCTTTAAGTTTGTATAATTAATCATTAATGCCAGAATACTAGCCCACAGGGCTAAGGCGCGTAGCGAAATATGTTCCGCTTGCCAGAATATAGGAGCAGTGACATAATGTTTAATCGCAAGCAAAGCGAGCATACTACAGAGTAAAAACCAATTTTAGCAAGGGTTAACCACCTACCCGCTAGTTAGCAGCGGGGTGAGCGTTAGTAGCTAGCCCTTTCACTCGCACACCTATGACTGTACCTCACTTTGCTTTTGGCTCGTATGTAGTGTTACCGCTCTTCCTCATCACCAAATATTTGGACAGCCATTATTACTAACTTTTTTGCTTTTTCTTCTGCAGTTTGTGTGTTTACCTTCTTGTCAGCAATCTGTACCTGCCGTGGTCCTGAAGGCCGCTCCTGCGGGATATTCAAGTCCTCCATCGAAACTGATCCTCGCTGGTAGTGTCCAGCATGTAGAGGTCAACAGTGTGATACTGGTAACACTTGTAATGAATGTCAGGAATGGTCTGCCTCCCAGTGGGAAAGTTTTGGGCGACGGCAGAAGAAGGCGGCTTAAGGGGATTCTTCCCCTTTGGGGTCTTCTTTGAAGCAGAAGAAACCCAAAGCTTCCTTTTCCGCCTCCTGGCCTTCCTCTGAGGATCCTGCTTGACCTGTTTCCTCTGGGGAACCGGCGAGCAGTAGCTCAGGACATTTAACTCCTGGACAACCTCGGTCCTCGAAAGACTGTGTTGCATCCCCTAGTGAAGCAGCCCCCCCTCTACCCCCGGGTGAGTCTTTGTTACTTTCTTCTGATTTTCAGGTGTGACCGTCCCTTGAATTGCCCGGCCTGTCTTTGAAGGAGGAGTTTTTGCAGCTCATCCAGCGGTGTGCAGAGTTGCAGCATTCTTCCGCTTCTGAGGTTGACCCAATGCCTCTGCTTAGTGTCGATCTTCATGTCCTGGAGGAGTCTTCTGCAGCCCTTCCTGCTGACTCTGTTCTGGCTGCCACCACCGAGGACTGCGTTCCCCCCCTCGCCGAACTTCCTTTGGGGGTAGAGCAAATTCCGAAGCAAGTCTCTCCTGCGGGTGATCACCTCTCTCATTCACCAGAGAGACCACCCACAGAGACACTTCTTTGGAGGCCTGCTGATGACCAGCCTAGTGGTCTGCCGTCCCCTGCGGACTCTCGCCCTTGTGGGCGTCGTCCTCACTGAGTTCATGCCCTTCTTTGCCTCGGACTTGCTCCTTCGCCTTTGGCAAAGAGGTGTCTATTTGGCTGGCCGTCTTCTGCTGCAGAACGATCCCCTTCCGAGGATCCTCTCTTGCCTAGAGCTCGTCAGTCACGCTACACTCCACCTGGTTCCCAACCTTCGCCTGTGTCAATAGACTCTCCTCAGTCTCGTCATTTGCCAGCCTCGCGGCAAATGACCTACGGGTGATCACCTCTCTCATTCACCAGAGAGACCACCCATAGAGACTCCTCTTTGGAGGCCTGCTGGTGACCAGCCTAGTGGTCTGCCGTTCCCTGCG
Source organism: Palaemon carinicauda (assembly GCF_036898095.1). Lineage (NCBI taxonomy): Eukaryota > Metazoa > Arthropoda > Malacostraca > Decapoda > Palaemonidae > Palaemon > Palaemon carinicauda. The sequence continues at coordinate 26,960,988 of NC_090764.1, forward strand.
GACTGTCACCTTTGTGGGCGTCGTCCTCACTGAGTTCATGCCCTTCTTTGCCTCGGACTTGCTCCTTTGCCTTTGGCAAAGAGGTGTCTATTTGGCTGGCCGTCTTCTGCTGCAGAACGATCCCCTTCCGAGGATCCTCTCTTGCCTAGAGCTCGTCAGTCACGCTACACTCCACCTGGTTCCCAACCTTCGCCTGTGTCAACAGACTCTCCTCAGTCTCGTCATTTGCCACCCTCGCGGCATTCATCAGACCAACTCTCCTCTTCATCTGCTCATCAACGAACTCTGGTTTATAGTTCTCCAGCTGGTTCCAGCCACCCAGTCACTCATCCCTTACTGACTCGTCAGCATGCAGCTGTTCGCTGTTCAACTTCTCCAACGGTTCCTTGCTTACCTAGGGTTTGCCGTTCAATTCCGGGTTACCAATCTCCAACTTGCTCATCGCCGACAGCTCGCTGCTTGCCGACAGCCCGCTGCTTGTCAGCCCATTAGCCTTCGATTGCTCGCCAGTCGCCCTTCGTTCGCCATTCACCAATGACTCGCCGATCTCTTTTCGTCAACTTCTCGATCTCCTCGGTATCCCTTTTAGCTCGTTTCATCCCGGGGAAAAAGAATGTACTTACGGACAATCTGAGCAGGAGGACGCAGATAGTAGGCTCTGAATGGTCTTTGAAATAAATAGCTAAAAAAGTCTTTACTTTGTGGGGTTGGCCGACAATCGACCTGTTTGCATTGTCACTAAACCGAAAACTTCCAGTATACTGCTTTACACTACCGGATCCCCAGGCAGTCTGGCAAAACGCCTTCCAACATCTGTGGGACAGAATAGATGTCTGTGTGTTTCCCCCCCCCCCTCTGCTTAGTGAGGAGGCTTCTAAACTAAGTCAGGGCATCGAAGATCTCTTGAGGACCCTACTAGCTCCGTTGTGGCAACATGGTGAGTGGTTTTCGGACCGTCTGCATCTGCTCACAGATGCACTGAGAGAGCTCCCTCCACTTCCTGATTCCGATGTACTCGGACAACCACACGTGGAGATCTTCTATCAAGTGATTCCACCGCTTCATCTTCATGGCTGGAGGTTATCCAGCAACTCCTTGCAAAGAAACTCTTTGGGATCGGTTGCAAAGAGAATGGCAGGATACCTCTGGGATTCATCTTCCTCAGTTTCAGTAAAAGTGGTCCCTTTTTTTGTGGTTGGTGTTGTGGATGGGGTATCCCTCCTCTCAGTGCCACTATACCAATAATAGCGGAGCTCTTGTACCTCAGGGAGGAGAAACTTTGTTCGGTGTCGGCTTTAAGCCTTTTTTTTTTTTTTTTTTTTTTTTACTGAATGGAGTTAACATTTCCTCTTTGACGGAATTTCAAGCACACCTGCCCCCAGTCGGAAGCCAGACCACATCCTTGGAATGTAGTGAAAGTACTATGCTCATTGTACTTGACCCTAAAAATGGTCTTTCTCCTAGCCCTGGCCTCTGCCAAGAGAGTCAGTCAGCTACACGGTCAATTTTATGACATTGCCCATTCGAGGGGATGAAGCAAGTCACACTTAGATTTGTCCTGAGATTTGTCCCTGAGTTTGTAGCTAAGACTCAAAATCCAACTGTAGTGGATCCTAGATTCAGCCCTTCCAGATTGAGTGTCTTTGTTCTGTAACAGATGACCCAGACCAACTGTTACTCTGCCTTGAGAGGGCACTGAGGAAACACTTTAAAAGAACCTTCCGAGTCCACCATTCAAATCAGCAGGCTCTTTGTGAGCACAGGGAGAACCAAGAGGAAGATTACAAAGAACTTTATTTCATCCTGGATCAGACGGGTAATCGAGAGAGCCGTACAACAAGGCTCCTCGCCTTCCAGTCATCCCTGTGTTCATGACATCAGGGGTATCAGCACATCCCTGGCATTCAAAAAGAATTTCTCTGCGACGCAGGTATTACAAGCAGCTGTAGAAACAGCAAACAACGTTCACTGCCCATTACCTGCAAAACATAACCCACAGGAACCTAGATAAATTTACCTTAGATCTGTGATAGCTCCACAAAACATGGTCATGAACATATCAGCTCCCTTGTAGGACAAGTAGCAGTCAGTTGAGGGCAGATGTTACTCGAGAGTACATCTAGGATGAATCTGTGAATGACTGGTCACTTCCTATTTCACCCTCCCCTCTCTTGCACTTCAGCATCCAAGGAACTTTGCAAGCTGACCTCCTTTGACTAGGTGGGTACCATGCCCTTTTTGTAACCTGCTATATGTTTATATATTTGTTATGTCCCCGTTATCTAAGCGAGATGAAGTTGGGCAGTGTCTAGGCTAAGGGAGGAGCTTAGCTCGAAAATGATGCTTACTTGGTCAAGTCCCGTTGCTAGCACTGATTGCCTATCATCCTATAAGGATCATGAGGTGTCAGGGTGCCCTCTAAACAGCTTGTGCAAAGCACAGTGTCACCCTGGGACAGTCGCCAGACTTCCACCTACCATGGAGTGAATCTCCTACGTAAAGAGCTGGAATAGATGACAAATTAGGAATAATTTTATTTTTTCCTAACTATACAAACCTGGAGCTCTTTACACATACAGTATACTGGTCCTACCATCACCTTCTCCTGGAAGTTTACTACTGCTAGTGTGAGAAGGGTGGTTGCTCTACCCCCATTAACCCCCTCTGCTAACTAGCAGAAGGGAGTCACACCTCGCAAAAGCTTTTAACGGATAGTTTCAGCTATGGCCAAAATAATACTCCTACATAAAGAGCTCCAGGTTTGTATAGTTAGGAAAAATACTAATTATTCCAAATATAACATTTTTTAGAGTAATCCCCCATTTGTGTTTTTATTCTTTCTGTGGTATGTTTTGAACGTAAAGCAGACTTAAATTGCCTAGATTTCTATATCTTCCATTCAAGAAGATAAAGCTTAGGTTGAACACATGAAGTAGAAATTATGTCCTGGTCTGGTTAACCTACTGTACTTAAATCCTAACGGGAGAGGATATTATACAGTACAGTGGAACCCTAGCTGTAGACTAAGCTATGCAAGACAATTTTTCAGATTTGCATCAATACAGTTAGAACTTTTCCATCAATATCCTTTCCACAGAATAAGACAGATTTCTTTTATAATAATTGTAGGTAGTAGGTTGGCCTTGGCACCAGCCACCCGTTGAGATACTACCGCTTGAGAGTTATGGGGTACTTTGACTGGCCAGACAGTACTACAATGATCCTTCTCTCTGGTTATGGTTAATTTTCCCTTTGCCTACACACACACCGAATAGTCAGGCCTATTCTTTACATATTCTCTCCTCATACACCTGACAACACTGAGATTACCATACAATTCCTCTTCTCCCAAGGGGTTACTACACTGTAATTGTTCAGTGGCCACTTTCCTCTTGGTGAGGGTAGAAGGGACTCTTTAGCTTTGGTAAGCCGCTCTTCTAGGAGGTCACTCCAAAATCAAACCATTGTTATCTAGTCTTGGGTAATTCCTTAACTTCTGTACCATGGTCTTTCACTGTCTTGGGTGAGAGTTCTCTTGCTTGAGGGTACACTCTGGCACACTATTCTGTTAGGTTTCTCTTCCTCTTGTTTTGTTAGAGTTTTTTAAACATAAAACTTACCCGCTGGTTATATAAGAATGGCTATAGTCCCTAGACGCCCGGCAGAAATTCAAAAACTCGTAGCAATCGCATATATGGCAGGTGTACACTACCGCCCTGGCGGTAGACAGGCCGAACTATTCCAATCACTTCAGACCTTCCCTGCCGGCTCTCGCATGCACAAGTATTGGAATTCACTCGTTATTAACTTGGATTTTTAGCAGTATTTTGGTGATGTACTCCTATTTTTGGGGTTCTAGCATTTGCTTATTTGTTTCTTTGATCTGTGATCACGTGTTTATAACTTAAAAGGTAGAATTAGGAATTTTTCCAACCTTTTTTAAACATAACGAAAGCTTATGGTTGTATGTAAATATCTCGCCATTGTCGATGACGTCACAGCCATATGACAAAGCTTAAGTCTGTTTTGCTTTTTTCAAAGAAGATAACTGAATACCTTTTTACGGAGTATTTAGTTATAAATTAAGTTATAAATTAAAAGGATTATATTATTTTGAGAATTTTTGTCCTTTTAATAGGTTTTCTTTGGATAATCTCCGATCTGTTTTCAAAGAGTAACTAGCGTTCAGTTTGTTTATGCTACGCAGTTTTCAGTCTATCGTCACGATATTACGTTTTCTCTTTGTACTATTTATCGATTTTTATGAATAGTACATTCTTTTTACAAACTAAAGTTTTAAGTTGTACTGAACAAAAGGAACATGTTATTTTACAGTTAATTACTCCTTTTACTATTTTTCTTTATTCAAAGATTAGAGAAGGTTACGATTCTGTTATTGTTTATACGACTTAGTATTCTTGACAATCGATGTAGCTCACGGTTCTGTGTATCGTTGTTTGCTTGTTTGGTTTTGGAATACTAAAAATTTGTCATATATTATTGTAGATGTTCCAATTGTTACGGGTGATAATTTGCCTTTTATTGGAACCCCTTAATTTAAGAGTTAGTTTATAGATATATTCTTTTACTATATTTATTCAAGTAATATATTTTATATTTTACATTTAATATTTTGTTGCATTTATATGGGATTCAGTGTTTTTTGCATTCCCATTCAAATCATTGACAAGCGTGTATACTTTGGTTTTTGAAACAATTGTGGAAATATCATTTTTACTAAAGAGTAAAATGCTAGAATTTTAGTGCTAAATTAGTGCAGTGAATTTTATTCAGTGGAGGGTGCTTCTGTTCGGAACTGTCATTATCCTAGCCTTAGACCTCTTTCAAGCTCCCGGACCCAGGGGAGAAGTTAAGTCGAACGGCGAAAGGAATCGAGAGGCGTAGCCGGGCGTTACGGTCTTTTAAGACCCGAACAGAAGTCCCCTCGAGCGTTTTCTGTCGATCCTCAGAACGCTCACCCTCGCTATAGGAAAAGCGAGGTAAAAGTGTTTTCTAACATTAGGCTATGATGCGCATCAGGCGCTAAGCTGTAAACAAAATTAGAATCATTCTTCGTGTGTTACGATTCATGCAAGCGTGGAATCAACGATGAAAGCGGATTTGTGTTTGAAAATGCTGCACGCTTGTCGACTAAGATTAATCCTAATTGGTCTTTGCTGTTAGACATGAAACGGAAACTATCTTCGTTTCTACGGTCTTATCAGCCTGCCGTTGGCAGTGCGGTTGGGTGTCACGATTCCGGTTTTGACGAGGTGTCGTACAGGCGACCTGCCTATTCCGGTGATGACTCATCGCACAGGCGACCTGCCAGCCGCAATGTTCAACGGCGGAGGAACGTGGATGCACCGCTCCTAGTACCTGCTTCTCAACGTCAACCGACCGCTCATAGCGCCGAATGTCAGTCTATCCAGGCACGCCAACGATCGCCAGGCAGCAGAGCATGCTACCAAGTGGCATGACAGTCAGCAGCGTCAGTCAGACCGGTAGCGGGGCGGAACCGCAACGGTAGCGGAACGGAGCCGCAGCCTCAGCGTCAGTCAGACGCGGTATCGGGGCGGAGCGGTAGCGGGGCAGAGCGGTACCGGGCCGGAGCGGTAGCGGAGCGTCAGTCAGACGCTACGCTTCCCATGACAATAGATTTTGATGTCTACATGACCATGAACGTCTAGCGTTGGAACATGGTTGCGCTAGGTGCTATATTGAGAAATAAATCTTAACTAAAAAGATATTATGTTCTCGGACCAAGGCCTACTGGCTAATTCTTTTTTGGGAGAGCTAGAATTAAACATTCTAAGCATTGAGGTCAGTATCCAGAAGCTTAAGGAGTCGACTCCTAGGAATGAAGACTTCTCTTCTTTGGATAGAGATTTGTAAGAGGAAGGGACTGACTTTCAAAAACACATGAGGGTTTTTCTGAAGAGTTTCCATTTTAATTTATACATGCTGCTCTTCGTTCCCACTTCAGAGTTTTTCAAAAGGTGCGTCGAAGCTAGCGAGGCTACAACCCTAGTTGGGAAAGCAAGAGGCTTTAACCCAAACTGCTCCAATAGGGAAAGATGGCTCAGTAGGGAAAAGAAAATAAATAAATTAACATTAAATCATTATCAGAAGAGTAACAAGTGCAAAGAGTCAGTGCTGCTAGGTCAGTGCAATAACGGGTCCTCAATGCAGCATAACGAACCTAACTGTAGAGGTTGGTGCAGCAGCACCTGCAGCTGCAACAGTAGGAAGTGCATTAAGGCCTTTATGAGAATAGAGCGTAAAAGTATTTCTCCCACAACAGGCAGATCTTTTATGATTTAATGTAATAATTTTAAAAACGCAATTGGTCAGTGACTCGTAGACATAGCGCAATGCACTGGTGGATGTGTTAGTTCGTGTCCGTCTTACTTCCAGCCCGACATCTTTTCCTTACTTCCCAACCCCTGGGAGAAGGAATGTCGTAAGGCTAAGGTATATCGCGGACCTTATGCGCTAAACGTATGTTCCACCGAGCGATCCTGTCGATGCATTCCAAGACGTTTGCTCTCCGCTTTGGAGTGACTAAGTAAAGGTGTTTTTTTCGCCTTCGATTGACGAATTATGACATCACAACCATGTGAGGTATTCTCTTGAGCAGAGCAAAATTTGAATGTCTTGAAGCGATCAGTTCATCATCGATATGGCATCACGGAGCTTGTAAAATTTTTTCTGTGTAATAGGATGCAGTTTCCTGACGAGGATAGTGTTTTATGTTTTCCTTTTCTACTAGACTAGAAAGTGACTTCACGAATGCACGCGAACAGGACTTATCCTCGCGGCAGGCGTGTCGCGATGCTTAAGCTGGAAGCAATCGGGTGTGTTTTCTTCCACGAGAGAGGGGGAAGTCAGACAAGTCGCATACAAACCTAACTCTACCTCTGGAATCTTACGCTCTTTCTGGGAAGAAAGGGTTCGTATTCGTCGAAGGATGCAAAACCTAGCCTTTGTTGACACCAACCAATACGTCCAAGACCGGTCATGAGTTATATGCTCCCTAACCTATCCTGCAGTAACTGATGTTCACCGTAGGTTTTCTTTTCGGAAGAAGGCGACGCTGTCGGCACCTAAAATTGCGTAAGACACGTAGTTCATCGCGGGATAGGGTGCTCGGTTTTCTTCTGTTCATGCTTCTTCCCCTCCCCCAAATTGGGAGAATGTCTAGTACCTTCCTTTGGGGGCCATCGACTATTGTTGACGATATCTCAAAGTATTAGGTACGTTCAGGTTGCGCACAAGGCGCGCTGGAAATGTCGTAAGGACTTTCCCAGGTCGGTCACGGGACTACGGTTGTTGATCTCTCACAGCGATCGCTCACGCTTGAGTTAGAGCACACGGTGCCCCGCAAGTGTATGTTATGTCTGAGCTAAAGAGGTCAATTTCATCACTTTTGGGCGCTTACGATTCTCGGGCGGAAGAATTTCACCTAAAAGAATCTAAGAACAGCCATAGACCAAGAATACGGTCTCCCGTTAGTATCAAACAGCATAGTTCTCCGATACTCGGCAACGCTTCCTCGCAACAACCAGCTCGCGTTACGGAAAGCGCTAGGGTGGACATATGGGGCAGTCGGGTCTCTCACTTACGGCAGACGCAGACGCCAGTCTGGTCTCGCCCTCACGCAGACACGGACGTAGGCGCAGATGCCAGTCTGGTCTCTCCCTCACGCAGTCGCAGACGCCAGTCTACTCGTATGTTGGACTCTAACAGTCTAGGTTGGTCTTTTCAACAAGTTGTCTCACTTTCGCGTTCTGCGGGACACGCGACTATCGCTCATGGGGATGCATGCTACACGCGGACAGCTCTCGGCAAGCTGATCAATCTGAAATCCCACGGCAACCTAGACGCATGTGTCAGCCTGGACACATGCTGGTTAAGGTCAGTCAGGTTTTTTCCCCGCGTCATGATAGACAAACAGTTGCTTCTTTGCACCTCTGACCGGACGCGATACTGTCACCTCCTCGTGACAAGCGGTAGATTGGCAACAGGCGGGAAGCAGGCAGCGCGCTGTATCCTCACGACAAGGTGAGCGCATACTGTACGCTAACACCTTACGACAATGCAAACGCATGCGGCAATCTGGTCACATGCTAGACGCATACAGTCAAGTCTGTTTCTCACAGCCGTATAGGCAGATTGTTGTCTCTCCTTCGCGACTCTCTGGCCACACAACTAACGCTCCCTCACGTCAAGCTTTTGGCTTAAAGTATGTTGAACACTTACTGGTTACACGCGATCAGGTCTTAACCTCACAGCATGAGGTTCACGTTGATGCCACTTTCAACAAGCCTAGCTTCGATATCGGTTCCTTGCGACTGATCTGAACGCGTTTCAGGAAGCGTTATAGATCTTGACTCTCCCTCACGACATGTTGATCATAGGCAGCATGCTGGAACCATATTGGGCTCATGCTGGGCCCATGCTGGATGCATGCTGGACGCATGCCTTCGCGCCGTTTCCTTGCGTCAGGATCGCGAACGTCTTCTTATTCCGTAACCGAAATACAAACCACGCTATTTACATAGGGTTTACTTTCGGCGTAGCTGAAATTGACGAGCCATTAGATTTTAACGAGGGTTTACTACCCCCACGCTAGTTAGCAGGGGTAGGGGAGGGGTAGCTTGCTACCCCTCCCCCCTCACACACCGGTGAAATGTCTCACTTCACTTTTGGCTCGGACGATGTACAGACGTTCCTGTCTTCGTCCTCGCTTGGCAGCCATTATATGTTTTGTCTTTACTTAATCACTTACTTTTCTTATACTCTATAGATATGTAAACATGTTTTTATGTTTATGTATATATTTGAGTATAGAAATCAGTAAGTTTCCTTTTCAGAGTTCGTGCTTGTGTGTGTAGTGTACGATATCTCTGTGGAGCCCGCGGCAGTTAGGCCACCACGGTGTAATTTCATGGGTCGCGATCGAGTTTGACTACGGTCTCTCTCTCTCTCTCTTGAGGTCGTTCACCCTTTACTACGTTTTACCTTTACTACGTTATGGATAGCTTCCTTCCCGTGTCGGGTGGGGTTGCTACACCATATTTTTTATCTCAATTAGTTTATGAATCTAATTGTATTTATTAACTTTTCAGCTTTTTGTAGAATGCTTCCTTTCGGGGTTTTCGTTCTTTCTTTAGTGAACCTTCATATTTGAATTACATAATTATAATTGTTATAATTCTGTGTTTGTTACAGCTCTCCTTCCGTGAGTGTAAGTGGATTTGAGGGCACGTGCCTGTTGTGTAATTCTTGTGTTCTTTTCCCTCGGGATTCCTCTTTGGAGTCTTCCCGGGGGAATGAATGTTAACTAATTACTTTTTTATTTTTTTTCACAGTTAACGATCTAGTTTCGTTTGCATAATGTGACAACGAAGCGAGCTGTCTTGTTGGGGCCTGGGGAGTCTGCTGTTGCTGCCTCCCCTATAGATCTTCGTCAGGGGCGTCTCCCCTTCTCCTGGAAGTGCTCCCGTGACGACTGACAGCTCTTCAGTTCATCTTAGAACTCTCAGGAGGCTCGCCTCCTTGGGTGGGTAACTTCCCTTCCGAGGGAAGGTTCCCTGTCCAGGCTTGGGTTTTTCCCTTCGGGGGGAACTCCTCTTACCTTATTTTTGTTCCTGGTCCTCTGGCGGTTATACTCTTTGTGCTGAGCGACCGTTTTTGTAACCTTGCTCAAGGGGCTGAGCAGTTGCAAGCTTGGACCATGGAATTCGTGCGACTATGCTCTTGGTGCTGAGCGGTCACACCTGCAGCTACGCTCAAGGGGCTGAGCAGCTGCAGGAGCCCCTCTTCGGAGGATTGCTCTTTTTAGGTCACTTGCTGACCCGTCTCTTCTTCGTTGTGTTCCTCTTTCGTTCGCGAGGGAGGACACTCACAGAGACTCCTCTTCGGAGGACTCTTCTGCTGTTGTTGCTGAAGGCTCAGTCCATTTCGGGGGGCTTCCTAGCCCTACAGTCTCTCCTGCGAGTGCTTCTCCCCCGGGGGGGGGGGAGTTCACCACAGAGATTCCTCTTCGGAGGACTCCGTCTGCTGTTGTTGCTGAAGGCTCAGTCCCCTTCGGGGGGGCAACTGACCCCTACGGTCTCTCCTGCGAGTGCTTCTCCCCCGGGGGGTAGTGCACCACAGAGACTCCTCTTCGGAGGCCTCCGTCTGCTGTTGTTGCTGAAGGCTCAGTCCCCTTCGGGGGGCAGTTGAGCCCTACGGTCTCTCCTGCGTGTGCTTCTCCCCCGGGGGGGAGTTCACCACAGAGACTCCTCTTCGGAGGACTCCTCCTGCTGTTGTTGCTGTTGTTGCTGAGGGCTCAGTTCCCTTTGGGGACAGCTGATGCCAACGGTCTCTCCTGCCAGTGACTCTTCCCCTCGGGGGAGTTCACGATCAGAGACTCCTCTTCAGAGGTCAGAGGGTGTTGCGCCTGTCCGAGGTCGTCTTCATCTTCATTCGACGTTCTCCGCAGAGGACCCTCCTCGACGAGTACCGACCGTTGCAGCTGCTCTACTCCTGCCAGACCTTCTAGTCTTCACCTCCGTTCCTGGACGCAGATGCGCAGTGGGCGCCAACACACCCCGTTTACAACGGGCACCGGTCCCTTAGGGGCTAAGGGGCTTATTCAACAGTGTGGGTAAGTCCCTTAAGTGCCAGGGTTTTTTCCTGTGCGCCCGCGCGCAGTAGCGCTCTAGCGCTCGCCTGCTGTGGATCACGATCTACGGTAGTTGAGTCTCGCCATAGATCTTCTTCCTGCGCGCCAGCGCTCACCTGTGATTCTGTCCTTCAGTGCGCCAGCTCTCTTCAGTTCGCCAGCGCACATCTGCGCGCCCTTTCCTGCTACGCGCCATGGGCGCCAACGGTTTCCTGAACGCCCACGATCGCCTGCTTGCCAGCGCGCATCGGCGCTCCCCTTCCTGATGCACCTCTGCGCCTTCTGATTAGCGCGATGCTCGCTAACGTTCGCCCTCACGCCCACGATCTACCAGATCTGGGCGCAGGCAAGAAGATTTCCTTCGCCTGCCAACGCGCCAACGGTTGCCGACGCGCCATCGCTTGCCGACGCGCCTTCACTCGCCTACGGGCCATCGCCCGCCTTCGCGCCATTGGTCTCCCGGCCGCCTGCGCTCGCCCACGCGCCCATGTTCGCCCGCGCGCGAACCAACGGTTTTCCATCGCGCGAGCGCCCACGCAATTCCCGCCAGTAAGCCATCGCTCGCCAACGCTTGCCCTTCCAACCGCGCTCCCTCGCGCACTTTCGTCTGCGCGCTCTCGCGCCCACGCATGGGCGCATCCACGTTCGCCCACGCGTGAACCATCGATTTACCATCGCGTGAGTGCCAGGGCGATTTCGACCGCGATTCCCGTTGGGGTTTCGCAACACGGGCAACCTGGCGAGTCTTCTGGAGCGCGTACTTCCAGAACACGATCTTCACCCCGTAAACGCAGAGCATGGCACGTGCAAGAGCAGGAAGAATCTTCAGGGAGGTCTGAGCAACATTCTTCTCCTTCTTTTCAGAATCTGGTTTAGCCCTTCCTCCCCATTCCATGGAAGGGTCTTGCCAGGGAGTTTTCTTTCGAGAATTCTCCGCCGGGCAGGGGGTGACTGGATTAGCCCTTCCTCTTCACCATTTCGTGGAAGGGGCTTACCAGGCCTTTCCCTCTCCGATTGCGACCCAAGGATTTGTACAAGGAAGCTCCAGGAAGTTCATGGGAATTTCCTTCTCTCGGGCTCAAGCACCTTTGCGTTCCGTCGCCAAGTTTCGAACTTGCGGGCAAACTCGATGTTGAAGCATCTAGACGCAGGGACCGAGGGCTTCCTCTCGGGAGTCCCATCCGTGGATGTTGACAAGCTCAGACACACTTCCATCCTTGGGAAGAGCTTGTTTGAGCCCAAGGACGGAGAAATGGACAGCAGGTGTGCGGAGGAAGTCGAATCTTGTTTCACTCCTCCAAAAGGCGTTTACTTCCAGACCCTGCAAGCCTCCGACACCTCTTCATACAGCCTCGTCAGCCTAGGTTATCGGAACCGGCTCCGGCAGCTAAGACAAGGTGTACAATAGCAGTCCCCTCCTGTCAGGGACAGGTAGGACGGGAAATTCTCTCGTGGAGGCAACAATCCTAGAGGGAGCGGCCGAGTTCGCAAACTCTAGGATTGGCAACCCCCTTGCAGTTCTCCCGCTGGGGGGATGCCTAGGTTTCTTTTCCAGACAACAGCTTCCCGGTGCCGATTCCTACACGATCTCCGTGATCAGCCAAGGATATCGCGCCTCGCTCTTAACATCTCTCATCCACTGACAGCGAATCCAGTGTCGCTGAGCTTCTATGCCATGGGTTCGGCAAGAGGTTTGCCCGTCGGGCAGAAGGAGCCATGCTTTAGAAGAATGTCCTCCATGGGCTCGTCGACGGCTTCCCCCCCGGCTTCTTCAGTCGACCCATTCTTGTAAGGAAAGCATCTGAGACGGGAGTTCCGTCATCGACCACTCAGCTCTGATCAAGTTTGTCGAACAAACTTCGTCCAGCGCGGAACAGCAGAGTCGATCAGACTGGTAGCGAGACCACAAGACTCCATATGCCCTGGATCGGAAGGACGGGTACTTCCAGGTCCCATTCCATCCGTCTTCCAGGAAGCACTTGGAATACAGCCTAGACTACAGATGTACCTGTTTAAGATGCTGTGTTGCGATCCCGCCGTAGCATCACAGGTTTTCACCAGAGAACTCTCCCTGCTATCCTCATGGCCACTCAGGAGCAGGCTTCCGCCTCCTTCGCTTTTTGGAGGTCTGGCTAACTCCGGTAGTCTCGGATTCGACCTTCTTCGACACCGAGACAAGCTTCCGGGACTTTACCAAGATCGAGGGATCATGGTAATTCGCAAGGAGCCTTCCCTGCTTCTACCTCAACATCTGAGATATCTAGCCATGATATTGACTCTTTCTCCAAGCCTTCCCTTCAGTTGACTGTGGCAAGGCTGAGGAGGGTCGCAAAACCTTTCCTCAGACAAGGAGAGCTTTCAGCCCTATCTTGGGACTTTTCGTGGGTTTCCTGTCCTCCTTCCCGTCTAAGTCCCAAACGGTCGCCTCAGGATAAGTTCCCTGTTAGGCGGCCCAAGTTCCGGTGGAATCAATGCAACGATTAACCGGACTTTCTGGCCCCTATGGGACCAGCGGAATGATTAGACCTGCAATGGGGGTTAACCTATGGAAACCTCTTGCACGGAAGTGGATCTTCTCATCCTTCCCCCGCATTTGATGCTGTTCTCGGACTCGTCAAAGAAAAGGGGGGGGGGAGGGCATGTTCTGGTTCAGGCCTATGGTCAGGACCTGAAGGGTACCTCCACATCATTCAGCTAGGCTTAGAGGCCGTAGTCTGGCCCTTCAACAGATCCTGCCGAGTCGCTCCGTGCGCGACAACTCCATGGTACTGGCGTATTCCAACTAGCAGGGAGGTACATTTTCATACTTTCGCATCTTGCAGTAGAGATACCGAGATGATCCGAAGTCCACTCAATACCACTATCGGCTCGCTCATTCCGGACCTACAGTTCGACTCCTTCAAGACTTCGAGTCTCCGTTCTGTAACAGATGACCCAGACCTTCTCCTACTTGCCAGTAAGGAACCGAGGGGTTATCTTTAAGAACAGCTGCAGTTTGTCCTCACATGCAAGCCTGGTTTGGGAGCACAGGAAGGACGCAGGGTAGGGTCACCAAGTATGCCTTTTCAGCCCGGATTCAAGGGCATTCATCTTGACCTTAATCCAAGCCCTCCCCCGTCACGTCGCCCTACAGCCCACGATGTCAGATACATCGCAACGTCCCTGGCCTTCAAGAGGGACTACTCTGTGACGCAGGTGCTACAAGCTGGAGTCTGGAAGCGTCTAGCGACCTTCGCAGCCCACTTCCTGCAGGACGTGACCCACAGGGGTATCGATACGTTTCTATCGCCCTTTGGTGGCTACACAACAGCTGGTCTAACCTCAGGCTCCTTTTTGGACAGGTAGCAGAAGGTTGAGGGCATTGTTACCAGGTTTTAGACTGCATGTGAGAAGAAGTATGTTTGGCCCTTACTTCTTTCTTCATCCTCCCCTCTCCTGGGGAAAGCAGCATCCTGGTCTCTGCATAGCTGACTTCAAACCTCTGCAGGTAAACCGTGCTTCCTTGTGTTCCAAGTATTGAGATAATACTGTCGCGTCCCCCATACCCTGACGAGGTGGTATTGGGAACGTCCTAACCCAGAGTTTCGTCTAAGAACTCCAGGTCAACTGCCTAGGACGAGTCACACTTTCTTCCTTCCCACACAAGCTTATGTAGGCCACACGTTTCCTTGCGGAGCAAGGAACTTGTGAGGTGCAGGGACTCCTTTTCTCGAGTGCGACTCACTCGGATTCTGAGTCCCCGGGTAAGCCAAAGCCAGTATGGCTGGGGACTTTCCACCCTTCCTAAGGGGTAAGTCACCCTATGTAAATAGCGTGGTTTGTATTTCGGTTACGGAACAAATGACAAATTCGGAGATAATTTGTATTTTTCCTAACCATACAAACCTTAGCTATTTACAAATATTTGCCCGCCAGCCCTGTCCCCCAAGTCAAGTCCTACCTCTAAGTGAAGTGAGACAATTCACCGGTGTGTGAGGGGGAGGGGTAGCAAGCTATCCCTCCCCTACCCCTGCTAACTAGCGCGGGGGTAGTAAACCCTCGTTAAAATCTAATGGCTCGTCAATTTCAGCTACGCCGAAAGTAAACCCTATGTAAATAGCTGAGGTTTGTATGGTTAGGAAAAATACAAATTATCTCTGAATTTGTCATTTTTAAACTATCAAGCTTTAGGTCTGGCTGCCTTCAGTATTGCTGAAAACCCCTAAGATCTAGAGGGTTGTTCAAAGAAGGCAGCTGAGGCTATCGCTTGTACAAAGGACTTTTACCTCAAGGTTTTGCAGCCTAAATAGGAGGTTTTAGGGAGTAGTGTAGAGCTATTCAGTCTCGTCATTTAGTAACTCTAAAACGCAAGTGGCCTATTTCTTCTTAGAACTTAGAAGAAAGCACATTTTTTCCTCCTCGACCATCAAGGGGTACAGGAGTATGCGGGCAGCTGTCTTCAGACACAGGAAATTGGATCTATCAAATAAAGACCTTCTAGATCTTCTCAGATCGTTTGAGATGAATCAGAAGCGTTGGCAAGATTCGCCAGCCTGGAATTTAGAGGTTGTTTTAAAAATTCCACGGTAGTGACAGATTCGAGCCTTTACACTCGGCTTCTTTTGTAAGATCTGACTTTGAAGACTGTTCTTAGTAAGTCTAGCAACAGCTGAGAGTCAGTGAAGTTCACTCTTTTAGCAAGAACATGGACTTCAGAAACAGATAAGCCATATGCTCCTTGCAACTTGATTTCTTGGTCATTAACAAACTTTCTTCTCATCCATGGCCTAAATCTTTCGAGATCACTATTCTCTCGGATATGATCTGTGAAGAGTTGAGGAGAGTTTTTTGTCCAATTAAAACGTTGAAGTTTTATCAAGACAGGACTAAAGGAGTTAAGAGACTATTCAGAGGCTCTTTGGTGCGCAGTCAAGAAACCTGCGCTACCTATGTCTAAAACGCCCTATCGTTTCTTATGGACTTTAATTTCAAAGGCTCACTCAGTGAGGCGGACATTAAGCTGTCTAAAGAGTAAAGACTCATGAAGTTAGAGCTGTGGGAGCTTCTGTAACTTTTAAACATAACTGTTCTCTGCAAAGCATCGTGCATACAGCCTTTTGAAGGGGTAATCCTGTATTCGCCTTGCATTACTTATACCATATCCAGTCTCTTTGTGAGGACTGTTACGTTTTGGGATCATTCGTAACGACGAGTGCAGTAGTAGGTGAAACATCCACCACTACATTTCCCTAAATTCCTAGTACCCCTGTTCTCCTCTTGGAACTTTTATAAATGTTTTATGATTGTACGTGAAGATTGGTCGGCAATCTTCCGCAATCTTTGATTTAGTCAGGTGGTCATTTTGTTCCCGGAGAGTGCCCGGAACAAGGGTATTAGTTGAGGTCCTATCATGTTATAGGTTATTGAATTGTTTGACAGCTCCTAGAGATCTTCAGCCCCCTGGGTGGACCGCTGGATCTCTTAAGGATAGCAGACAGAATGAGACGGAGACCCATTGAAGTCGGCTTCCTTATCAGATACGAACCTCTTAAGTGGTTATATTTAACTCTTAAGTGAATTTCCAATTATGTTGCTGTCTCTGACCCGCCACCAAGGGTGTCAATCGGCCATTCTTATATAACCAGCGGGTAAGTTTTATGTTTAAAAATTATATTTTCATAATAAAATAAATTTTTGAACATACTTACCCGCTGGTTATATAAGTTATAATCCCACCCTCCTCCCCTCTAGAGACCAAGGGGCATGGAAGGTCTGAAGTGATTGGAATAGTTCGGCCTGTCTACCGCCAGGGCGCTAGTGTACACCTGGCATATCTGCGATTGCTACGAGTTTTTTAATTTCTTCCGGGCGTCTAAGGACTATAGTCATTCTTATATAACCAGCGGGTAAGTATGATCAAAAATTTATTTATGAAAATATTATTTTGTAGTTTACATATTAGATATTTATTTGAATGTTACTGTTCTTTATATATTTTATTTTTCCTTGTTTCCTTTCCTCACTGGGCTATTTTCCCTGTTAGAGCCCCTGGGCTTATAGTATTTTGCTTTTCCAACTAGGGTTGTAGCTTAGCAATTAATAATAATAGTAATAATTACAAACTTCCTTCTCTTCTCCCCCTCCTGAGGACATTTACTTCCCTGCATTCTGTTGCTTTTTTCTTGTGAAAGTCTTCCCCTGTGGTATGTGTTGTAATCCATCACTAACAATTTTGTATCATTATAATAATCACTCATCAATGTCCATTGACATGCTTAAAGAAGAAATTTTCTACCTACCTTCCCAGCAACTTGTCCTCCAAGTCAGGACAATGTGCAGATGCACAAACGGGTTGCCCCTGCTTAATTGTTGCCCCTCCATTAAATTTAATTTGTTCTTTAATTACATTACTTTTATCAAACTCTGGTTGCCTTAATGGTACACTATTAAGGACTTCCTTATACTGTATCCTTTATCATCTTGAATAGATCCTTTTCTGTAATTTTCTTCCATAAGCATTTAACTGGCAATTCAGTAGCTTGGAGTAAATCAAACTTTTTGGTCTAAACACTTGAGATTCCTATTGACATACTTTCGACAGCCTGCACATGCCTTATAACAGTTTGTATACCACTTATGTAAAATTTGTCAAACCATCCTCAACTGACTGTAAAAACCTTGCTATCAGCACTCCTAGATTTTTTTTATTTCCCCGTAAATACTTAAGTTATCAGTTGTTTTGTTAATGATGTCTCACCATTGGGTACATTAGCTTATTTGATGGTCTAAATTTTTTACTGGTATGGTACAAATTATTGATTTTGCCATGCCATACTTCCTGGCTAGATTACATAAGGTCTTTACTGTGGTCATCTTTTTCTTTCCAATACAATTGGCTTCTGCTACCGTAACTTAAAGTTTCATCACTGTCAACAACCTCCTTAGTCCCCGTCATGTGTTATCCTCCTTTGGGAGGTAGTTCCTTCTGTGGGCCATGCGCAGTACACTAGAGATAACTTAAAGGCATCTCTTTGCCCCCACCCACGTACATCCACTTGTTAGCCCTGTGTACTTTACCTTCATTCTTTTCGTCAATCTTGCTCACCAACCTCTATTCAGCTTTTAATTCCTGGAAACTGCAAGATTTTCTCCCCAATATTGAATAGCCCAAGTAAGCTGCTGGGCCATGTGGTCCCAACTCCATTCTTAGTGATAGAAAGCCAGCATAAAATGTTTAGTTGCACAAGTTCTAAAAGGTTTATTAGTGTTCAACTCAGAAAATTATTTTGCTGATAGTGCTATTTTTTTTCTTTATTGGGGTTAAGGTAACAGATTTAAAGAGACTGAAGGTGTTTAATACCAGAGTTCTGCTATACAATATACTTTAAAGTACAGTACTAGATTATTTTAGGCCCCACCCAAATCATACTATTAGTTGTAATGAAGGAAAGTTCTTGGCCAAAGTTATTACATAGTTATCCTTCACAAATACTGTACAACCAGTCAAGTAAATTTTTCTACTTTTTACAATTACTGTACATTCAATAGAGAAATTTGGTTTCCTTTCCAAAATGCTCTATTTTTCCTAGTTAGTAATTTCATGCTTCTGTATGTTGCCTATCTTAGGGGGTATTCCAATATACTGAAGGTAATGAAACTTGAAAGTCTACATAATAAAATATTCTACTATCATTTACTGTATACCTAATTCTTATGTCGTAATTATTTATTTCAGGTTATTCCCTCGGCCAAGACTTGTTCACATTAAAGGGCTTGAAGTGTATACTGTACAAGGTACCAGCTAACCATTGAGATAGTTAATTTTTCATTACTACAAGAAGGCAAGAAATTTAATACAGTAGTGTAATGCTGTTCCTCAACTTGAGATATTGAAGAATTAAACACAAAATATTGCTGATTCCTCTGTAGTCTTCAGTTAGAAACATGCAAGTTTCTGAAGGTACAGTATTAAAGTATGATATTAAAGTTGTAGGAAGTATCCCATGGATAATAAGAAAAAATGTTTTGGTAAAATTGCTACTAGACTGGATTTTTCAGGAGCCAAATCATTTGGTATTCACTTGGAATAGTGGAGGATAAGTTTTGAATAAACACTTCCCATATAAAATCTATAAAATATTAAAGCTTGGATTTCCAGTCTGCTACAAGTCAGTAGTGAATTGTTTGCTTCATATAGTACTTTCACTGAATATTTGTTAAAGTTAGTGTACAGTGCTTGAAATTTATAGTCAATGGTTTACTTACATGTAAAACTTCTTGGATAAAAATTAATTGAAGTAGAAATTTAGTCTTCATCAGTTACTGTACTGTACCAATTATTCCACTGCAAATACAAACAATTGTCCTTTACTCATGGGAGATTGATAATATCTAAGGCTGGAATGTGAATATGCAGTTAAAACTATTAATGAGGTGTTAACTACCGACAGATAATTACCCTGATGGCAGCAGGGAGGCAACAACCCCACTGTAGCTCACTGATAGCAGGGAGGCAACAACCCCACTATAGCTTACTGATACATCACTTGGATTCCAGCCGTCAGAGTGAACTGGTTCCTCTATGCCTGGAATATTTTTTGGCAGTTTCTGCTTTTTCTTTCTTTAACTTTGAAATTAACTTTTTCTTCATCTTTCCAGCTTCTTGTGTGCTTATTATCTTGCAGACTTGTACAAGTGTGCTGCCTAAGACTTGCGGCACATTTATGAGTAGTGTTGAGGTTGATCCTCACAAGTTATGCCAGGCATTGCCTTATTTTATGTTTGGGTTCCCCAGGTCCCTCAGTGTGAGGCACCTCGTATATCCACCAGAGAGTTGCTAATGCATCTTCCGGTGTATTTTGCATCTTCCAGTCTTGGATGGTCTGGGATGCATCTTAGGTATTTATCGAGCTTATTCTTAAACACATCTACGCTCTCTCCTGATATGTTTGTTAGATGAGCTGGCAGCGCATTAAATAGTCGCTGCATTATCGATGCTGGTGCGTAGTGGATTAATGTCCTGTGCGCCTTCCTTAGGTTTCCTGGTATATTTTTTGGCACTATTAATCTACCTCGGCTTGCTCTTTCTGATATTTTTAGCTCCATGATGTTTTCAGTAATTTCTTCTATTTGCTTCCATGCTTGTATTATCATGTAGCGTTCTCTTCTCCTTTCTAGACTGTATAGTTTTAAAAATTGCAGTTTTTCCCAGTAGTCAAGGTCCTTAACTTCTATTCTAGCAGTATAGGACCTTTGTACACTCTATTTGTGCAATATCGTTTTGGTAGTGTGGATACCATATCACATTGCAGTACTCGAGTGTACTATGTACATAAGTTTTGTAAAGCATAATCATGTGTTCAGCTTTTCTTGTTTTAAAGGGTCTGAATAACATTCCCATTTTTGCTTTACATTTAGCCAAGTGTTGCTATTTGGTCGTTGCATAACATATTCCTATTTAACATTACACCAAGGTCTTTAATTGATTCCCTGTTTGTGATTGTCTCGTTATTAGGTCCCTTGTATGCATATACCATTCCTTCTGAGTTTCCATAATTTATTGATTCAAATTTATCGTAGTTAAATACCATCCTATTTATCTCCGCCCATTCATATATTTTGTTTAGATCTCTTTGTAATGAGTTCTTATCTTCATCACAAGTAATTTTTCTACTTATTCTTGTGTCATCGGCAAAACTTCTCACTACAGAGTTTTTAACATGTAGTGAGTGGCCATCCACCCTGTGGGTGTTGTTCGGCAGGAGAAAGGAGGAGGCCAAAAGGGATTCTTCACCTTCAGGGTCTTCCTCAAGGTTTAAGAAATCTGGGCCAGCTGCTTCTTCCCTTGGGACTCTCCCCTCAGACTATTCCTTAGCGGCCTTCTTCGCAGGGCATTCAGGAAAGAATGATGGTCCTTCATCACTTGGTCATGCTAAGCACCAGGGAGACCCTGCTGTTTCCCCTAGTAAAACAACCGCAACTACTACTCCTGGGAGATTTATCTGTTGTTCCTTCCTTTCAGAGAGCTGACGCCCTTCATTTACTAAAGACTTCCCTGGGTAATGGAGGCTTGCTATCAGAATAAACTTCAATGGTTCCTGAAAGAGAAACATTGCCTTCAAGTGGATGTATTAGGGGATCCTCTTCATCAGGCTTACCCTCTGTAGCTGATGCCCATGCCTCTACAGATTATAGCCAAGTTACTGCTTCCATGGACATTGATAGCCAAGGATGTCGTGCAGTCAGTAGAAGAGCAAGTTGCATGGGGGTGAAAAACTCCGATCTAGCAAGTCTTCACGTTTGGTCCCCATTCAGCTACCGAAGCAAAGGAAGTACTTCAGTCAATGGGGTTAATTCATTGCCTTCTGTTGGATCCCTCTATGGCCAAGTTAACCCGTGGTTGTTTGTCGTACAGGTAATCCAAAATCCCTGTCTGGTTTTTTTTTCCCCAGGCAGAGGCGACAAATATGGAGGCCTTCACAATAAATGGCGTGTAAACAGCCTCTTGGATCAGATACTGGTCTGAAACAGTGTGAAATCTGGTGAATATGATAGACCTTTTTGACCTGAGGAAAAAAAAGGCACTCAGGACACTGTTCTTACAGGGACCAAAGCAGTTGAGTACCTGATGTTTCTGGTCACCTCCCAGTGCGTTAACTGGCTTCTCAAGTGTCATAAGACCATTACATCTAGGCTGTACAACAGAATCAGCAAACGAGAGCATGTGGTCCTAAGAAACTCCCCATTATTATTATTATTATTATTACTATCCAAGCTACAACCCTAGTTGGAAAAGCAAGATGCTATAAGCCCAGGGGCTCCAACAGGGAAAAATAGCCCAGTGAGGAAAGGAAATAAGGAAATAAATAAATGAAGAGAACAAATTAACAATAAATCATTCTAAAATAAGTAACAACGTCAAAACAGACATGTCATATATAAACTATTAACAACATCAAAAACAAATATGTCATAAATAAACTATAAAAAGACTCATGTCTGCCTGTCAACAAAAAAGCATTTGCTCCAACTTTGAACTTTTGAAGTTCTACTGATTCAACCACCCGATTAGGAAGATCATTCCACAACTTGGTAACAGCTGGAATAAAACTTCTAGAGTACTGCGTAGTATTGAGCCTCGTGATGGAGAAGGCCTGGCTATTAGAATTAACTGCCTGCCTAGTATTACGAACAGGATAGAATTGTCCAGGGAGATCTGAATGTAAAGGATGGTCAGAGTTATGAAAAATCTTATGCAACATGCATAATGAACTAATTGAACGACGGTGCCAGAGATTAATATCTAGATCAGGAATAAGAAATTTAATAGACCGTAAGTTTCTGTCCAACAAATTAAGATGAGAATCAGCAGCTGAAG
Organism: Palaemon carinicauda; assembly: GCF_036898095.1. NCBI lineage: Eukaryota > Metazoa > Arthropoda > Malacostraca > Decapoda > Palaemonidae > Palaemon > Palaemon carinicauda. The sequence goes on from NC_090764.1 coordinate 26,983,016, forward strand.
ACCAGACAGGAGAACAATACTCAAAACAAGGTAGAATGAAAGAATTAAAACACTTCTTCAGAATAGATTGATCACCAAAAATCTTGAAAGACTTTCTCAATAAGCCTATTTTTTGTGCAATTGAAGAAGACACAGACCTTATATGTTTCTCAAAAGTAAATTTACTGTCGAGAATCACACCTAAAATTTTGAAAGAGTCATATATATTTAAAGAAACATTATCAATACTGAGATCCGGATGTTGAGGAGCCACCGTCCTTGACCTACTTACAATCATACTTTGAGTTTTGTTAGGATTCAACTTCATACCCCATAATTTGTACCATGCACTAATTCTAGCTAAATCTCTATTAAGGGATTCACCAACCGTAGGTCTACATTCAGGGGATGGAATTGATGCAGCGAGAGTAGCATCATCTGCATATGCAACAAGCTTGTTTTCTAGGCCAAACCACATGTCATGTGTATATAGTATGAAAAGTAATGGGCCAAGAACACTACCCTGTGGAACACCGGATATCACATTCCTATAATCACTATGGTGCCCATCAACAACAACTCTTTGAGATCTATTACTTAAAAAATCAATAATAATGCTAAGAAACGACCCACCCACTCCCAACTGTTTCAGTTTGAAAACAAGGGCCTCATGATTAACACGGTCAAAGGCAGCACTAAAATCAAGGCCAATCATACGAACTTCCCGACCACAATCAAGGGATTTCTGTACAGCATTGGAGATTGTAAGAAGGGCATCACATGCTCCAAGGCCTTTACGAAAACCAAATTGCAAACTAGGGAGTAGATGATTACCTTCAGCAAACCTATTAAGACGTTTTGCCAGAAGACGTTCAAAAACTTTAGATAATATGGGAGTTATGGAAATTGGGCAGTAATCAGTGGGACTTGAGCTACCACAAACACATTTACATAGAGGAGTAACATTACCAATTCTCCAACTAGTGCTAAAAGCTCCCCTTCTTGCTAACTTGCGCAAAATAACAGATAACTTTGGAGCTAAGAAATCTGCTGTCTTTATAAAAAACAAAGGAAAAATACCATTTGGGTCTACACCTCCATAGGCATCAAGGTCCACCAACAGAGCTTTAATCTCACGAGATCGAAAAGCTAAACTAGTTAGCTTAGCCTCAGGAAAACGGGAATGAGGAAGTTCAAGTTTTTCATTACTCTGTTTACTGTCAAAAACATCAGCCAAAAGGGTTGCCTTTTCCTTTGGACAGTGAGTGACTGAGCCATCTGGTTTAAGTAAAGGAGGAACTGTTGCATCTACACCAAAGAGTGCAGCTTTAAGGGTAGACCACCATTTATGTTCCTGAGTTGTACCAGAAAGTGTTTCTTTTATGGTTAAATTGTACTCCTTTTCAGTTGAGGCATAAACACTCTGAGCAAAAGCTCAAAGCTGAGTATAGTTGTTCCAGGTCAAATCTGATCTGTTACCCTTCCAAAGATGATAGGCCTCCTGTTTCTCCAAATAAGCACGTCTACAATCATCATTGAACCACGGTTTGTCCTTCACTCGGTACCTTAGCACACGAGAAGGGATATGCCTATCAATTATGTTGACTAGATTCTCATTCAAAGGGACAACAGGATCTACACTATTATATAATTGTGACCAATTCAAGCACAAAAGATCATGTAAAATCCCATTCCAGTCTGCTTGGGATTTCATATAAATTTTACAAGAATATGATATATCCGGGACAGGCTGCTCAGTCTTCACTAATAATGAAATCAAGGCATGATCAGATGTCCCGACTGGAGAACCAACCTTACTAGTTATAACGCCAGGGGAGTCAGTGTATACGAGGTCCAAGCAATTACCAGACCTGTGAGTAGCTTCTTTTATGATTTGCTCACAGCCTGATTCAGAGGCAAAGTCTAAAGCTCTTAAGCCATGGCGATCGGTAGGAGAGATAGAACTTAACCACTCCCTATGGTGAGCATTAAAATCACCAACAAAGACAAAAGAAGCCTTTCCATCATCTTCTTGTATCTTAGCCATAATGGTAAGAAGACAATCGAAGATAGAATCATCTATGTCTGGATTCCGGTAGATTGAACACAAGTAAAAGTTGTTATGCCTGCCACAAACTTTTATTACCTGAATCTCATGACATCCACATTGATAGCAGGACTTATGAGAAGCAGGGTACTCGGTCCCAACCTTCACCGTTCCCCTTGGAAGCCATCACTGCGGTCACCAAGTGGAGGAATGAGACGCAAGAATGTTATGCATTGAGCAGTATCCTTTAAGCAGCCACAGCCCTCAGTGTCATCTCATTATACGTCTTCAAGTCGAGCTCCTCAATCAAGGAGACCAGTGTAGCAAAGTTCAGCTCCAATTCATTCCATCCTGCTGCCAAAGCCAAGGTCATGCCAGAGGGCAGGGAAAGGGAAGATGAAGAAGGCTCTGGAAGTCAGGCATTCCCCCCGCTTGACCACCAGTATGGGATGCCTTCCGGGGAATTGGAGGTGGTGGTGGTTCCATGGGGCATCCAATCCAGATACCTGCTCCCATTCACAAGCCCTTCCCCTCCTCTTATTCTTCCACCAATAATGTAGCTATCCTTTCTATCGCCAGGGGTCCCAGAGGCATCATGCCCTTTTGCATGAGGTTCAGGAAGTGGTGGACAAAGAAGTGGAGAACAGGTCTTCCAGCTTTTTCAGTTGACTCTTGTAAAGAAGGTATCTGGAGACCTGTCATTGCTCTCTTCATCCCTGAACCTTTATATTAGCCAAACTCCATTCAAGATGGAGACCGGCTGCGGTCAGTCAAGCTGTCAGAGCGGAGACTTACGTTCACACTAGACCTAAATAATGCTTATTTTCAGGTTTCCGCCCATCCAGCATCCAGAAAGTATGTTCTTGCATTATTGGATAGCAAGGCTTACTAGTTCAAAGTCATGTTTCGGCCTGTCAACAGCACCCCAGATAATTGGGAGAAGTTTGCTCTTTCCCCAACCTAGAGCCTGGTTTACCTAGGCATGAGGATTAACAATATCCAGGGAAAGGATTTTCCATTAGAAGACAAGATATCACAGCTCCGTTAGGTGGCTCTTCTGTTTCTACGAAGCCCTTGTTTCCCAGCTCTTCAGGGGCAAAGGTTGCTAGGCCATCTGTCTTCTTTAAAGCAACTAGTTCCTGGAAGAAGGATGTGAAAGAAATTGCACAGGTCATCGTGGTCCCAGCATCAAGACAATCTGCAGTTTCTGGTTCCTTTGAGATCAAGTTCAAGGAATATCCTCATTGGTGAACCGATGTCCCCAACCTCAAGGATGGCTGTCCTCTGTCGTGTTCTCCACCAGACTTCAAGACTCTTCATGGATGCGTTATTCACCCATCTGAACCAGCATATGGTTCTGGGGAGCTGGTCAGCATTAGATCATCTAAATCACATCAACATTTTAGAGTTGAAAGCAACCTGATTGGCCCTTCAACAGTTTTGCCCTCTCCTACGCAGTCAGTTGGTGGTACTAATGAGCAACAACACCACCGTGGTGTCTTGCATCTGCAAGAAGAAAGGGTCAAAGTCCCAGCATCTGTGTCAGCTAGTGGCAGACCATGGAATGGGCAGAGGACAACGCAATCTCCGTCTCCACCTGATTCATACCAGGAAAGAGGAATGACTTTGTGGACCAACTGAGTAGGTGACTCAAGTGCTTGGTGGAGAATGGTCTTTACAGTCCTCAGATAGTATAATAACTGGGGGTTCTCTGATTATCGACCTTTATGCCACAGCTCTCCAATGCCAGACCCAACAACTGCATTCAAATATGCGTTTCAAAATCCTTGGGGTAGGCTTAACATTTACATCTTCTGAGAAGGGTGATCAACAGAGTCAGATACATCCAATCTTCTATGACATTGATAGTGCCAATGTTGGCTCATCGCAAGTGATACCCATATCTTCTGCAGCTGCTCTTAGAAATCCCGAGAGAACTCTCACACCTTCAGCAGCGACCTGTCACGATCTTTCACAGCGCAGTAACTTCACTGTGGCTTTAAGAGTGGAGGTTATTTATCCAGCTTCTCTTCTCTGAGAGAGGATTTTTGCCGGAAATGTTCTTCAGACTTCTGGATACCTCTGAAATTCTTCATTAGCAATCTATCAGGCCATGTGGGCCAACTTCTGTAGTTGGTGGTTTGGGAGTGGTACAGCCAGACGCCATTCTTTGTGAGTGTTGGGTAACAGAGATGGGTGCGATATCACAAGTGCTTGATACCCTAGGGTGGGATAACTCCCAACTTAACAAGACACTGCCCATTGCCTACGAGCGGATGATTAACACACTAAGCACTGCTTAATATCGTTTTTATTTGGTTTCTATCACAGCATAAGTAGTTTGTAATTAAATATACAGTGTATAGTATATGTGTACACGTGTACGCTACATACTGTACACAGTAAGGCTACAGTACAGTACGTAACACTAGAGTGCGTAGTTGTCGCCCTGACCGAAACTATTTTACACTAGTAATCATACACTTATAACAAAACACTTGTTCCTATCTAGTAATACTGGACAGTATAAGACTTGCTGATACTGTAGTGTATATTACTGTAATATATGTAGAGTAATATCACTACAGTACAGATTAAGGGGACCATCCGTTATGTCTTGCATTTTATTTTTCTGATTATTCAAAATACATATTGTTCCCATACTAACAAACCTTCCGCTATTTATATTCGATATTACTTCGGCGAAAGCTGGAAGGCAGCCATTAGATTTTAAGTGCGAGGTGGCAATCTTACCAAACCACTAATAGTGGGTAGGTAGAGGTGGTTGGCAGGTATTCAGCTACCGACAGTATATCTATTCACAGGTCAATGAACCATATCACTTTTTACTTTTGGCTGGTAGAGAGCAGACGTCTCCTCTCTCTCCCTTCAAGGCTTAGCCATTTACCATTATTGCTTTACGCTCATTCATTTCTTTACAGTTATGACTTGAGTTTTTACGCGACGCTCCATTCCAGAGTAGTGTGGCGGTTTGGATGTCAATGTTTGTTTTGCGAGTTATTGGAAGGATTCTTCGGCGCTGACAATTCCTTGAAAGTTTTTTTTCCTTCCCCCTCTGAGGGGAGAAATTTTTAATATTCTCTCTATTTTTTAAATCGGCGCTTCATGATGACATCGGGTTGTGAGGTCAGTGGCCCTTCCTTCGTCTTCTGCTGACGACAAGTCTTCTCACCTTCTGCTGATCTCGTCGTCCCTCAACATTCCGCAATTTTTCTCTCCCTACAGGCAATGTTTCAGCCCGCATATGCAGTTCCACCTGTTGAGAATTGCGAGATCAAGGACAATCGTCAACCCACGGCGTCCTCGACACTCGCCGGATCAACGGACTTTCCTTCTTTTTGATGAGCGCAGGGCCGAGACTCGTCACCGTCTTCCTGATTGGTCAAGATGTATTTCGCAACAATCCAATGAGGAGTTTAAAATGAATTAATTCTGTTCAGTGATCACAGGGGCGAGACTAATCACCTCGTCTTCCTGGTCGGTTGGAATGTCGTTCGCGACAATCAGATGTTAAGAGACTCATTAGGGCGTCTTTTGTGACTATCAATGATTGCCACAGAGATTGCTACTATCACGGGATCGTTGGTTATAGCGATCCCAACTTTCTTCTTCTTGAAGACGAATTCCTGTTCGGTTTCCCCTTCGAGGGATTACTCTGGCAGGACCTTTCAATGATCACAGGGGCGAGACTCATCACCTCATCTTCCTGGTCGGTTGGAATGTCGTTCGCGACAATCAGATGTTAAGAGACTCATTAGGGCGTCTTTTGTGACTATCAATGATTGCCACAGAGATTGCTACTATCACGGGATCGTTGGTTATAGCGATCTCAACTTTCTTCTTCTTGAAGACGAATTCCTGTTCGGTTTCCCCTTCGAGGGATTACTCTGGCAGGACCATTTGGGAACAACTCAGAATTAAGCCTTAGCTTTTTCTCTAGCAACACTTTATATTATCCTTCATTTGAGATAGAACTCGAAGGGCAACAGATTGCTGCTCGTAGGTTTGCCTCCAGTGTAAGATATTCCCCTTTCAAGGGAGATTCTTTACACAACCATTGCGCACTTTTGCTCACACGCTCAAGATCGTCAGTTATACACTCACGGTTACGAGCTCATGATGATCTTCGTCACAGCTCACATTAGCGCTCACGCTCAGCTCACGATCGCTAGTGATATGCTCGTGACCACGATTACGACACTATTCTTTCCTCAGCCCTTGAGGACACTCGCAATCACGAGCTAAACACACTCGGTCACGAGCGAGATGCTCATGCTCACAAGCTTGAGTGACAGGGTCACTAGCGAAACTCATGACCATGATTGTGACCCCAGTCTACAACCATTGAGAACGTTCAAGTGGGTGCGAGTGAGACTCTCATGACCATGATTGTGACGTCGATCTCTACAACCCTTGAGAATGTTCAAGTGATAGCGACGCGCTCACAAGCGTAAATTATACACTCATGATCCCTAAGACAAGTCTTTCCTGGTATAACACTCGACCAAAATAAAGACGTACCCTATGGGTCTCCCTCAACATATCTCTCTCACGGAGAGAAACCAAGTACAGTAACATCCTTGTTTATTCCAGGCAGCATGAACCTCAGGTTCAAGCCCTCCAACTGGGAACCTGCCGCTTTGTAATAAACGCTGTAACAGGTAATTACTACCTCGAGGAAGGTGATTACCTAGCCCCAAGGGTATAGCACACGGGGTCAGATGGTCGTCATTGTTTTTCTTTTTCATGCCAGAGATTATATTGAGGCCATACCTCAGGAAAACAATGTAAGGAGTTCTCTCTTTGAGTTCAGTACGCCTTGCTAACCCTAGGAAGGTCAGAGGAGGCCGTAAGGATATTGTCCGTTACGGGGACGCAGGCCCTATACCAGTTACAGAATCCCTCTCCTCCTCATAGAGATGACCCAGAGCTCTGAACGTTTTAGAGCAGAATCTGTCCATAACGTTTTCAAGCAGCTCCTTTGTGACACAAACCGTGCCATTGGTAGGGTGGGATACACGACTAAGCTTCACCTCACCGTACCTACAAGACGTGACCCACAGAAGACCCGATACGTTTTCTCTATCTCTCCTGTGGTGGTGACACAACAAGTGGTCTAATAATACCTAGGACTCCTTGTTGGAGTAGCAGAAGGTTGAAGACATTGGCTATCCAGGGTAAGACTGGGATGAATGGAATTATGCCTAGCTCTTTTACTTTCATCCTCTTCCCCTCCTTTGAGGAACAGCGCCATGGGTCCCTTTGCAAAGCTGACTTAAACCTCTGCAGGTAATAAACACTTCCCTTGTGTAACTAAGTATGTTTCTCATATACTCGTACACGTCCCCAACGCCACCTGCAAGGTAGGCCTTGGGAAATGTCTTTTTATGTGTATGGCTCCTATTTTAACCTTTTTAGCATCTTCTTACATAGACGTTCTTATGATATTTCTCACAACTATGTTAGTTGCTCAGGCCGCTATCATACCCACTTGTATTGATATACGAGGTGCAACGTTTCCCATGATTACTGTCTAATACTGCATTGAGGAAATCTGGGTCAATGACTAAGCCAGTAGTTGGACTTACACCCTCCTAAGAGCGAGTCATCCAATATAAATGGCAGAAGATTTGTTAGTAACAAATGACAAATTCAGAGATAATTTGTATTTTTCCCTAACTAATACAAACCTGTAGCTAATGTATTTATATAAATTGACCTGCCATGACCTGTCCCCCAGTAAGTCCTGCCTGCAAGCAAAAAGTGATGTGGTTCATTGAACCATGAGTATATGTAGGTGGCTGGGTAACCCCATCCACCTCTTACCTACCCACTATTAGTGGTTAGGTAGGGTTGCCACCTCGCACTTAAAATCTAATGGCTGCCTTCCAGCTTACACTGAAGTAATATCCAATATAAATAGCTACAGGTTTGTATTAGTTAGGGAAATATACAAATTATATCCGACTTTGTCATATTTCTATATATGTTTTATACATATATAATACCTTCATTCTACAAAAATTTCAAGCCATTTGATCAAAAACTTTTAATTGTTCCATATCCGAAATACAAACCACGCTATTTACATAAGGTATTACTTTCGGAGTAGCTGAAATTGACGAGCCATTAGAATTTTAACGAGGGTTAATTACCCCCGCGCTAGTTAGCAAGGGGGTAGGGAGGTGGTAGCTAGCTACCCCTCCCCCTCTCACACAACAGTGAACTGCTTCACTTCACTTTTGGCTCGGGCGATGAGCAGACGTCTCTGCTACGCCCTCGCATTGACAGCCTTCTCTGCTACGCCCTCGCATTGACAGCCTTAATTTTTTGCTTTTTCTTCCAATTTGTGTGCTTGGAGTTGGCCTCATCCTTTCTTCCTATCATGCGGAAATGCCCTGGACTCCCCGACCACCCTTGTGGAACGTTCATGTCGGCGGTCGAGACGGACCCTCACACCTTGTGTCCGTATTGTCGAGGTCAACGGTGTGAAAGGGATAAAAACTGTAGTGAGTGCAGGGAGTGGTCTACCTCCCAGTGGGAGAGGTTTGCCCGGCGGCGTAAGAAGAAGTCTTAAGCGTGACCTTTCTCCTGCAAGGGCTGCCTTGAAGAAGGAAGGTTCCAAGGACTCTTAACACCGCAGCCCGAACCTCCTCCGAAGCTCCCACTAGATCGGTTTCTCGTGAGAGGCCATCGAGTGGTAGCGTAGGCTATTCTTTTGTTTCCCAACCTCGGGGTTCGGGAGAGGGCATTGCCTCCCATAGCGAGGCAGCACCCCCTCCTCCTCCGGGGGAGGATATTGATGTTGATTTTGTTGATGACCATGACCATGTCTCTAACAATGATCTTTTCCAGCTTTGGGCTTCCTTGGGGCTTAAGTCGCCTCCAAGGAAGCCCTGTTTGACCTGATCCAGTTGGGTGCAGCTGTCAAGCAGTCGCCGGTAATAGCAGAGGTAGATCCTCTGTCTATTGTCGACGTTGTTGTGGCAGAGGCTTCCGACGGGTCTGGTCAAACCCCTGCTGTGGTTGCGGTTGTTGCTGAAGGCTCAGTTCCTCCCTCCGAACATCCTTCGAGGGAGGCGCTGAGTCCAACGGTCTCTCCTGCGGTAGTTTCTTCCCTTCGGGGGAGTGCACAGACAGAGACTCCTCTTCGGAGGACAGACGATGGTGTTGCTGTGCCTCGAGGTCGTCTTCACCATAAGGCTCGCCCTCCTCTTCGCCGCAGAGGCCTTCCTTCTCCTTACAAGGGAGTTAGGAGGCGCCTCTTCGGATCTTCGCCTTCGACGTCCCCCGCAGAGGATCCTCCTCGACGAGAGCAGTCCGTTGCAGCCGCATCGCTTGACCTCTCCGCAGATCGTCCGCGATCTCCGACACCTGCCAGACCTTCCAGTCTTCCATCACCGTTCCTGGACGCTGATGCGCAGTGGGCGCCTACGCACCCCGTTTTCCAACGGGCACCGGTCCCTTTGGGGCATAATGGCTCTTCCCACAATGTGGGTGAGTCCCTTAAGTGCCAGGTTCTACCTGCGCACCCGCGTGCACTAGCGCGCAAGCGCTCTCCTGCTGACCAGACTTCTGCTGATTCTACGCGCCCACGATCTTCTGCTCGCCAGCGCTCTCCTGTGCTGCAGAGGCCTCCTGTGCGCCAGCGCTCTCCTGTGCTGCAGAGGCCTCCTGTGCGCCAGCGCGCTCCAGTTCGCCAGCGCACTTCTGTTCCTGCTGCGCGCAATGCGCACCATCGGTCTCCTGAGCGCCCACGATCACCTGCTCGTCAGCACACATCTGCGCGCCCCGTTCCTGATGCACGCCATGCGCGCCAACGTTCGCCCGCGATCTCCGGATCTGGGCGCAGGCAAGGACATTGTTCCCTCGCCTCGCCGACGTTCGCCTACGCGCCAACCATCGCCTGTGCGCCATCGCGCACTTCTAAGACAGCCCGAGCACCTGCGCGCCCACGAAATGTCTCCTGAGCCCGCCCACGAGCGTTCGCCTTTGCGCGCAACCTCACCCTCTGGTCCTGCCCCCCCCAGCTGGTACCTTCTGAATGCGCAACTACGCTAACGATCTCCTGTGCGCCAGCGATCTCCTACGCGCGATCCCTCGCCTGCGCGCAAGCGTTCTCCAACGCGCCCACGCTCCGGATCGCCACAGTACTCCGACTCGCCTGTGCGTAGTCGATCGCCTGTTCGCGCTATGCGCCATCGCTCGCCAACGCGCAACCGATCACCTACGTGCCATCGTTCTCTCGATCGCCAGCGCTCGCCCTTACAACAGCGCGCACCTTCACCTGCACGCCCACTCACCCACTTGCCACCGCGCCCACGCCTTCATCTCCGCGCGTATGCGCGCCAACGTTCGCCCGCGAACCAGCGATTCCACCATCGAGCGAGCGCCAGCGCGGTCTCGCCAGCGATTCCCGCCGGGTTTCGCAGCGCGCCCAACCTTGTGAGTATCCGGGGATGCGTGCTTCCAGATCTTCGTCCTCACGATCTCCACCCCGTAAGCGCAGAGCTGCGCACGTCCATGAGCAGGAAGAATCTTCGGAGAGGTCTACACAACATTCTTCTTTTCAGGCAGGCCCCGTGGTATCCACTCCTAAGGATCAGCCGATCCCCTTCCCTCCAGCGGCCGGCGTCAATGACCTTAGATGTCAGGATGCCTGAAAACTTTAAATCAATCAATCCCTCCAGCGGGTGTTGCTGACACTGCATTGGTCAGCCGTCAGCCTTGGTTCGGGTCCCTGATCAAAGTAGTCGTGCAGGCTATGAAGCCGGCCCTCGATGATCTGGGGCTGAAACCAACGGCAGTCTCGTCCCCGCTGAAGAGAAGGAGAGGAGTGGACTTCGTGGTAACTTCTCCTAGGGTTAAGCTGGCTCCCAAGAAGTCCGTCAGGGAGGCCCCTTCCCCCATGCAGACGTTTTCTCCTTCCCCTGTGGAAGAAGCCTTTCCGTCCTCAGGAGAATCCAGCGAGGTGAGGCATTCTCCCATGGCACCAATGGGAGGAACCCCACCTCGAGGAAAAGAACTTCTTTGCTTGAGTCCTGTATCCCTCCCCGGAGGGAGCCGAAGGACTTGAAGACCCGGAGGGAGCCGAAGGACTTGAAGACTGTCCCTATGTCGTCTTCACGGATTCGACCAGAGCTAACTAGACCCCAGGAGAACGTCCACGTATCTCCCCAAGTAGAGCTACTGGGGACAGGAGACCTTGCTGCCAGTCCACAAGGAGGAGAGCAGCACAAGTCGGAGCATGCCTTCTGGCAGGTCCTGGGTCTGATGAGGCAACCCAACGGATTCAAGGACCCCGAGACACCCCCCCCCCCCCCCCGCGAAGGCAAGGATACGGTACTGGACCAAGTCTATGGTACCCAGAAGCTCCCAAAGGCCAGCGTGGCTCTGCCCTGGTCCCAGGGAGTCAAGAGTGCCAGAGACAAGGTTGAGGGCCAGCTCTCCAAACTCTCCTCCTCCAGCCGTTCCTCTGCCGGGAACAAACTCCTGCCACCTCCTCGTGTACAACAGAGGAGGTACTTCGAGATCATGGGGGAGTCTTGTTTAGCTCTTCCCCTCCACCACTTTGTGGAAGAGCTCGCTAGGGGAATTTCTCTCGAGAAACTCTCCACCCGGCAGGTGACATTCTCGGCTACGGAGATCCTACCCAGGAGAAGGTCGCAAAGTGTGCCATGCAGGCCACTTTGTGGCTGAACATCTGGCTGGGGTCTCTGGGCATCCTGTTGCAATCCGAGGACTTGTCCAAGGAGAGCACCAGAAAGGCCATGGAGACTTTTCTCCTCTCGGGAACGCGCACCATCGAGTTCCTAGCCCACCAAGTTTCGAACTTGTGGGCTAACTCGATCCTTAAACGTCGTGATGCCGTGACCGAGAGGTTCCACTCGAAAGTCCCAGCCGTGGATGTCGGCAAGCTCAGACACTCTTCCATCCTTGGAGGGAGCTTGTTTGAGCCCAAGGATGTGGAACGGACAGCTGAGAGGTGGAGGAAGTCAAATCAGGATTCGCTCCTCCAAAAGGCCCTTACTTCTCTGCCCTACAAGCTTCCAGCTCCTCAACAACAACATCAGCAGCCTCGTCAGTCAAGGACATCGAAATAGGCTCCGGCAGCAAAGGCAAAGGTGTCTAAGCAGCAGCCCCTGTCAAGGACAAGAAATGCGGAAAGTCCTCTAGGGGAGGTAAAAATCCTAGAGGGAGCGGCCGAGGCCGTAAACCCTAGGATTGGCAATCTCCCTACATGTCCACCAGTGGGGAGATGCCTATAAAGTTGCGCGGACAGGTGGCGGCAACTCGGGGCCGATTCCTGGACGATCTCTGTGATCAGCCAAGGATATCGTGTCCCGTTCATAACATCTCTTCCTCCCCTGACAGCGAATCCAGTGTCGTTGAGCTCCTATGCCATGGGATTGGCAAAGGGGCTAGCCCTTCGGGCAGAAGTCGAGACCATGCTCAAGAAGGATGCTCTCCAGGAGGTCGTCGACGGCTCCCCAGGCTTCATCAGTCGACTCTTTCTTGTAAGGAAGGCATCTGGAGGCTGGAGACCTGTCATCGACCTCTCAGCTCTGAACAAGTTTGTCAAGCAAACTTCGTTCAGAATGGAGACAGCAGACACGGTCAGACTTGCAGTGAGACCGCAAGACTTCATGTGCACACTGGATCTGAAGGACGCGTACTTCCAGATCCAAGTCCATCAGTCTTCCAGGAAGTACTTGAGATTCAGCCTAGACAACAAGATCTACCAGTTCAAGGTGCTGTGTTTCGGTCTCTCCACAGCACCTCAGGTATTCACCAGAGTGTTCACCCTGATTTCTTCGTGGGCACACAGGATCGGCATCCGTCTCCTTCGCTATCTGGACGACTGGCTGATCCTGGCAGACTCGGAGTCGACCCTTCTTCGACACTGAGACAAGCTTCTGGGACTTTGCCAAGATCTAGGGATCATGGTAAATCTCGAGAAGTCTTCTCTGCTTCCAACTCAACGACTGGTATATCTAGGCATGATATTAGACACCAGTATATCTAGGCATGATATTAGACACCAATCTCCACAAAGCCTTTCTATCAGACGACAGGATAGCAAGGCTGAGGAGGGTCGCAAGACCTTTCCTCGGACGAGAGGAGCTTCCAGCCCAATCTTGGTTACGTCTCCTAGGTCACTTAGCCTCCTTGGCCCGTCTAGTTCCGAACGGCCGCCTCAGGATGAGATCACTTCAATGGCGGCTCAAGTCCCGGTGGAATCAAGGCAACGATTCCCCGGACTCTCTGGTCCCGATGGGACCTGTGTTACAGACGGATCTGCAGTGGTGGCTGACCGACGGAAACCTTCGAAAGGGAGTGGATCTTCTTGTCCTCCCCCCCCCCCCCCCCCCCGATTTGATGCTGTTCACGGACGCATCAAAAGAAGGGTGGGGGCCCCACGTTCTGAACCAGAGGACCTCAGGCCTATGGTCAGAATCAGAAAAGTACCTTCACATTAATCTGCTAGAAATGACGGCCGTGTATCTGGCCCTTAAACAGTTCCAACAGGTCCTGGCGGGCCACTCCGTGGTGGTGATGAGCGACAACACCACAGTAGTGGCTTACAGTATATCAACAAGCAGGGAGGTACCTTTTCACAACAGCTATCCCATCTTGCAGTAGAGATACTGAGATGGACCGAAGTCCACTCGATTCCACTATCAGCTCGCTTCATTCCGGGCAAAAGGAATGTGCTCGCCGACAATCTGAGCAGAGCATCACAGATAGTGAGTACTGAATGGTCTTTGGATCCTCAAGTAGCCAGCAAAGTCCTGACTTTGTGGGGTTCCCCGACAGTGGACCTGTTTGCGACAGCTTTGAACTCCAAGCTGCCGCTGTACTGCTCCCCAGTCCCGGACCCCAAGGCACTCTGGCAAGATGCCTTCCAACAACGGTGAGACAACATCGACGTCTACGCCTTCCCACCGATCTGTCTGATGAGAAGGGTTCTCAACAAGACCAGACTATCGGTCAATCTGTCAATGACCTTAATAGCTCTGCTATGGCATCATGGAGAGTGGTTCTTGGACCTTCTGCAGCTCCTGACGGAACTCCCGAGAGAACTTCCCTCACGACACAAACTACTCAAGCAACCACACTGCAACATCTACCACAAGGCCGTAGCTTCGCTTCGGCTTCACGCCTGGAGACTATCCAGCGTCTCCTCTCTGAGAGAGGCTTTTCGCAATAAGTTGCGGAGAGGATGTCTCGACACCTGCGAAAGTCATCCGCAGGGGTCTACCAGGCGAAGTGGAGAGTCTTCTGTGGTTGGTGTCGTGGGAGGGGTATCTCTCCCCTCGATGCCACTATTCCAGCAATAGCGGAGTTTCTCGTGTATTTGCAGGAGGAAATGCGCCTTTCAGTCTTAGCGGTGAAAGGCTATCGCTCAGCCTTAAGCTTAGCCTTCAGGCTGAAAGGAATAGACATTTCTTCCTCGCTGGAACTTTCTTTACTCATACGAAGCTACGAACTTACCTGCCCTCAGTCGGAAGTGAGATCTCCTCCATGGAACGTGGTCCGAGTCCTCAGGGCTCTTAAGAGACCTCCGTTCGAACCATTACGCCAGGTCTCTGATAAACACCTGACTTGGAAGACGGTGTTCCTGCTCGCTTTGGCACCTGCCAAGCGGGTCAGCGAACTTCATGGTCTCTCATACGACGTCGTCCATTCAAGGGGACGGGGGGAGGTAACGTGCAGGTTCGTCCTTGAGTTTGTAGCTAAGACTCAGAACCCTGGAGTGCCGGACCCACGGTTCGACTCCTTCAGGGTTTCGAGTCTCCGTTCTGTAACAAGTGACCCAGACCATCTGCTACTATGTCCAGTACGAAGTCTGAGGCGTTATCTGAAGAGAACAGCTGCAGTCCGTCTCCGCGTGCAAGCCCTGTTTGTGAGCACGGGAAGGACGAAGAGGAGGGTGAGGGTCACCAAGAATACCATCTCTGCTTGGATTCGAAGGGTCATCCACCACGCCTTGAATCCAAATCCTCCTCCGACACGTCGTCCCAGAGCACACGATGTCAGAGGCATCGCAACGTCTCTGGCTTTTAAGAGTAACTTCTCGGTGACGCAGGTGCTACAAGCTGGGGTCTGGAAGCGTCAAAAGACCTTCACAGCCCACTACCTGCAGGACATGACCCGCAGGAGCCTTGATACATTCTCGATCAGCCCTGTGGTGGCTGGACAACAGCTGGTCTAACCTCAGGCTCCTTAATGGACAGGTAGAAGAAGGTTGAGGGCATTGTTACCCGGTTTTAGACTGCATGAATGAAAGAGTATGTCTGGCCCTTACTTCTTTCTTCATCCTCCCCTCTCTTGGGGAAAGCAGCATCCTGGGTTCTCTGCATAGCTGACCTCAAACCACTGCAGGTAAACCATGCTTCCTTGTGTTCCTAGTATCAAGATAATACTGTCGCGTCCCCCTTACCCTGACGAGGTGGTATTGGGAACGTCCTAGCCTAGATTTTCATCTAAGGACTTCAGGTCAGCTTCCTAGGACGAGTCACACTTCATTCCTCCACACACAAGCTTATGTAGGCCAACTTGCGAGGTACAGGGACTCTGTTTCTCGAGTGCTACTCACTCGGATTCTGAGTCCCCGGGCAAAGCCAAAGCCAACAAGGCTGGGACTTTCTACCCTACCTAAGGGTTAGGTCACCCTATGTAAATAGCGTGGTTTGTATTTCGGTTACGGAACAAATGACAAATTCGGAGATAATTTGTATTTTTCCTAACCATACAAACCTTAGCTATTTACACATATTTGCCCGCCAGCCCTGACCCCCAAGGCAAGTCCTACCTCTAAGTGAAGTGAAGCAGTTCACTGGTGTGTGAGGGGGGAGGGGTAGCTAGCTACCACTCCCCTACCCCCTTGCTAACTAGCGCGGGGGTAATTAACCCTCGTTAAAATTCAATGGCTCGTCAATTTCAGCTACGCCTTAAGTAATACCCTATGTAAATAGCTAAGGTTTGTATGGTTAGGAAAAATACAAATTATCTCCGAATTTGTCATTTTATTAGCAAAAATCAGGATTTTTAAAAATAAATTTAGGTACATTTTTCTCCACTAATATGACACCAATTGTATTGAAAATCATACCATCAAAACTTCTTTATAAACCAAATAATTTTGTGTGACAAAATTATGATTCTCCTTTCTTTTTTTTTTTTTTAAATGTTTTTTTTCCTTAATGAAAATTGTCTATACGCAAATTAATCGTGAAAAAAAAAAGAAAATAATTTTGTGACAATTATGATTCTCCTTTTTCTTTTTTTTTTAAATGTTTTTTTTTTCTTAATTTTCTTTGTCTATACGCAAATTAATCGTGAAAAAAAAAAGAAAATAAGGGAAATCAAAATTCTCTCACAGACTTGTGGGATTTTTATTCCTCTTACCAATGAGATCTTTCTCTCTAAAATTGAACAATAAATAACAGAAAAATCTACTGACATCCGAATAAGTATGTTTTTGTTATAAGCCTCCAAAGATTTGCTATTAAATTTCCATTCTTTTCTTAGAAAAAGTAAAATAGCATTGTTATGATAATCTTATTTTGTACTTTGTCTATTCCTAAGATGAAGGCTCCCTAATGAGGTGTTTGAACCCTAAGTTGGCTAATACACTTGATGTGAAGGTGTCATGAGTTGCCAGCAGCCTCTCATTGTTGCCAGAGTTTTAGTTAGAATGTTCTAGCTTTGTACTCCTCTTCATGTTTCCCTCTCTTCTAAGTTCTTTTTTGTTGCTCTCTGCTTGCTTTTTGTTCTTTCTTTGACCTTAAGTAATATTGGCTTTGCCATAAAGTTCACGAGGATGTTAAGATTACCAAACAATTCCTCTTCGCTCAAGGGGTTAACTACTGTAATGTAATTGTCCATTAGCTACATTGTTTTTGGTATGGGTAGAAGAGAGACTTTCACCATTGGAAGAAACTCTTCTACGTGAAGAAGACACTTCAAAATCAAACCTTTGTTTTCTGGTCTTGGGTAGTGCCATAGCCTCTGTACCATGGTCTTCCACTGTCATGGGGTAGGGTTCTCTTGCTTGGAGTTACACTCAGGCACACTATTCTATCCATTTCTCTTCTAGTAATTTTATATTTGAAAGATTTATATTAATGTTTTTATTGTTATTAAACTTATCTTGTAGATAATTAACTTTCCTCAATGGGCTATTTTCCCTGTTGGAGCCCTTGGGCTTATAACATCCTGTTTTCCAACTAGGGTTGTAGCTTAGCATTAATAATAATAAGGTTATCAGTATGTCTGGAATGAAAGGGGAGAGTGACTGGCCTACTTTTCCTTTTAACTTTTTCTTCTCTAGGGGTACAGCCTTGGTAACCTCGCTAGCTGGACTTGATCTCAAGATAGGCAAGCTCATTTGATTTTGGCATCTGTGCATTTCACTTTTGAGTTTTTTATTCCTCCACTTTCCATTATGAGGGGGAATTTTTGTGACTAAGTAAACCCACTTTTTAATTGACCTTGCCTTTGTCCTCTAATCCAGGCTTGGGTTGCAACAATGTTCCTGCCGTAGCTCAACTCTACCCTTAGTTGCTCAGGCAGTGATTCCAAATGCCAAGTCTGTTTTGCTCACAGGTTAATTTTCCAGCCAGTTGGAACAGGGACTTCCTCCTGCCTAAGAGCGAGTCTCCTATATGTAAAGGATGATGATTTGTATTCGTGTTGGAACAAATGACAAAGTAAAAAGTAGGTTGGCCAGGGTAACACCCACCTGTTGAGATACTACTGCTTGAGAGTTTTGGGGTCTTTTGACTGGCCAGATGGTACTACATTGGAACCTTCTCTCTGGTTGCGGTTCATTTTCCCTTTGCCTACACACACACACACACACACACACACACACACACACACACACACACACACTGAATAGTCTGGCCTATTCTTTACATATTCTCCTCTGTCCTCATACACCTGACAACACAGTTTACCAAACAATTCCTCTTCACTCAGGGTTACTGCACTAATTGTTCAGTGGCCACTTCATTCTTGGTAAGGGTAGAAGAAACTCTTTAACTATGGTAAGCAGCTCTTCAAGGAGGACACAACAAAATCAAACCATTGTTCTCTAGTCTTGGGTAGTGCCATAGCCTCTGTACCATGGTCTTCCACTATCGCGGGTTAGAGTTCACTGCTTGAGGGTACACTCCAGCACACTAATCCATCTTATTTCTCTTCCTCTTGTTTTGTTAACTTATTCTTGTTTTGTTAAAGTTTTTATAGTTTATATAGGAGATACTCTATTTATTTTAATGCCGTTACTCTCCTTAAAATATTCTAATTTCCTTTTTTCCTTCCTCACTGGGCTATTTTCCCTGTTGAAGCCTCTGGGCTTATAGCATCCTGCTTTTCCAACTAGGGTTGTAGCTTAGCAAGTAATAATAATAATAAAAATAACCATACAAACCCGAGTCCTTTACTCTAAGCATCCCCTAGCGTAAAGCCAGGCTGCAATTTAAGTGAGGTTGCAGTGAGCTACAGGGGGACCTGTTGCCTCCTGCCTTCCTACTGCTGACAGGGTAATTACCTGGCTGTTGTTTACACCTCGTTAGAAGTTTTAACTTCTGTATTCCAGCTTTCGCTGTTATCCTTCTCCTATAAGGTGAGGACTTCGGTTAATATAATTAGGAAAAATCATTTTTAAAATTTATTTTTTCTCTTTTAGTACTGATAGAAATTGAAATAAACCATAATTTAGAGGTATTCAAGAATTCCAAAAAGATAGTTGTTCCAACACAAATAAAAACCCTTGTTCTTTACATAAGGGTATGACTATGGCAAAGCTGGAACACTGCTGTTAAAACTTTTAACAAGGTGTCAGCAACCATATAGGTTATCAGTTGCTAGCGGAGAAGCACCCCACCTCCCCGCTCATTCACTACAACTCCACTTTGATTTCTGCAGTCAGTTTTGCTCTTCGTCTCTTTTCCATTTAACTCCTTAAGTTGGCCTAGGGTGAAAGTACATCCTCGCCTCCGTAGAGTTAAGACTTCCTTGAAGTCTTAGGATTAGATCAGACGCCTCTACGTAGGAAGTCTTTCTTCACCAACCCTAAGAGATTTTCTGATGGATACGAGTAACACGCATCTTAGCGAATGGTTGATTCATCGTTTTCAAATTTGGTCTAGCGATCAAGCAATATGAGTTTTCCTTAACAAGCTGTCTCTCAACAAGCACACCCGGGTGGAAGCCAGGATCTTCCTCTAAGCTCACTGACCCTGGGGTTTTTAGCGCAGCACCATAAACTAGCATTATCAGCTCAAGACCCCATAGCTCATGCTTACCCTCACACAACCGAGCTTACTCTACCTGTTGGAGTAGAACACACGAGTAGCCAGCCTGGCTTGGGTATGTTTGTAAAGGATTCCAGAGTTTTTTTTTTTTAGGACAACTTGGCTCTGGGAGTCAGAATTCAACTGATTTTGGGGGAAATACAATTTACTTTAGATTTGTAATATTTCTCCATTTTGCAATGGCACAATTACAATTGTGCTTTCTACTCTGACAATAGAAAAACAAGAATTTAGGCATGCTTGTGCAAAGCACTTGCCTTCCCAGAGTAAAGAAACACCTCAAGACATTTCTTTCCTAGTACCTTGGAGCCTGAGTTTTGAACTTTTTCTCTCATTCAGTTTTATTGAAGGCTTTATGCCTATAAACTTATACAAGTGATTGTTTGTAAGGTATAAATTTCAATGGAGTTAGTCTGCTTGAGAATGGTCAACCAATTTTTTCTTTTTAACTAAATAGTCTTTAAAGACTGGTTGGTAAGTTTTAGTAGATAGCCGTTAATTTTCTCTTCCATCAGAAGAGATATAGTTAGCTATACTGTTTTAGCTTATATCTCTTCCTCTTGTTTTTTCAAGTTTTTAGTTTACAAATGAAAGATCTAATTTAATGTTACTGTTCCTAAATATTTGATTTTGATAGTTGATTACTTCTCATAATTTATTTCCTTTCTCACTGGGCTATTTTTCCCAGTTGGAACCCCTGGGGTTATAGCATTTTGCTTTTCCAACGATGGTTATAGCTTAGCTTGCAATAATAATAAAACTACAATGGTTTGAGCTCTATTGTGTTTTCCCCCCCATCAGGCCACAACTACAATCATTTTGGCTCTATTCTACTTTTCCTCTTCATGAGCAAACATTGGAAGGACACCTCAATGCAAGCAGCTTGAAAACGTTTCAATGCAGACTGACGTTGCAAACCTTTTAGAAACGTCACACTTTAGCTTGTATCCGCAGATGTATTTGGCTATTGATCACTGTTTAGTTGCTCTATTTCTCTAGTTCGCTCTCCCATTAGAGTTATACTAGATTACTACAAGGGATTGGTACATTTTTTTTAAGAGCAGCATGACATAAGTAAATGATCACAAGTCGCAGTTGCTCAAGTGGTTGTTTGTGACTGATCACTCGCCAGCTCACAATCGGTCGCATACCTTTCAACTACTCTTAATTGGCTGATAGTGAGCAGAGTTTTTGCTTCTGGCAGTAAAATTTGGCAGTTACAGTATGTGGACAGTGGCTCCGATAGGAGAGACACCTGTTACACGACACTTTTGTTCATTGCAGGATTTTGACGGCTATTTGGCAAAGTTGAGGTGAAATAGTATCTAAGTACTTGTTTAGATAAGTTTGCAACTAGTCATGTCGCTCGTTTAGATACGCTTGAGACTACAGTCATGTCGCTCATCAACACTACTAAGTAGACTGATAGCAGCTGTTGAAAGTATTGAAGAGCATGAAATAGTACCTACTTGTTTGTTTAGATACATGTATGCAATCACGGTAATGTTGTTGCTCATCAACACTACCAAGTAGCCTGATAGTAGCCGTTGAAAGTGTTGAAGAGCGAAAAACGTTACACTCAACGCCAGGATGTTAATGGGGCACAGCCAATCTGACTCGGACCACAGTCCTTAGGCCTTATGCTCCAACAGATGAGCCACCCATTCACCCTTCTTTTGATGTGTCGATTAAGAGCAACAAATCCAGGGTCCAATTCAGGTCTTTCTTGAGTGCATGCAGAGGTGCCTGTTTGGTACCAGACGCTCTAACAAAGCCAGGTGACTTAAGAGCACTGCCACAAGTGAGCTGGTAACAAGTTGAATCTTGCAATACTGTCCTGTGATGGGAAAATCCCACGTAAGTATTTGCATCCCTAGGTATACTATACCAAGTTTTTAGGGCTCTACTCTAAATTTTTCTGTTTACCAGAATCCACAGATGGCAGCAAAACTGGAAAAGTCTGTCTTGAAGGAGAAAGAGCTCCACCAAGTCTGCCAGAATCAGCCAATCCTCCAGATAACAAACGAGACAAATGCTGTTGGTGTGAGCCCAGGCTGAAACCAAACTGAACATTCTTACAAGAACTTTTACGAGAACACTTGAGGACCTATTGACAGCTCAAAGCACATCCCTCTAAACTGGTATACCTTGTCATGCATTACGAAGCTGGAAGTATGCATTCTTTTTTAAATACAACATGATTGTGAAGTCCTTTTGTCTTACTGCCTTGTTCTAAGCAGAGAGGTTAACGACTGGTCTCCAGCCTACAGATGCCTTCTCTACAAGGAGGAGTTTACCATAAAGCCTGGGGAGACCCATCAAGGATCTTTTAGAGAGCACCCTTTTCTATAACAAGGTCTGGACTTCTGCCTGAAGGGATGTGTCCTTCACCGAGCCCTTGAAGAAGGACAACAGTCTCGTTGTGGACGAATCATGGGAATTCGAGAGCCAGGACGACGACGTAACCCGGGAGGACACAGATTGCCCAGGGTTTGGCCCCATGGCACTGCCACCCAAGCTTCAGGCATCACCCCCCCCCCCCCCCCCCATGTGATACGGTGGCAAGATTGCCTTCCCTACCTGGGATCTTGTCCATGTCTACTGGATTTCCTCGTCCTCTTGCCGCCTTTCCCTGAGAAGCCAGTCTCTGGGGGTTATCCTTGCAGGCTTTATGAGCTTGTCTTAAACTTGAGAAGCCTTAGGCAAAGCAGGTGCTGAAGAGGTAGGCTGGTAAGTAACGGCTCAACCGAGAAGGGAGTTTTGGCTGTCATTCTTTCACTTCTCAGTCATAGCCTCAATGTCTTCTCTTGAGAGGAAACATGGACGAGGTCTTGATGGAGGAGTTCCGTAGATGAAGGATCCAGTTGGCCCGCATGTTCGCTGCATTATACATTAAGAACTTCATTGCCCTTGCACCTGGAAGGACCATGTTTGTAAAGATCTCAAGTTTCTCTGGGTCCAAGAGGTCTTCAGTGGTGGCTAACCTCACAGTCCTCACAACCAGTGACCCATCCAGGAGGCCTTAAGAGTAGCCTTCATCATCCGTTCCACATTCGCCGCATCACCATGGGCAAACCCCCACTAATCACCAATTGTGTTGCTAGCTTCTCCAAGCTCGACCCTGAGGTGGGTCCTTGTCAACATTGGGAACTGCCACAGGAGAGCGAGGCTTTTCAAGTTTGTTGACCACCTCGCAAGTCGCCAGTGTTGATATTGTGCAGTGCATACGCTTTGGAAGCCCAGTTCTTCGTGTGTGAGTTTGCGTCCTCTCACGAGCCTTAGTAGTAAAATACGAGTGAATGCTGGGTTCCCACTTCTGCTCCTTGGTTTCGAGAAACTTTGCTGGGGCCTGAACAGAAATGGGCTTTGGTTGAAAGGATGCAATGGAAGGAGTCCTCTCTACATACTCAGTATCCTAAGAGTCAACAAACGAGTGGGTCACAAGGTGGAACATGTTCCTCGGTGGCGGTGTTACTTGCCTTTTCAGTTTACAGTGCCTCTGGGAGATCTTAATGGGGTAAAACCCCAAGTCCTTCCAAAGAGCATAGAGTTCAGCATTTCTGCCTTGAAATACTGTCTCAAGGTGCTGCTGCAACCTGGACACATGTTTTAAAAGAGTGCCTTCCATGAGCTGGTGCCAGGCAGCTACTTGGAGCAGCCCTGTTAACATTGATGTTCCTGCCTGCAGCACAGCATATCCTTTGATGTTCCTGCCTGCAGCACAGCATATCCTTGAATGTGAGAGTACCTCAGAGGCTTGAGAGGACACCAATATCTTGACAGTCTTAAAGTTTGTCAAAATTCAGGATCTCTTAAAGGTGGCAGAAGCTGCTTTTAAGATCTGCAACAAGCGGGTCTTGCTAGACACTTCTGTTAGCTCGCAAGTTGTACTTGAGCATTGTTCTGTAAGATCACGTGCAACCCCATTGGCGAGACATGTTCAACTAATTGTGGAAGAGCGTGAGTTAAATGGACTTTACTCCCCGAGGTACAGCAAGCTTCGCTGTCCCGAGGAGAGAGATATTGAATGGCATAAAGCCACTTTCCACGACTGCAACCTTAGTGAATAAATCACTCCTCCTCCTGATGGGAGGTGACCCATTGACCTACGGGGTTATCCAGCTATCATTTTGGTTATTGATTTAAAAAATGCCAATGTGAGGGATGCGATATTAAATACCCTCCAGGTGAGAGGTCGTATGGACATGACTGATCGTGGTGAATGCCAAGTAAGGTAAGTAACCCTGGAAAGGAGAGAACTTTTCTTTTTATCTCAGCAAGAATAGATCTAGTTGCTAGGTAGATGATCCTCAATAGGCTGTGAGCATGCACGAGTCACAGGTGGCCGAGTGAGGTGAGCAAGCAGACGACATGCTGTGCTAACCCAGCCAGCTAATCGCAATAGTAAATTTGGAAATTTGAAGTCTTTCGAGACTACAGTGGCGCACTGGTCAACATACTGGTCTTCAATAGTATTACAAGCGATCCTGTGACGAATTACGCTGGGGCTTCTAAGCTAGACTCCCAGATGAATACATCATTTTAAAGACACGTTCAGGAGCTTGTCTAAGAGTGGGGACCCAAAAGTCCCAAAGAACGCCATGAGAGGTACAAAGCGCCTTCTGACGCCGACTCAACAAGGAAGGAAGGTTTCACCGCCTCGCTAGGGAAGATGGGAAGAGCTTCCTGACCCAAAGGTTAAATTAGGCCTGAAGAGGCCGAACGAGAATAGATTGAGAGGGGAGAGAAGGTATCTTTGACTTTAACCCCCAAGGCTGAGAAGCCCTTTTAGACTTCTTTCTCCTCCTCCTGCCATACTGCTCATGAAAAAGGAAAAAGTTTTTAAGCCAGTTCAGGAAGCACGGAAGAAAATGTCACCTCTCAAGCAGTATAGTTGCTGATATACCTTGTTAAAAGTTTTATTGCTGTGTTCAAGCTTCTCTAATTATCTTCTCTTGTAAAGAATCAGGGTATGTATTGGAATAAGAACAAATCCAAATTATTACAATTTGTAAAAAAATGCCA
>NC_090764.1:27007914-27054744 GCF_036898095.1 Palaemon carinicauda
TTCGCTCAATGTCTCCAGACAGCATAAGAATTAATAGAAAAAAAAAAAAAAAAAAAAAGAGACATTATACTTAAAAACTAGATTAACAAGAATTATAACAAAAATAATACGTACAGAATTATAAATAAAGTGATTGATGATACCCATAGACTATAGTAAAAAGTCGGAAAAACTGGTCAACATGGAGGAGCCGATACACCATGCAAGGCTAAATACCCTCCAGGATAGCCACTTCAACTGAAGGGAGGACAGTAAGGATGGTTTTGAGAAGGAAAAGAATCAGAAAAAGGAAAAGACAACCTCTTGATAAACCACCAGGCATCTATGGCCCTTCTATTAAGCCTGCCCAACACACCATTTCAAAAAAACAAGAGGAAGAAAAAAAATAATAAGATAGAATAGTGTGCCCGAGTGTACCCTCAAGCAAGAGAACTCTAACCCAAGACAGTGGAAGACCATGGTACAGAGGCTATGGCACTACCAAAGACTAGAGAACAATGGTTTAATTTTGGAGAGTCCTTCTAGAAGAGCTGCTTACCATAGCTCTCTTCTACCCTTACCAAGAGGAAAGTACACTGAACAAATTGCAGTACAGTAATTAACCCCTTGGGTGAAGAATGTTTAGTATCTCATTGTTGTCAGGTGTATGGTGAGACATCATTAACAAAACAACTGGTAACTCAAGTATTTACAGGGAAAAAAAATCTAGGAGTGCTGATAGCAAGGTTTTTACAGCCAGTTGAGGATGGTTTGACAAATTTCACATTAGTGGTATACAAAACTGTCATAAGACATGTGCAGGCTGTCAAAAGTATGTCAATAGGAATCTCAAGTGTTTAGACTAAAAAAGTTTGGTTTACTCCAAGCTAATGAATTGCCAGTTAAATGCTTACGGAGGAAAATTACAGAAAAGGATCTATTCAAGATGATAAAGGATACATTATAAGGAAGCCCTTAGTAGTGTACCATTAAGGCAAAGTTTGATAAAAATAATGTAATTAAAAAACAAATTAAATTTAATGGAGGGGCAACAATTAAGCAGGGGCAACCCGTATGTGTATCTGCTCATTGTCCTAACTTGGAGGACAAGTTGCTGGGAAGGGAGGTAGAAAATTTCTTCTTTAGGCATGTCAATGGACATTGATGAGAGATTATTATAATGATACAAAGGAGTTAGTGATGGATTATAACACATACCACAGAGGGACTCTAAGACTTTCCAAAGGAAAAGCAACAAAATGCAGGGAAGTAAATGTCTTCAGGAGGAGGAGAAGAGAAGGAAGTTTGTAATCCTATTATAAAAGAA
Organism: Palaemon carinicauda; assembly: GCF_036898095.1. NCBI lineage: Eukaryota > Metazoa > Arthropoda > Malacostraca > Decapoda > Palaemonidae > Palaemon > Palaemon carinicauda. The sequence continues at coordinate 27,009,221 of NC_090764.1, forward strand.
ATCTGTCTTATTCTGTGGAAAGGATGTTGATGGAAAAGTTCTAACTGTATTGATGCAAATCTGAAAAATTGTCCACAACTAGGGTTCCACTGTACTGTATAATATCCTTTCCCGTTAGGATTCAAGTAGGTTAACCAGACCAGGACATACCTAATTTCTACTTCATGTGTTCAACCTAAGCTTTATCTTCTTGAATGGAAGATATAGAAATCTAGGAAATTTAAGTCTGCCTTACATTCAAAACATACCACAGAAAGAATAAAAATACAAATGGGGTATTAGTCTAAAAAATGTTATATTTGGAATAATTAGTATTTTTCCTAACTACAAACCTGGAGCTCTTTATGTAGGAGTATTATTTTGGCCATAGCTGAAAGTACCCGTTAAAAGCTTTTGCGAGGTGAGACTCCCTTCTGCTAGTTAGCAGAGGGGGTTAATGAGGGTAGAGCAACCACCCTTCTCACACTAGTAGTAGTAAACTTCCAGGAGAAGGTGATGGTGAGACCAGTATACTGTATGTGTAAAGAGCTCCAGGTTTGTATAGTTAGGAAAAATTAAAATTATTCCGAATGTCATTTGTTCCAGCTCTTTACGTAGGAGATTCACTTCATGGTAGGTGGAAGTCTGGTGACTGTCCCAGGGTGACACTGCTTTGCACGAGCTTTTTTAGAGGACACCCTGACACCTCATGATCCTTATAGAATGATGGGCAATTGCAGCTAGCAATGGGACTTGACCATGTAAGCAACATTTTCGAGCCAAGCTCCTCCCTTAACCTAGACATTGCCCAACTTCACCTCACTCGGAGAACTGGGACAACAAATATATATATATATATATATATATATATATATATAAACATATAGCAGGTTACACAAAGGGTACCCACCTAGTCAAGGGAGGTCAGCTTGCAGAGTTCCTTAGATGCTGAAGCGCAAGAGAGGGGAGGGTGAAACAGGAAGTGGCCAGTCACTCACAGATTCATCCTAGATGTACTCTCAAGTAACATCTGCCCTCAACTGACTGCTACTTGTCCTACAAGGGAGCCGAGACGTTCTTGACCATGTTTTGTGCAGCTATCACATACCTAAGGTAAATTTTTGTGGATTATGCTTTGCAGGTAATGGGCAGTGAACGTTGTTTGCCGTTTCTACAGCTGCTTGTAATACTTGCGTCGCAGAGAAATTCTTTTTGAATGACGTCAGGGATGTGCTGATACCCCTGATGTCATGAGCACAGAGATGACGACTGGAAGGCGAGGAGTTGAATTGAATGTAGGATTTAGGCATTAAGCCAAGCACTGGGGCATCAAAGGCCATTCAGCGCTATATAACGAAAATCATTCCATCATATCTGTACACTCACACCATTTAGTATCATTTTAACCTTTAATACAAATCGTAACACTTTCATACAATAAAATCTAGATGTGAAATAAATAGGGATTAAAAGGGTAAAATAAATAAATAGGCTAAATTAATAAAATCAATTATAGCTCGTAATATAACCCAATACTTTGTATAAATTTTCTCAAGTTCAGGGTATTACAGTTTTCCCCCAGTATATCTCTTAAAGGTTTGTCCTGGAGTAAATGTGTCCTCCTCTGAAGATTAAAAACAGGACAATCGACTAAAATATGTTTAACATCCAATGTCACTTGACAGGTATTACAAAGAGGGGCCTGTCTCCCTTCCCCACTCTTCATTAAATAATTGTGCGTTGCATGTGTATGGCCAATACGCAGCCTAGTTAAAATAATGGTATCCCTTCTACTTGTAGAATTACAAGATGACCATTTATCCACCAATGGGTGGATTTGTTTCAATTTTGTATTGGTGGTCGGTTCAGACCATCGAGCTTGCCACTTATTTTTACAGTAAAGATGAATCTCGCTTTTAAGATCTTTGTAAGGAATACTCAAGGGGGATGGATTACTTAGCCCTGAAGCTTCCTTTGCTGCCTTATCTACTTGTTCATTCCCATCCACCCCAACATGGGCAGGGACCCAACAGAAGTGAACACTGATACTCTTCCTAGACTGCAGAAGTACTAACCAGTCCTGCACCTCTTGTACTAGATGATGGCCTGGCATAATTTGTTTTAATGAGAGTAAAACGCTATTGGAATCCGTAAAAACTGTATAAAAACTATTTTGGTTGCCATTTTTAAAAATATGTTGGACTGCGAGAATTATTGCGTACAGCTCAGCAGTAAAAATTGAACAAGAGGATGGGAGTTTCCTTCTAATAACAATATCCCCCACCACAGCTGCACTTCCAACTCCTGCAGCCGATTTGGAGCCATCTGTAAAAACATGTTTCCCATGATGTTGAGCAGCATGATTTAAAAACTCACTTTTCATTACCCTACTAGGTAAGGTATTTTTCCCTCATGTCGTAAAACATACTTTAACAGGTGGATTACACCAAGGAGGAGACTTGGGATATCCTACCTCTGCTATCTGTGCTCTTAACAAGCCTACATTTCTAGCATCATTTTTCAGCTGTACTTCCAAAGGCTTAAGCACTCTAGATCTGTTAGGAGCCCAATCTAAAGGCGCCCTAACATATTTACAGTTAGGATTGTTTCTCACAGCAAGGGACCTAGCTAAAAACCTCTAACTCAACTCCTCTCTGCGAATGGAAAGGGGAGGTATGCCAGAATCAACATAGATACTGTCAATGGGAGATGTTCTGTAAGCACCTGTGCAGATGCGAAGCCCAGCATTGTGAACAATATCAAGTTTTCCAAGTAAAGTCTTTGTAGCTGACCCATATATTTGGCATGCATAGTCTAACTTGCTCAGACACAAAGATGTATAAATTCTAAGCAAAGTTGTTCTATCAGCACCCCAATCAAAATGCGATATCACTTTCAGAATGTTCAGCGACTTCTTAACCCTGATAGATAGGTCATTTATATGGGGACCAAATGTCATTTTCTTGTCGAAAATGACTCCAAGAAACTTGACACTATCCTCATATGGCAAAATACAATCATTTAAGAAAAGGGTGGGGATCTCTTCCCTTTTACGAGTACGAGTAAAGCGAATGGCTTTGGTCTTCTGAGGAGAAAATGTTATTTTCATTAGTAAAATAAATTTTTGAATATACTTACCCGATAATCATGTAGCTGTCAACTCTGTTGCCCGACAGAAATCTACGGTCGGGATACGCCAGCGATCGCTATTCAGGTGGGGGTGTACACAACAGCGCCATCTGTGGTCAGGTACTCTAGTACTTCTTGTCAACACCACCTCAATTTTTTCCTCGGTCCACTGGTTCTCTATGGGGAGGAAGGGTGGGTCAATTAAATCATGATTATCGGGTAAGTATATTCAAAAATTTATTTTACTAATGAAAATAACATTTTTCAATATTAATCTTACCCGATAATCATGTAGCTGATTCACACCCAGGGCGGTGGGTGAAAACCAGTGTACATGTTAATCAAGAAGCTAAGTATCCCGTATTTTATTTTATTAGTTATTCAAAAATAACATAAAATAAATAAGTACCTGGTAAGGAAGACGACTTGAACCATTACTCTGCCTTTATTAAGTACGTCTTCCTTACTGAGCGTAGCGGTCCTCTTAGGATGCTGAACGACTCTTAGGTGCTGAAGTATAAAGGGCTGCAACCCATACTAAAGGACCTCATCACAACCTTTAACCTCGGCGCTTCTCAAGAAAGAATTGACCACCCGCCAAATCAACAAGGATGTGGAAGGCTTCTTAGCCGACCGTACAACCCATAAAAAGTATTCAAGAGAAAGGTTAAAAAGGTTATGGGATTATGGGAATGTAGTGGCTGAGCCCCTGCCTACTACTGCATTCGTTGCTACGAATGGTCCCAGGGTGTAGCAGTTCTCGTAAAGAGACTGGACATCTTTGAGATAGAATGATGCGAACACTGACTTGCTTCTCCAATAGGTTGCATCCATAACACTCTGCAGAGAACGGTTCTGTTTGAGGGCCACTGAAGTAGCCACAGCTCTCACTTCATGTGTCCTTACCTTCAGCAAAGCAAGGTCTTCTTCCTTCAGATGAGAATGTGCTTCCCTAATCAGGAGCCTGAATAGGTAAGAAACTGAGTTCTTAGACCTTGGAAGAGAAGGCTTCTTGATAGCACACCATAAGGCTTCTGATTGTCCTCGTAAAGGTTATGACCTTTTTAGATAGTACCTAAGAGCTCTAACTGGGCAAAGTACTCTCTCCAGTTCGTCCCCCACCAAGTTGGACAGGCTTGGGATCTCGAACGACTTAGGCCAAGGACGTGAAGGAAGCTCGTTTTAGCAAAAAACCGAGCTGCAAGGAACATGTAGCCGTTTCAGATGTGAAAACTATGTTCCTGCTGAAGGCGTGGATCTCACTTACTCTTTTAGCTGTTGTCAAGCACACGAGGAAAAGAGTTTTTAATGTGAGGTCCTTAAAAGAGGCTGATTGGAGAGGTTCAAATCTTGATGACATAAGGAACCTTAGGACCACGTCTAGATTCCAGCCTGGAGTGGACAACCGACGTTCCTTTGAGGTCTTAAAAGACCTAAGGGGGTCCTGTAGATCTTTGTTGGTGGAAAGATCCAAGCCTCTGTGGCGGAAAACCGCTGCCAACATACTTCTGTAACCCTTAATCGTAGGAGCTGAAAGGGATCTTACGTTCCTTAGATGTAACAGGAAGTCAGCAATCTGGGTTACAGTGGTACTGGATGAGGAAACTGCATTGGCCTTGTACCAGCTTCGGAAGACTTCCCCTTTAGACTGATAGACTCAGAGTGGATGTCCTCCTTGCTCTGGCAATCGCTCTGGCTGCCTCCTTCGAAAAGCCCCTAGCTCTTGAGAGTCTTTCGAAAGTCTGAAGGCAGTCAGACGAAGAGCGTGGAGGTTTGGATGTACCTTCTTTACGTGAGGTAGACGTAGAAGGTCCACTCCCAGAGGAAGAGTCCTGGGAATGTCGACCAGCCATTGCAGTACCTCTATGAACCATTCTCTCGCGGGCCAGAGCGGAGCCAACCAACGTCAGCCGTGTCCCTTTGCGAGAGGCGAACTTCTGAAGTACCCTGTTGACAATCTTGAACGGCGGGAATGCATACAGGTCGAGATGGGACCAATCCAGCAGAAAAGCATCCACGTGAACTGCTGCTGGGTCTGGAATCGGAGAACAATACAACGGGAGCCTCTAGGTGATCGAGGTAGCGAACAGATCTATGGTTGGCTGACCCCACAGGGCCCAAAGTCTGCTGCCAACATTCTTGTGAAGGGTCCACTCTGTGGGGATGACCTGACCCTTCCGGCTAAGGCGATCTGCCATGACATTCATATCGCCCTGAATGAACCTCGTTACCAGCGTGAGCTTTCGATCTTTTAACCAGATGAGGAGGTCCCTTGCGATCTAGAACAACTTCCACGAATGAGTCCCTCCCTGCTTGGAGATGTAAGCCAAGGCTGTGGTGTTGTCAGAGTCCACCTCCACCACCTTGTTAAGCTGGAGGGACTTGAAGTTTATCAAGGCCAGATGAACCGCCAACAGCTCCTTGCAATAGATGTGAAGTGTCCTTAGCTCCTGATTCCATGTTCCCGAGCATTCCTGTCCGTCCAAAGTCGCACCCCAGCCCGTGTCTGATGCGTCAGAGAAGAGACGGCGGTCGGGTTTCTGAACAGCCAAAGGTAGACTTCCTTGAGAAGAAAGCTGTTCTTTCACCACGTGAGAGTAGACCTCCTCTCTTCGGAAACAGGAACTGAGATCGTCTCTAGCGTCATGTCCTTTATCCAGTGAGCCGCTAGATGATACTGAAGGGGGGGGAGGTGGGGTCTCCCTAACTCGATGAACAGGGCCAGCGATGAAAGTGTCCCTGTTAGACTCATCCACTACCTGACTGAGCATCGGTTCCTTCTCAGCATGCTCTGGATGCAATCTAGGGCTTAGTATATCTTTGGGGCCGACGGAAAAGCCCGAAAAGCTCGACTCTGAAGATCCATACCCAGGTAGACAATGGTCTGGGATGGGACGAGCTGGGACTCCTCAAAATTGACCAGGAGGCCCAGTTCCTTGGTCAGATCCATAGTCCATCTGAGAATCTCCAGACAGCGACGACTTGTGGGAGCTCTTAAAAGCCAGTCGTCTGACGGAGCCGGACAAAAGATCATGGTACTGCTGCACAGTCTGATCTGTCAACCATGGGGAAGCGAGGAAGTACAGTGACAACCCGAAGCTGTCTAGACTGTCTGGGTCGTACAGACAACTCCTTATCGGGTTGCTGAGGTTGCCGCACTGCGTCACAACAAGTCACTTCTGCTGGTTGTTGAACGTCTTCCCAGTGACACACTGACTCCGTAAACAAAAAATCCTCTAACAAGGACTAAGCTTGGACTGCATGTCTTGCAACACAGCTCAAGGTCTATGGGAGCAGGTGTGGTAACAGACGGGGTTAGCGACTGAAGTGGAACCATTACCCTCCCTGGAAGCATGCTATGCTTAAATAAAAGTCCATAGGAGGCTAAGCAGCTAAAGGCTCCTCTCCAAATGACAGAGTCCTCAAGGGAAAATCAGAAGGAGGGAGAATAGCACTTTCTCATCTACAGGAACCATATCCGAGAAAAGCTAAGTTCTCTCAGTGAGGGTTTCACTGGTGCAAAAGCAGCAGACTAGAAGGCAACGTTATGAAACTGCTTGACAGTCTAGTGAGTTGGCAACAACCAAAGATGTGTGACTGAGAAGCATGCGGTAAGGTATGCAGAGCATGCTGTATGCAGAGCATGCTGTATGTAGAGCATGCTGTAAGGTAAGCAGAGCATGTTGCATGGCGTGCGGTTTATGCTGCATGGGATGAGGCTCATGCTGCATGGGATGAGGCTCATGCTGCATGGTATGAGACTCATGCTGCATGGGATGAGGCTCAAGCTGCATGGTATGAGACTCATGCTGCATGGGATGAGGCTCAAGCTGCAAGGGATGAGGCTTATGCCGCATGCGTTGAGGTACTTCACCTCAGGAAAGGGAAACTCGCCCTGTTGGCAACACTGCATTACTTCATGCATGCTTGCATGGAGTTTTAATATCAACATAAAATTTACATTACATTCATAACTCATGATTCATTTTTGTTTTGAAGATATTTTTGCCATATTTTTGCGATTTTGTTAAAAATATATTGCAAGAAATACATATATATTTTTTTAAGTAATACGAATAACCTCCATTATCATAATGTTTGTGTAGGCATACATGTATATGTTTTACAAATGCAAGTTATGAAAGTAATGAGGTGTTATTATTGTCATTTGTTATTTCATTAATGACATAATATTGTCTTCAGAGTGCCACCTAGCCACCAACAATAAATGCCCCCCCCAAAAATTATATTGGCCCTGAAGTGGCCCCCCCACTTTCAGAGTCCTAGAATCGCCACTGCGCAAGAGTTGAGGTTGCTGCCTCAAGGATGGTGGAGGTTGCCGCAACGCGAGAGGTTGGTGCATAGCGCTGGTATCTGGCAACTCCCAATGCGGCAGCTCACGCGTGGAGGTAGGTTGAGGAACCTCAACTTCATACGTCTGGCAGGGTGGACTGCGCAGAGGTGGAGTTGAGGTTGCTGCCTCGAGGATGGTGGAGGTTGTCGCACCGCAAGAGGTAGCTGCCTCGAGGATGGAGGAGGTAGTCGCAACGCATTAGGCTCCTACCTCAAGGGTAGAGGAGGTTGCTGCAAAGCAAAAGGCTCCTGCCTCAAGTGTTGAGGAGGTTGCCACGTGGCAAGAGGCTCCTGCCTCAAGGAAAGTGGAGGTTGCTGCACAGAGCTGGTATCTGGCAACTCCCAAAGCGGCAGCTCACGCATGGAGGTAGCTTGAGGAACCTCAACAACATACGTCTGGCAGGCTGGACTGCGTAGAGGTGGAGGAGCGCTCGCAGGAGGAGGTGTGTTAACCTTCTCTGCCTGAAACTCCTGCATCAACACCGCAAGCTGAGACTGCATTGTCAGCAGCAAAGACCACTAGAGTTTAAGAAAGACAACAACAAACGGAGCTACTGTCCGTTGAAACTGAGGGTCTAAAACAGCTGGTGCGGCAACAGACGGAGTTACTGTCTGTTGCGATACCACCTTGCCTCTCTGGGAGGTGTGCAGTTGTCGTACTGCAGCAAGTCCGAACTGACCCAGTGCTAATGGCACCACCTAGGAGTTGGACTTGCGCGGAAGGGACCGACTTGCACTTAAAAGCTGCAAGATTGGTCCATGGTTTCTGCGAGAAACCTCTTCCAAAGACGAGGAATAAATGGGCTCTGTCGTCTTTGTGTGGGTGGGGTGATCACGTCGGCTACGTGAGTAGGTTACACCCGAAACCACGGAGGGAAACGTCTGTTCGTCGATCAAGGCCTGCTGAACCCATAAGTCCTTCGACATTACTTCTCCCCTGGGCTTGGGAGCTTGTAAGAGGTCCCAGACTAGGCGAACAACTGGCACGAACAGACGAACCCTCGAACGCAACACTGTAAAACTTTGCGCTTATCACTTTATCACTTTTGATTTTCTGTTTGCACTTATTTCACTGAACTCGAAACTTTAAGTGGTTTGTACCTGAAACACGCAATTCTATCCTTCATTAAAAGTTAGTAATTGCGAAAACAGTATTACAATGTAACAGAAAAACATAATGAAAGATAAATAATTCAGTGGCTGGAAAAGAGATTAAACACTAGATCAAATAAACTACGTTTAAAATCTCTCACCGCATAAAGTCTGAGAACAAGAATAAAACTCTAGAAACGTTTACCTTCTTCCCCTAAAGAGACTAGGGAGAAGAACAAAAACGATAACAACGTTACCCGCTTGAACGAAACGTTTATCCTCCTCTCTCTCCCTCCGTCTCTATCTCTCTCTCTCTCTCTCTTGACTTAGCATCTGAGAGAAGAGCCCAATTATATATATCGTTAAAAGATATTATTGTTAAAGGAAAAAAACTGAAAGGTTTCCCAAATAAAAAGTTCCTTTATTAGAATAGAACCATTTAAGCTAAGAAAGAATGAACAAAACGCTAGAATCGGTTTACTCTTACTGCAACGTGACACCGTGATAGACTCTCTCTCTATCGTAACGATAGAGCGCAAGTTGAACGTTCTGAACGTCAACAACTGCAGAGACAAAACAAAACGTTAGTTCAACTTTGAAAACAGTACAAGACTATCAAAGAAATTCTTTCAAAAACATTAAAATAGCATAATATGTTAACAGGTAAAAAACGAAATGACGGGCTCAAAGTTAATTAACTTCGGTACCAAGAAAAGACCGCCTACTATTAGGAAAGGTCGAATATAAACAAATATAAAAATTAATTTAAATAAGTTTATAATAAAAGGAAGTTAATCAAAGAGGCCTATAAAAGGCGGAGAGATATAAAATAATTCTATAACTTTGTTAAGCAAAATTAAGAGAGTCTATACTCTCTTCGACACCAACACTTCCGTCTAAGGGAAGGGTCGGCCATTTAAAAGTGAAAGAGAGTTCATACTCTCTTCGTACCAAAATTAAATCAAAAATTAAATCAAATTAATTCCAAAAACTTGCTAAGCTAATGATATAGCTTCCTGAATAGCGAAGGCTAAACTCTAGAGCAAATACATCACCAAATCGTGAGCAATAACTCCAGAATCAACAGCGTATCCATGTAGGTCTAGCCGGAGGCACGACAGAGGAAAAATTGAGGTGGTGTTGACAAGAAGTACTAGAGTACCTGACCACAGATGGCGCTGTTGTGTACACCCCCACCTGAATAGCGATCGCTGGCGTATCCCGACCGTAGATTTCTGTCGGGCAACAGAGTTGACAGCTACATGATTATCGGGTAAGATTAATATTGAAAAACATGAATCCACGAGAATTTGCCCATGCGGAAGCAGCATTTATTGCAATTTGAAGATTTTGGCATGCTTGTAGTGCAGATGATCCACTACAATAAATTGCAAAGTCATCGACAAATAGTGATCCTTGTATGCCAGGAGGTATGTGACTAATGAGACTATTAATAGCAACAGCAAACAAGGTCACACTCAATACGCTGCCTTGGGGGACACCTTCTTCTTGCATATAGGATGAAGATAGTTCTGACCCTACTCTCACTTTAATTGAGCGGTTTGATAAAAATTCTTCAATAAAAGAGAACATATGTCCTCCTATACCCCACGAGGCCAATTGCTTTAAAATACCACCCCTCCAGGTGGTGTCATATGCCTTTTCGAGGTCAAAAAAGACACCCACCACCTGGTTTTGGTTAGAAAAAGCATTTGAAATTTCCCTTGATAACATCAGCAAAGGGTCTGGAGTACTTCGGTTCTTCCTAAAACCAAACTGTCAGTTAGATAAAAGATTTTTTGATTCTAGATACCACACAAGTCTGTTGCTGATCATTCTCTCAAATAGTTTGCATATGCAATTGGTCAAGGATATGGGCCTATAACTAGATGGCAGTTCTGGGTCTTTACCAGACTTGTGGCCTGGAATTACAATTGAAGTATGCCAGGAATCAGGAGATGTATGGGAAGCCCATAGACCATTAAAGGTTTCTAATAAAAATTCCTTGGTATCCACTGGAAGATGTGATATAATTTCATACCGGATGCCATCCTCACCTGGGGCAGTTAAAGAAGAGCTGGAGATAGCATTTTGCATCTCCTCCATACTAAAAGGCAGGTTAAAAGCTTCAGTATTTGAAGAAGCAGGAGGAACAACAGATGTTGATGCTCTAATTTGTTGAAATGCTGGGGAATAGTTGTCAGCACTTGATACATGAGCAAAGTGCTTAGCAAGAACCTCTGCTACATCTTTGGGGTCAGATATATATCTATTATTTTCCCTTAATATTGGTAGAGGCTTAGGGACGAATTTACCTTGAAGTTTTCTAATCTTGTCCCATATTTCCTTTGAAGGAGTTTTGGTATTAATATTAGATATATACTTCTTCCAAGATGCTCTCTTTGCTTTTTTAAAAATTCTTTTTTGTTTGGCACAGGCTCTGAGATATGCTATTCTATTTGCTAAATAGTTTGTCCTCAAGTATCTTCTGAAGCAAGTTCGGGTCACTTTTCTTGCGATGGCACATTCTTTACTCCACCAAGGAACTACAGAGCGATGAGGTAAACCGCATGTTTTAGGTATAAACTTGCTAGCATTATCATCAATAATATTTTCAAGATGTTGATAGGCATGCACTGGAGATGTAAATTCATCATATTCTTTATCAGTGTGTGAACAGTTTTCATAAGCTGCCCAGTCTGCCTCATCTATCTTCCATTTTGGAGGACACTGAGAAGGAAGATTATGGACATAATTTAACATTATTGGCCAATGGTCACTGCCATGTAGGTGTTCATTTACTGACCAAAGGTAGTCCAATCGAATGGATGAGGAACAGATTGACAAATCAATGGCTGATGTAGAGTTGTGGAATACACCATACCTAGTTGGAGAACAATCATTCATTAGTATTACATCATTGTTGTCGATTAATTCTTCAACAAGATTACCCCATCTATTGCACATATTTCCACCCCATAAAGTATGCTTTGCATTAAAATCACCTATTAAAATAAAAGGGGCAGGAAGCTGATTGATCAAGTCTTGGAGGTCAGAAAGTCTAAGCCTTCTTGGATTACCAGCATGATCTAAGAGGAAAAGTTCTAAAGATGGTTCAATATATAGCGAGCATAAAGTAATTTTTTTCCCGATATGAGTTCTAACTGCACATGCCTGTAGTGGTGTATTGAGTGGGATTGTTTCAAATTTTACAGATTTGTGAATAATAAAACCTGTACCACCTTGAGCTCTTGCAGCTTGCAAAGGAGGGGATCTACAAAAATGATAATAGAGTCCAGGATTAAATGGTTTGTCACTGATCTTGGTTTCCTGTAGGCAAATTACCTTCGTGTCTAAGTCCCTGGTTAAAGTTTTTATTTGCTCAATGCTAGTACTTAGACCTCTGCAATTCCACTGGATGATAGACATTATCTTTTGTTATTATTTTTCTTTGTCTCATTTGTCTTTTGGGACTTTTCAGATGAAGCCATGTAAGGCCTGGAGATGGAAGGCTTTACTAGGCCACCACTCTTCTCTTCTTTCTTTCTAGGATCTTTATAAGAGTCAACCTTAGGATCATGAGCAGTAGGGCACTTACCTGACTTAGATGAAGGTGAGGATGATGGGGACCTTTTCCTCTTTGGAAGATCTTGTTTTCCAATCTCCATCAAATCCGGTAGAGATTCTGCCTGAGACAATACATTCAAGGTGGTGGAAGCCACATTGGCTTCCTTGGAGGATTGTGCTAGAACTTCAACAGTTCGAGCACTTAACCCAGAAGGCTGGGCTACTACCTCTAGGGGAGATGCTCCTATCGGTGACAATACTTTTGGTGTGTTGGAAACCATATTGACCTCTTTGGAGGTTTGTGCTCTGGCTTTTATAGGCTGAGCACTTGACCCAGATGGCTGGGCTACTACCATTAAGGGAGATGCACCTGACGGGCCAGGAGCTGCCACTGGTCCCCCTGTGGTAGTAAGGGGTAGTGGATTATAATCTTTTGTTGGCATCTTAACCGCGCGAGCAAAATTAAGTTGCCGATTGAGTAAATGCTTTGCATAATCTACACTTATATGTTCAGCATTTGCTTTCAAGATTGCAGCTTCTTCTTTCTTGTATTCTCTACATCTTTTATCATTTGATTTATGATTATCTTTACAGTTTGCACAGGTTGTATCTCTGTTGCATTGGCCATGTTCTAACGAAGAACAGTTAATACAGATCTTCGTATTATTGCAGTACCGGGAAGGGTGACCGTACTTGAAACAATTAAAGCATTGTAAAGGCCTAGGTTTATATTCTCGAACACGTATTCTTTCATTCTCAATAATTATATGATCTGGTATAACAGGGGTTTCAAATGTTAAAACTACCATGCTTGTTTGAGGGATCTTACTTACTTTCCAAACATTAGCAGGGCACATGTCCAGAATTTCTGGTTCTGAAAATTCATATAGATCTTTATCAAAAACTACTCCTTTACCATAGCTGAAGCTCATATGTAGTTTAATATCCTTAATAGGATCAATTTCTGCAATCTTCATGCCACAAAGCATGTGAGCTTGAGTATCTGATTTTGCATTAATCAAAACAGATTGCTTACCGTATCTACTAATATCCTACTTTTAATTAAACCAATTTTTTTTTGTATAAATTTACTAATCTTATAACAGTTATAATTATCTATCTTCCCAGATGCAATTATCCATGTTGGGGGCTTGGGGGTTCTTACTTCTGGAAGTCTATGCTCTATTTCTTTTTCCATCCATTCTTCTGGTTTATATACCTCTAGGTGTCTTGGTGCTTTATCACATAGAGCCCCAAAAATCAAACAATTGTCAATTTTTATGCTCTCTCAATTTTTATTTGCTTCTAAAGCAATCTCAAAACTTGAAAATGATACCCAAGCTTCCCAAAAGCCTTTACTACCATTAAGCTCCATTAAAATTTCTTTGATTGCCCCAAATCTACAGAAGGCTTCATGAATTATGTCATAGCTACAACCAATTGGTATGTTTTTTAAGTGGAGAATTTTCAGATTTTTTGTTGGATCTGGTAATGAGCCAGAACCAGAGAGTAAAGTATTACTGTTATTACAAGCATCATTTTCCACCAGTGCCGATAAATTGTCTTTAACAACACTGGTCAGAGAAGTATTGTTGGAGGAATCCTTTTTATTGCCGAGGTTGTCAACAGAGCTTTCCCTATTTAAACAAGCAGAAGTCATCAACGGTGTCTGGGGTTCGCCATTTGATCCAGGGGTACGGGGAATATTAAGTTTACTCATTAATTATTTTTTCAAGGGGAAGGAAGGGGTCATAATAACAATGAAAAAAAAAAAACAATGGAAAAAAATAAAGTTTAAGGGAGAGAAAAAATTAAGACTGTCTGAAATTCCAAAGAAGACACCGTTAGTCTGTCCTGGAATTAATTTCTCCACCAATGACACCTGTGAAAGCTGCTTACCAAATGTCCACTCCCTACCCTACCACAAAGGGATGGTACCACTATGATTAGAGTGGCTCAAGTGTATGCCAAACCCGCTTGATGGGACTGAGAGCATTTCAAGAATACAATCATCCCCACTCTAATCATAGTGGCAGGCAAACCGGACAGAATGCCGAGAGTCCTATCTCTATAAAATAGCCAACCCCTGGAATCCGAAGGCCAAATTTCCTACGAGATAGTTCCGCGTGCCAGTATGGGAATACTGACACTCCTAGGTGTCCAAACATTTTCAGGCAGTTGGCAAGACCACCACAGCTCCCACAATTGATTTTGAAATAAAAACCGATCATGGATACAATGTCCCCTCTAAAAAACCTGGACAGTGAAATGGGTAAGAGAGTTTTGACAGCAAGGTTGGAGACAGCTGATAATTATGAAGGAGGAATAAACAATAAGAGGTAATAGAAAAAGAATGAGAGAAATTTAGAGTCAAACTGAGGAAAAGAAATTCCCCAGTTCGAGAGCCCTCTTGCCCGTCACAAGCCTTCAGCACGGGAATGATATGCCGTACTGAAGCCCAATGACTTCATCAAGGCATTCTCTCGTTAAGAGGGTGGAAGGCGAGAAGCCTTGTTGTACGGCTCTCGATTACCTCTCTGATCCAGGATGATATAAAGTTCTTTGTAATCTCCCTCTTGGTTCTCCCTGTGCTCACAAAGAGCCTGCTGATTTGAATGGTGGACTCGGAAGGTTCTTTTAAAGTGTTTCCTCAGTGCCCTCTCAGGGCAGAGTAACAGTTGGTCTGGGTCATCTGTTACAGAACAGTGACTCTTAATCTGGAAGGGCTCAATCTAGGATCCACTACAGTTGGATTTTGAATCTTAGCTACAAACTCAGGGACAAATCTCAAGACAAATCTGAGTGTGACTTGCCTCATACCCTCGAATGGGCAATGTCATAAGATTGACCATGTAGCTGACTGACTCTCTTGGCAGAGGCCAGGGCTAGGTGAAAGATCATCTTCAGGGTCAAGTACAATGAGCATAGTACTTTCACTACATTCGAAGGATGTCGTCTGGCTTCCGACTGAGGGCAGGTGTGCTCAAAATTCCATCAAAGAGGAAATGTTAACTCCGTTCAGTGGAAAAAAAAAAAAAAAAAAAAAAAAAAAAAAAAAAAAGAGGCTTAAAGCCAACACCGAACAAAGTTTTCCCTCCCTGAGGTACAAGAACTCCGCTATTATTGGTATAGTGGCACTGAGAGGAGGGATACCCCATCCACAACACCAACCACAAAAAATGGACCACTTTTCCTGAAACTGAGGAAGATGAATCCCAGAGGTATCCTGCCATTCTTTTTGCAACTGATGCCAAAAAGAGTTTCTTTGCAGATGCAGACGGTCCGGAAACCACTCACCATGTTGCCACAACGGAGCTACTAGGGTCCTCGAGAGATCTTTGATGCCCTGACTTTTAGAAGCCTCCTTACTAAGCAGAAGAGGGGGGGGGGGAACACATAGACATCTATTCTGTCCCATGGAAGTTGGAAGGCATTTTGCCAGAATGCCTTCGCATCCGGTAGTGTAAAGCAGTACACTAGAAGTTTTCGGTTTAGGGAAGTCGCAAACAGGTCGATTGTCGGCGAACGCCACAAAGTAAAGACTTTATTAGCTATTTGTTTCAAAGACCAATCAGAGCCTACTATCTGCGTCCTCGTGCTCAGATTGTCCGTAAGTACATTCTTTATCCATGGGATGAAATGAGCTGAAAGGGATACCGAGGAGATTGAGAAGTTGACGAACAGAGATCAGCGAGTCATTGGTGAACGACGAACGAAGGGCGACTGGTGAGCAATCAAAGGTTGTTGGGCTGGTGAGCAGCGGGCTGTCGGCGATGAGCAAGTTGGAGATTGGTAACCCGGAGTTGAACGGCAAACCATAGTAAGCAGGGAACCGTTGGAGAAGTTGGTGAACAGCGAACAGCTGCATGCTGACGAGTCAGTAAGGGATGAGTGACCGGGTGGCTGGAACCAGCTGGAGAACTATAAACCAGAGGTCCTTGATGAGCAGATGAAGAGGAGAGTTGGTCTGACGAACGCCGCGAGGCTGGCAAACGACGAGAGTAAGGAGTCTTGACACAGGAGAAGGTTTGGAACCAGGTGGAGTGTAGTATGACTGATGAGCTCTAGGCAATAGAGGATCCTCGGAAGGGGATCGTTCTGCAGTAGAAGACGCCCAGCCAAATAGACAACTCTTTGCCAAAGGCGAAGGAGAAAGTCTGAGGCGAAGGAGCAAGTCTGAGGCAAAGAAGGGCATGAACTCAGCGAGGACGACGCCCACGAGGGCGAGAGTCTGCAGGGGACGGCAGACCACTAGGCTGGTCACCAGCAGGCCTCCAAAGTGGAGTCTCTATGGGTGGTCTCTCTGGTGAATGAGAGGTGATCACCCGCATGAGAGACTTGCCTCTGACTTTGCTCTACCCCCGAAGGAAGTTCGGCAAGGGGGGGAACGCAGTCCTCAGTGGCGGCAGCCAGAACAGAATCGGCAGGAAGGGCTGCAGAAGACTCCTCCAGGACCAGAAGATCGACACTAAGCTGAGCCATTGGGTCAACCTCAGAAGCGGAAGAACGCTGCAACTCTGCACACCGCTGGATGAGCTGCAAAAACTCCTCCCTCAAAGACAGGCCGGGCAATCCCAGGGACAGCCACACCTGAAAAATGACAAATTCGGAGATAATTTGTATTTTTCCTAACCATACAAACCTTAGCTATTTACATTGGGTTTACTTTCGGCGTAGCTGAAATTGACGAGCCAATAGATTTTAACGAGGGTTAACTACCCCCGCGCTAGTTAGCGGGGGTAGGGGAAGGGGTAGCTTGCTACCCCTCCCCCCCACACACCGGTGATTTGCTTCACTTCACTTAGAGGTAGGACTTGACTTGGGGGACAGGGCTGGCGGGCAAATATGTGTAAATAGCTAAGGTTTGTATGGTTAGGAAAAATACAAATTATCTCCGAATTTGTCATTTGTTCCGTAACCGAAATACAATTCCACGCTATTTACATTGGGTGACTTAGGAAGGGTGGAAAGTCCCCAGCCTTACTGACTTTGGCTTTACCCGGGGGCTCCGCCTCCCAGTGAGTAGCACTTGAGAAAAGGAGCCCCTGCACCTCACAAGTTCCTTGCTTCGCAAGGAACGTGTGGCCTACATAAGTTGTGTGTGGAGGAAAGAGCGTGACTTGTCCTATGAAGTTGACCTTGAGACCTTTAGATAGGAGATCAGGATGGGACATTCCCAATACCACCTCGTCAGGGTATGGGGGACGCGACAGTATTAAGCTTAATACTAGGAGCACAAGGAAGCATGGGTTACCTGCAGAGGTTGAGGTCAGCTATGCGGAGACCAGGATGCTGCTTCCCCAAGAGAGGGGAGGATGAAGAAAGAAGTAAGGGTCAGACATACTCTTTCATTCACGCAGACTAAAACCGGGTAACAACGCCCTCAACCTACTGCTACTAGTCCATAAAGGAGCCTGAGGTTAGACCAGCTGTTGTGCAGCCACCACAGGGCCGATAGAAAAGGTATCGAGGCTCCTGTGGGTCACGTCCTGCAGGTAGTGGGCTGTGAGGGTTGTCTGACACTTCCAGACCCCAGCTTGAAGCACCTGCGTCACAGAGAAGTTTCTCTTGAAGGCCAGGGACGTAGCAATGGCCCTGACGTCGTGTGCCCTAGGGCGACGTGACGGAGGAGGGTCTGGATTCAAGGCGTGATGGATAACCCTTCGAATCCAAGCCGAGATGGTGTTCTTGGTGACCCTCCTCTTCGTCCTGCCTGTACTAACAAACAATGCTTGCACTTGAGGACGAACTGCAGCTGTTCTCTTCAAGTAACACCTCAGACTCCACACTGGACATAGTAGCAGCTGGTCTGGGTCGCTTGTTACAGAACGGAGACTCGCGATCCTGAAAGAGTCGAACCGTGGGTCCGGCACTCCAGGGTTCTGAGTCTTGGCAACAAACTCAGGGACGAACCTGAACGTTACCTCCCCCCATGTCGTATGAGAGACCATGAAGTTCACTAACTCACTTGGCAGAGGACAAAGCGAGCAGGAAAGCTGTCTTCCAAGACAGGTGGCGATCAGAGGCCTGGCGTAATGGTTCGAAGGGAGATCTCTTAAGAGCCCTGAGAACCCGAACCACGTTCCAAGGAGGAGGTCTCACTTCCGACTGAGGGCAGGTAAGCTCATAGCTACGTATGAGTAGAGAGAGTTCCAGCGAGGAAGAAATGTCCACTCCTTTCAGCCTAAAAGCCAAGCTTAAGGCTGAGCGATAGCCTTTCACCGCTGAGACCGAAAGGCGCATTTCCTCCCGCAAATAAACGAGGAACTCCGCTATTGCTGGAATAGTGGCATCGAGTGGAGAGATACCCCTCCCACGACACCAACCACAGAAGACTCTCCACTTCGCCTGGTAGACTCCCTCAGAGGACTTTTGCAGGTGCTGAGACATCCTCTCCGCAACCTGTTGCGAAAAGCCTTTCTCCGTGAGGAGACGCTGGACAGTCTCCAGGCGTGAAGCCGAAGCGAGGCTACGGCCTTGTGGAAGATGTTGCAGTGTGGTTGTCTGAGTAGCTCGTGTCGTGGGGGAAGTTCTCTCGGGAGCTCAGTCAGGAGCTGCAGAAGGTCCGGGAACCATTCCGTGTGATGCCATAGCGGAGCTATCAGAGTCATCGACAAGTTGACCCATAGTCTAGTCCTGTTGAGCAGCCTTCTCATCAGACAGAACGGTGGGAAGGCGTACACGTCGATGTTGTCCCACCGTTGTTGGAAATCATCTTGCCAGAGTGCCTTGGAGTCCGGGACTGGGGAGCAGTACAGGGGCAGTTTGAAATTCAAAGCTGTCGCGAACAGATCCACGGTCGGGGAACCCTACAAAGTCAGGACTTTGTTGGTTATATGAGGATCCAAAGACCACTCGGTACTCACTATCTGCGAAGCCCTGCTCAGACTGTCGGCGAGCACATTCCTCTTGCCAGGAATGAAGCGAGCTGATAGTGTTATCGAGTGGACTTCGGTCCACCTCAGAATCTCTACTGCAAGATGGGATAGCTGCTGCGAAAAAGTACCTCCCTGCTTGTTGATATAAGCCACTACCATGGTGTTGTCGCTCATCACCACCACGGAGTGACCCGCCAGGGTCCGTTGGAACTGTTGAAGAGCCAGAAAAACGGCCTTCATCTCTAGCAGGTTGACGCGTCCGAAAACAGTGTCAACTCCGGGGGGAGGACGAGAAGATCTACTCCCTTTCGCAGGTTCGCGTCGACCAGCCACCATCGCAGGTCCGCCTGTTCCGAAGGTCCTATCGGGACCTGGAAGTCCGGGGAATCAGATCCTTGATTCCACCGGGACTTGAGCCACCACTGCAGGGATCTCATCTTGAGACGGCCATTTGGAACCAGACGAGCCAGGGAGGACAGGTGACCTAAGAGACGCAACCACGATTGGGCGGGAAGCTCTTCTCGCCTGAGGAAGGGTTCCGCCACCCTCCTCAGCCTTGCTATCCTGTTGTCTGATGGAAAGGCTTTGTGGAGATTGGTGTCTAACAACATGCCTAGATAAACCAGTCGTTGGGACGGCTGCAGAGGACTTCAAGATTTACCACGATCCCCAGATCCTGGCAAAGTCCCAGAAGCCTGTCTCGGTGTCGAAGAAGGGTCGACTCCGAATCTGCTAGGATCAGCCAGTCGTCCAGATAACGAAGGAGACGGATGCCGTTCCTGTGCGCCCAAGATGAAATCAGGGTAAACACTAAGGTGCTGTGGAGAGACCGAAGCACAGCACCTTGAACTGGTAGCTCTTGCTGTCTAGGCTGAATCTCAAGTACTTCCTGGAAGACGGATGGATTGGGATCTGGAAGTACGCGTCCTTTAGATCCAGTGTGCACATGAAGTCTTGTGGTCTCACCGCAAGTCTGACCGTGTCCGCTGTCTCCATGCTGAACGGAGTTTGCTTGACAAACTTGTTCAGAGCTGAGAGGTCGATGACAGGTCTCCAGCCTCCAGACGCCTTCTTTACAAGAAAGAGTCGACTGAAGAAGCCTGGGGAGCCGTCGACGACCTCCTGAAGAGCATCCTTCTTGAGCATGGTCTCGACTTCTGCCCGAAGGGCCAGCCCCTTTACCGATCCCATGGCATAGGAGCTCAACGACACTGGATTCGCTGTCAGGGGAGGTTGAGATGTCGTGAATGGGATCACGGAAACCGTCCAAGCATCGGCCCCATGTTGCTGCCACCTGTGCATGCAACTTTGAAGGCATCCCCCCACAGGTGGACACGCGGGGGGACTGCCACTCCTAGCGCTTGCGGCCGCGGCCGCTCCCTCTAGGAGTCTTCCCTCCCCTGGAGGACTTACCGCCCCTCTTGTCCTTGGCAGGAAAGGGCTGGGGCTTAGACACCACTTTCTTAGCTGCTGGCGCCTGCTTTGGTGTCTGGCGAGGCTGCTGCTGCTGTTGCTGCGGAGCTGGAGGCTTGTAGGGCCAAGATGCAAGGCCCCTTTGGAGGAGGGAGTCTTGGCTAGACTTCCTCCACCTCTCAGCTGTACGTTCCATGTCTTGAGGCTCGAACAGATTCCCCCCAAGGAGGGAAGCGTGCCTGAGCCTGCAGACATCCACGGCAGGGACCTTCGGATGGATCTTCTCGGTCACCGCATCACGGCGCTTCAACACCGAGTTGGCCCATAGGTTGGTAACCTGATGTGCCAGGAACTCGATGGAGCGAGTGCCCGAGAGGAGGAAGGTCTCCAGGGCCTTCCTATTGGTCTCCTTAGACAGATCCTCGGAGCGCAATAGGATGCCAGAGAACCTAGCCAGATATCCAGTCACGAAGTGGCCTGCATGGCGCACTTCGCGACCTTCTCATGGCTCAGGATCTCCGACGCCGAGAACGTCACCTGCCGGGCGGAGAGCTTCTCAAGGGGAACTCCCTTAGCGAGCTCTTCTACCGAATGATGGAGGGGAAGAGCGAGGCTAGACTCCCCCATGATCTCAAAATACCTCCTCTGCTGGAGACGAGGAGGTGGGAGGAGTTTGTTCCCGGCAGAGGAACGACTAGAGGAAGCGAGAACCACGAGTTGAGCATTGGCCCTGGCTCTGGCACTCTTCAGCCCCTGGGACCAGGGCAAAGCCGCGCTGGCCTTGAGGGGGTTCCCAGTTCCATACACCTGATCCAGGACCGTGTCCTTGCCTTCACGGGGGGGCGATCACAGGGTCCATGAACCCGTTGAGCTGTCTCATCAGGCTCAGAACCTGCCAGAAGGCATGCTCAGACTCTTGCTGGTCTCCTCCCTGTGGACTGGCAGCTAAGTCTCCTGTCCCCGGAATCTCTTCCTGGGGAGATGCGTGGACGTTCTCCCGGGGTGCAGCTGGATCCTGACGAATTCTAGAAGAAGACTTCGGAATCATCTTGGAGTCCTTGGGTTCCCTCCTGGGCGGGATACACGACCCCAACAAAGAGGTCTGGAAGGCGCCTTCCACGCGAGACGATTCCCCTCCACGAGGAGACGACTCCCCCCTTGGTGTCGAGGTGGAGACCGCTACCTCGCTGGATTCTCCTGAGGACGGAAAAGCCTCGTCCTCGGGAGAAGGAGAAAACGCCTGCGAAGGGGACGGAGCCTTCCTGACGGACCTCTTAGGAACCAACTTCTCCCTGGCAGAAGTCACCACGAAGTCCACTCCTCTCCTTCTCTTCAGCGGAGGCGAGGCCGCCGTTGGCTTGTGTCCTTGATCAGCGAGTGCCGGCTTCATAGCCTTCACTAATGCCCGCATCAGAGGACCAAACCAAGACTGCCACGACACCGACACAGAGTCTGAAATTCCCGCTGGAGGGAAGGGGATCGGGGGATCTTTTTGGAGTGGACACCACTGGACCTGCCTGTAAGGAAAAAGGGGAAGAAAGTTGCTCTGACCTCTCCGATGGGCCTTCCCTATCCTGAAAAAGAGACCTGCGTTTAGGCGGAGGCGATCCTGATTGCGGTCTGGCGACACGCGTCCCTGCTGCTGTCGCGAGCTGCGGAACCCGACGCGAACGGGGGTCATGCTGACGCTCGTGCGTAGGCGAAACTAAGGAGTCGCGCGCGATAGGCTGTTGAAGCGCGGGCACGCAATCGCGCGGAGACAATCGAGCGCGGGCGAACGGTCGCGCGGGCGGGCAGGCAGGCGAGTGAGCGCGCGGACGAGCGAGCGCGTGGGCGAGCTGGCAATGAGCGCGTTGGCGAGGGAACGCGTTGGCGCGTGGGCGAACGAGATCACTCCGACAACCGCTGTCGATGGTGTCCAGGGGACCTGTAACGCGAGGGAGAGCGATGGCGAGCAGGCGATCGATGGCGTGTTGGTGAACGCTGGCGCGTAGGCGAGCGATGGCGCGTTGGCGCATGGTGGCACGTTGGCGAGCGATGGCGCGTAGTACGCGCAGGCGAGCGACCGCGCGTGGGCGAGCTGGTAGAAGGAGACCCACGTCTCTCCAGATCCTCTGGGCGCCGACGCGTAGGAGAGCGCTTGCGCGCAGGCGATGAGTCACACGGGCGGTCAGGAGATCGCCGATGTTCAGGGGATCGCTGACGCGCTGGGGACCGTTGACGCGCAGGAGATCGCTGACGAGCAGGTGAATGTTGACGCGTCTGTGATCGCTGGCGTGCTGTGGATCGCTGACGAGCAGGACGGCGACGCGTGGAATCCTGTGCGGGAGCTGCCGGCGCGGTGCGCAAAGGCGAACGTTCACGAACGGGCTCAGGAACAGGAGGTGCATGGGTGCGAGGGCGTACAGGAACCTTGGAAGTACGCGTTGGAGACCGCGAGCGTTGCTGCGCTGGAACAGGCTGACGAGCAGGATCGCGAGGGCGAGGAGAAGAAGAGTCCTTGTCCAAGACCTGAACCGAAGTTCTAGGTCGCGTGGGCGCACAGGGCGCGTGTCAGGAACTGGGAGCGCAGGTGAGCTCTGACGGGCAGGAGATCTAGTGCACTCAGGAGACCGATGGCGCGCTGGGCGCACAACAGGAACAGCAGGATGTTCGATGTCCTCAGGAGAGCGCTGGCGAACAGAAGAGTGTTGGTGATCAGGAGAACGCTGACGAGCAGGAGAGCGCTTGTGCGCTAACACTGCAGAAGGGCGCGCAGGGGAACCCTGACGCGCAAGGGAAGCATCCACATCGTGGGAGGCAACCCTTTGCCCCGAAGGGACCGTTGCCCGTCGGATGACGAGGTCAGACTGCTGTCCATCTTCACCAGAAGCGAAGGTCTGGAAGGCGTTGGAGAACGAGAGCGATCCCCGGAGAGGTCTAAGGAAACTGGAGCTGCAGGCTACTTACGGCGAGGAGAGTCCTCCTCAGAGGAAGGAGGCGAAGATTCAAAAAGGCGCCTCTTAGCACCCTTATAGGGAGACGGGAGGCCCTTGCGGCGCAGCGGACGGTGAGCCTTACGGCGAAGGCGGCCACGAGGGGGGTCGTCAGGATCATCAGTCCTCCGAAGGGGAGTCTCAGTCAGAGCGCTCCCCCGAGAGGGAGGCTTGGCAGCAGAAGAGCCCGTGGGACTCCCTTCCCCCTTCGAAGGATGTACGGAAGGGGGAGGAGAGCCTTCAGCAACATCATCCACATCAGGAACCGCAGAGGTTTGCCCAGACCCGTCGGAAGCCTCTGCCACCACGACGTCGACGATAGACAGAGGATTTACCTCTGCTATCACCGGCGACTGCTTAACAGCGGCCCCCAACTGGACAAGGTCAAACAGGGCTTCCTTGGAGGGCAGGCCCTTCAGCCCCAAGGAAGCCCAAAGCTGAAAAAGATCATCATGAGACACAGGATCATTATCAAAAACCTCCCCCGGAGGAGGAGGGGGAGCCGCCCCGCTATGGGAGGCGACACCCTCTCCCCCAGCTGAAGGTCGGGAAACAGAACTAGGGCCTGCGGTCCCACTCGGCAGTCTCTCCTTAGGAGCCAGACGAGGGGGAGCTTCGGAGGAAGTTTGGGCGGCGGAAGAAGAGTCCCGAGAGCCTTCCTCCTTCAAGGCAACCCCAGAAGGAGAAATGTCTCTCTTGGACTTCTTACGCCAGCGGCCAAACCTCTCCCACTGGGAGGCAGACCACTCCCTACACTCACTACAAGTATTTTCTCTGTCACACCGTCGGCCTCGACACTGCTGGCAAAGGGTGTGAGGATCCGTATCCACCGCAGACATGAAAGTACCGCAAGGGCGACCGGCAATACCAGGGCACTTGCGCATGGAGGACATCCAAGGGCGAGGCCAACCTCAAACACACACAAGCTGAGGAAAAGCAAAAAAAGATTAAGGCTGTCAAACGAGGACGATGAACAGACACGTCTGTTCATCGCCGGAGCCAAAAGTGAAGTGAAGCAAATCACCGGTGTGTGGGGGGGAGGGGTAGCAAGCTACCCCTTCCCCTACCCCCGCTAACTAGTGCGGGGGTAGTTAACCCTCGTTAAAATCTATTGGCTCGTCAATTTCAGCTACGCCGAAAGTAAACCCAATGTAAATAGCGTGGTTTGTATTTCGGTTACGGAACAAATGACAAATTCGTAGATAATTTGTATTTTTCCTAACTATACAAACCTTAGCTATTTAATAGGGGTATTACTTTCGGCGTAGCTGAAATGACGAGCCATTAAAATTTAACAAGGGTTTACTACCCACACTGCTAGTTAGTGGAGGTAGGGAAGGTAGCTTGCTAACCCCCCCCCCTCGCACACACCTGTGCTTGAGCTCACTTTGCTTGGAGGTAGGACTTCAAGGGGGATAAGGCTGGCGTGTAAGTTTGATTAAATACCTAAGGTTTGTTTAGTTAGGAAAAATACAAATTAGCTACGAATTTGTCATTTGTTCCGTAACTGGAATACAAACCACGCTATTTAATAGAGGTGACTCATCCATTAGGAAGGGTGGACGTCCCTGCCAGTCTGGCTTTTTGGGCTCAAGCCATGTCGTCCTGATGGAAGTTCCTAAAGGGTAGCTTCCTTGGGTATACAGTGATGCCTCAGGATATGAAATTAATCCGTTCAGGATGCGGTTTCGTATCCTGATATTTTCGTATCCTGAGTCGTGTTTTACATGTAAATAGCCTAATCCGTTCCAAGCCTTATAAAAAGTCACCCTTTCTTTCATAAACACGCTAAACTGTAGTAATAAACATGCAATGTAGCCATTTATATCATTCAATAATTAACACAACCGTTAAAAACAGCCTAATCCATTCCAGAAACCACTATGAGATTATTCAATAATATAGTTATAGCCAAGTTATCCCCCCTAAGCCCAAAGAAAACGGTCCGTTTTCTTTACTACTGTATAAAAGTTACGGTACTGTATGTACGTAAAGCATTTAGATCAGTGAAGGTGTATTGTTACCTGTACGTACACCTAAATTAATGATTGATACCTGTACACTCTGAAAAAAAGGTTACAGTTAATTAGTGTAACAAAAAAGTTGAAACTTACCTTTTGATTGAGACGATGTCCGATAGCGAAGTCGCGGCAGAGGAGGATGGCATAAGGCAGAAAACGTAACAAGTGACAGACTACGTACAGTAATTTAAACACTTAACACATTAACACTTAAACTTTACGAAATAAAAAAATGGAAGAAATAATTAACACTTAACATTATGTATGGAAAACTATAAAATGAAAGAAAAAATTACTTTAACACTTAACGGTAACATAAAACTTAAAATTGAATTTTTTTTTTTTTTGCTCTTTTATAACTTTACGTTTTTCTTATTTTCTAAATCTCTTCTACTTCTTCATCACTTTCTTTTTTCTGTTTCTTTTCTTTACTTTCACCTTCTAATTCTTCATCCCTTCCTCTTTTCTGTTTCTTTTCTTCACTTTCACCTTCGTCTTGGCCTACTAATACCGCTGGCCTCTTTAATAAGAAACTATCCATTGAAGCTTGTTTCTGCCTACTTTTCAACACATTTCTAAAAGGCATTAGGCAAACGTAATATAATACACTACGTAACAAGTGACAGACTACGTACAGTAATTTACACACTTAACACATTAACACTTAAACTTTAAGAAATAAAAAAATGGAAGAAATAATTAACACTTAACATTACGTATGGAAAACTATAAAATGAAAGAAAAAATTACTTTAACACTTAACGGTAAATAAAACTTAAAATTGAATTTTTTTTTTTTTTTGCTTTTTTATAACTTTACGTTTTTCTTATTTTCTAAATCTCTTCTACTTCTTCATCACTTTCTTTTTTCTGTTTCTTTTCTTTACTTTCACCTTCTAATTCTTCATCCCTTCCTCTTTTCTGTTTCTTTTCTTCACTTTCACCTTCGTCTTGGCCTACTAATACCGCTGGCCTCTTTAATAAGAAACTATCCATTGAAGCTTGTTTCTGCCTACTTTTCAACACATTTCTAAAATGCGTTAGGCAAACGTAATATAATACACTACGTAACGTTATATACAGTCTATGTATAGTAAACACTAATACAGTACAGTGCACAGTAACAAATGTTTATTAACGATAACACGTGGCGTACGAATGTACTGTATATTAACACTAAGTCAAACAAGCGAAAGCAAACAATGTCTGTTAACGATACCGCGGTCGGAACGAAAAGAGAGAGAGAGAGAGATGAACGCCCGTGCGTAGGCAAGCTGGGATAGTTGCCGACCAATAGGAAAGCAGGATCTTATGGCGTCAGCTAGCGTCTGAGTAGGGAGATAACCAATGGGTGAGCGGGAGGCTGTAAGTGAGTCTACCCAAGTTCAAAGTCAGGCGGCGCGCGCTTTTTAAAATTACTCTCGGCGAAGAGTTGGGATCTCGTAAGGTTTTCGTATCCTGAAATTTTATCCGTATCCTGGGGCATAAAAATCTTCGAATCACTTTTCGCATCCTGAATTTTTCGTAAGCAGAAACTTTCGTATCCAGAGGTATCACTGTATATGACTACGGTGATATTCCCAGAGAATTTACCTTAAGGTACCCAGAATTCTAACTCCTGGAGCGAATATCCCTAAATAAAAGAACCAGGGATATCGCGAAATATCAGAGGACGTATTCTTGACACGCCACATAGCAATCTGCACCCCGAACAGAATTAACACTTCAAAGGGGTCAATTGTCAAGAAAACGAAAAACGAGAAAGAAAGGAGAGCCGCTCGCAAGGTACCTCTCCTCTCCCGTTTCGTAAGCGTGCATTGCGCCGCTCACGGCGCCATCTGCATTCCTTTTTGCGTAGCTCAACAACTCGGTGTTTTCCCTGTGTTATCTCGCAATTCTTGGATTATTTTCAGCATTATAATCCTTTCTCCAACTTCTTCTGCCTCTGATAAGTTGAGTATTATCTCTTTTATGTATAAATGTAAGTTCTTGGTGAATTTAAAATAATTTGATAGTGATATCTTCGTTACAAGAGCTGTTGCCTACCGGAGGCGTCCTGGACGCTGTCGCTTGCCATGCATGAGTCATTTAGTTAGCCAGAGCGACGTTCCCGGCTGTTTCGCTTTAATAATTTTAGCTATTCAGCTTTACATAGGATTTCTTTATATGATGCTTTTAGTATTTTCGTTTTGGCGAATTATTTGCCGATTCCGGCCTACGCTAGACCTTGTAGCCTAGTCGTTTGGCCCTAGTACTTTCCTGCATGATATTCAGATTTCCGAGTGTTTTAAAATGTTATTGAAGCTTTAGGCAGTTTTATACATTTAAGATTATGTTGATTTTCTTCCAAGATAGTATACAAGTGAGTTTCGGTGATTTAGGTAATCGATTCTCTTCGCGCCTAGGCTAGTTGTTTATGGGGCCCTAGTATACTTTCTCACACTCCCCGGTTGCTCTCTTCTCCTCGGAGAATGTGTGCAATCCCTTTCCCTCTGCTTAAGCCTTGGGCTTAACCCTAATGGTTTATCTGAATTGACTTTAGATACACTATATTAGGGTGTTTCTGTTCTTTCCTGTTTCCAGTAAGTCTGGGTTCAGGAAGGGGCAGGACGTCAGAGTTCTTAGTCTGAGTCTGTTTCTGTCTAGCATTGTGGTTGAGATTCCCTTGCTAGGCTGACAGCAGACATAGGAGGCTTAGCCTCCTTAGTTCACTTTCAATGGTTTCTGTACGAGATGATTCCTTCTTTTTGTGATCTAGTAGACTAGTCCAGTGTTGTTGTTCTCGGTGTGGAGGATGAGATCCTCCTTTTCTATGAATAACAACGCCTTCCTTGCTTTGGTTCCGAGGGAGTTGGCAAGTACTGCCGGCCTTCCTCCTCGGATCTCCCCTAGGCTAAGATGAGTTTTCTTGGCTGCGGGTGATTCATTATTAGAGCAAGGTTGGCAGGACCCTCTTTCCCCCTTCCCCCTCTTTCCTTAGGGATGGCCTAGCCATTGCATCCCTGTCCGTCATTCTACATCTGTACCTAGTATAGGTTAGGATGTGGAGTCGACTCAGTCCCTTGCCGGCCGGCAAGGGTCTTCTGCTTTGAGTGCTCCCCGGACCTCCCTTGGTCTCTCATCCATGTTTGTCTGTAGAGCCAGATGGCATTGATCAAGGAAGCCTGAAGTTATATTCTCCCCTTCCTTATGTGCACTCTTTCGGGTAGTCGGGCTATGAGGCAGTACAGTCTCTTATCCCGGCATCCATTCTGTTTTTTCTTCTAGTGTTTGTACCCTAGCCCAACTGCTGGCCTATGTGGCCGGCAGCCGGGCAGTTGGAAGTTCTCTGGTTCTTTTGCTGCCGGCCGGCATTGGTTGTATACTTTTGCCAGCCGGCTATATCATCACCCCATAGTTCTGTCGGCCGCTACGATTAGTGGCCGGCAGCCGGGTGCTATCGTTGTTTAGTTGCCGGCCGGCAATAGAAACACACCAATGTTCTGCCGGCCGGCAATAGAAACACACCAATGTTCTGCCGGCCGCTACGTTTGGCGGCCGGCAGCCGGGTGCTATCTTGTTTAGTGGCCGGCCGGCACACGCATTTGAACCAGCGTTCTTCCACCTTATAGTCTAAAAGTAGCCAGTATTTTTCAGTATAGAATATACTGCAGGGAGAAAACCATAGTATAGTATATGTTACAACACTAAGTTTTTCTAACACTCTTGTGTTGTCTTGTACAGCCCTTTGGTGAAACAATACAGATAAAGAAAGTGAGTTCTTTCTTTTCTACTATCCAGTATTTTAAAATTACTTATTTTGGTGTGAGCTACACCGTTTTCCTCTGGAAATTATTTATTGGTCACTCTAGTATAGAATAACCATACAATTTTATTATCTGGAAGGTTACAGCAATTGACTGGGCAGGAAATACAAGTGTGTGTCTTTCCTTTCTAGTTTAGTTACTCTAAGCTATGTATATCCAGTGATACGTAGTTCACTTGATACTCATGGAATTTTCTTCTCTTTACAGGAGGACCATCCGAAGTGTGGAAGCGTTTTCTGCAACGTCCGCAGCAAGAACTTCTGCGGACATGACTTGTGTAGGAGGCACGCAGCATGCGCAGTCTCCAAAGGTGATCTCCGGTATTGGGACCCGCAGGTATGTACCGTATGCACAAACCTGATTACTGAGGCATTTGATTCCCCTAAGACGGTGGAGTCAAGGGACGCAGCAAGGGAGAAGCTTCGTACCTGGGTAAGGGGCTTTCAGAAGAACACTTCTGGTCCCTATCTTCCAAGTGAGAAGATGAGGGCTTACCTTTTCCCCAAGGCATCAGCAGATGCAGTGATTCCCCAGCCTCAAGCGGAGATACCGTTAGTTCAGATCCCGGTGGATGCTGAAGTCGCGGACGCCCTGCAGGACATCCAATTGGACGATAGGATGTCGGAGGTGTCCGAGTGCTTGGAAAAAGACCTTCTGGCAGAAGAGCAGGAAGAGGAGCAGGCTCCAGACAATGAGGAGGAAGAATTCGACGAGGTGTCGGCTACTCCGGTTCAGGCCCCTGAACCTATTCCCTCAACATCGTCCTCTCTCCCAGAGGAGCTGGGAAAGACCCTTTCTTCCATCGTTGGGATGATCCAACAGATGCAGAAGGAAAATAATGAGAAGGCTGCTGCAATGAAGTTGGAGATGCGGAGACTTGCAGCATCACGTGGGCCCCAGAAGAAGCTCAGCGTGAAAGACCTTCCCTTGTGCTCAGATGCCAACCCTTGGAGGTATGCCGAGCACATGCCTATGACGACGGGAAAGATCGTCATTTCGGAGAAGTTGGGCTCAGTCCCCCTTCAGGAGGTGGAATTCTGGCCCAGCAAGGAGTCGTATCTGGACTTATGTCCGTCTAAGGAAGGAACCAGCCTCAAAAGAAGAAACGGAGCCGAAGGAGGTCATAGTTTTTGACCATGCTAAGGCTCAAGCTTTGTTGTCAAGCTCGATGAAAGAGAGGGGCTTCACAAACTCAAAGGTACCTGCTTTAAGTAAGAAGCACCCTTCCTTTGTGTCCTCTCCTTCTAGAGCCTTCCCCTTTATGCAGAAAGGGTTTACGGCCGTGCTGAAAGCGATCGAGGCAGGTAACCCATGCCCCTCTTTGGAGGAGTGTAAACCTCTATCTTTGGCCTTACCCATGGACCACAAAGACTGGAAGGACGTCCATCTTACCTTCTCAGTCGGGAAGTTGGAGGCCGATATTGCCGGACGTCAGTTCGGTGAGAACCTCCCGAAGCTGTCTGACTTTCTTTTGCGTAGGGAGCTTGAGACAAAAAAAAGACTTGCTGCCTGAATGTCTCATCAAACGACTCTGGAGACAATGGCAAGTGACCCCAAGGTCCATGAAATGTTTATGGTAGTGGCTAAGACACACCTAGCCACAGTGACGAAGGACCTTTATAGCTTCGTCAAAGCTAGGAGGGCTTGTAGGGAGTTCGTGTTCGCCTCGGCTGCGGTGAGGCACAAGCCAAGGAAACTAATCTCCTCCAGCATTTGGGGCAAAGACCTCTTCCCTAGTGAAGCGGTCAAGGAGGTTGTAGATAAAGCCGCCACGAAGAATAGAAACCTTCTCCAGAAGTGGGGCCTATCTCTCAAGAGAAAGTCTTCCCCGGATGAGGGTCCCCAACCAAAGAGGAAGACTAAGAAGACTAGGCTACCCTCTCGGCCAGCCAAGCCATTCAGACAGCAGCAGCAACAACTTCCTTTGCCTACAGTGCCCCAGATAGTGGCACAAACCCCGGCCACGTACCAGTGGGTACCCCAAGCCGTGACTACGAAGTCTCCGGCATTTAACCCAGCGTTCGAAGGGCAGTCAACTACCTTTCGAGCAAAGCCTAGAGGAGCAGCCAGAGGTTCATCTAGACGCCCCTCAAGGGGGAGGGGATTCAGGGGTGGTTGCGGTCAAGGAGGCAAGACCTCAGGGCAACAGCAGCCAAAGTGAAATGATACCGGTAGGAGGGAGACTTCAGATTTTTCGGGATCGTTGGACCTTCGATCTCTGGGCCCACAGCCTACTCAAGAATGGACTGGGTTGGAGCTGGTACAGCACTCCACCCCCGTGCCCACGATTTTTCCAACACTCCACCCCCGTTCTGGAGGAGTACATTCAAGAACTCTTGGAGAAAAGAGTAATCCGAAGGGTAAAGTCCATCAAATTCCAAGGGAGGCTGTTTTGTGTTCCCAAGAAGGACTCAGAAAAACTCAGAGTCATTCTGGACTTGTCGCCACTCAACAAGTTCATAGTGAACTGCAAGTTCAAGATGCTAACACTGCAACACATAAGGACCTTACTGCCCAAGAGGGCATATACCGTCTCCATAGATTTGTCAGACGCCTATTGGCATGTTCCAATCAATCGTCAACTCTCCCCTACCTAGGGTTCAAGCTACATCGAAGACTCTACTCCTTCAGAGCCATGCCATTCGGGCTAAACATAGCCCCAAGGATCTTCACGAAGCTTGCGAGCGCAGCTCTCAAACAATTACGCCTAAAGGGAATCCAGGTGGTAGCCTACCTGGACGACTGGCTGGTGTGGGCAGCATCCAAGACAGAATGTTTGCAAGCTTCCCTACAGGTGATCCAGTTCCTAGAGCATCTAGGCTTCAAGATCAACAGAAAAAAGTCTCGGCTTTCTCCATCTCAAAAGTTCCAGTGGCTGGGAATCCACTGGGACGTAGGGTCATACCAACTCTCCATCCCGGCGAAGAAGAGGAAGGAGATAGCTGGTTCTGTCAAGGGACCTCTGGATTCCGAAAAAATATCAAGATGCGAACAGGAGAGAGTGCTGGGTTCTCCCCAGTTTGCCTCAGTAACAGACCCTGTGCTAAGAGCACAAATAAAGGATGCAACCGGAGTTTGGAGAAGTTATGCATCAAACGCGCGAAGAGATCTGATAAGGCCAGTACCGCTTCGTCTACGTACGCTTCTCAGGCCTTGGTCCCGAGTCAGGCAACTAAAGAAGTCGGTGCTTCTCCAGTCACCTCCCCCCTCGATGACTATTCATACAGACGCCTCGAAGGAGGGGTGGGGAGGTCATTCTCATCAGAAGAAGGCCCAAGGAACTTGGTCCAATCTATTCAAGAGATTTCACATAAACTTTCTGGAAGCTATGGCAGTACTCCTTACCTTGAAGAAAGTCTCCCCTCGCCGCTTGATCCACATAAGGTTGGTACTGGACAGCGAGGTGATTGTGAGATGCTTGAATCGACAAGGATCAAGGTCACCACCACTCAACCAGGTGATGTTGGCCATCTTTCGACTGGCGGAAAAGAAGAAGTGGTACCTGTCGGCAGTTCACCTTCAAGGAGTCCGCAACGTGACAGCGGACGCTCTATCCAGGTTCACACCGATAGAGTCGGAATGGTCCCTAGACGCAGGATCATTCTCCTTGATCTTGAGTCAAGTACCAGAACTGCAGATAGACCTCTTTGCGACGAAAGACAACAAAAAGTTACCCCTTTACGTGTCCCCGTACGAGGATCCCTTGGCGGAAGCAGTGGACGCGATGTCCCTCGACTGGAACAGATGGTCCAGGATTTACCTGTTCCCTCCTCACAACCTTCTATTGAGGGTCCTCAACAAACTGAGATCTTTCAAGGGAGTAGCGGCAATAATGGCTCACAAGTGGCCGAACAGCGTGTGGTTCCCTCTGGCATTGGAACTACAGCTAAAGTGTCTACCGTTACCAGATCCAGTTTTGACCCAGCGAGTTCAGAAGTCGACTGTCTGCGCTTCATCACAGAAAACCCGGAACCTGCAGCTCATGATTTTCTCTCCCTAGCAGTGAGAAAACGTTTCGGGATTTCGAAAGACAGTATAGACTTCCTAGAGGAATATAAGTGCAAATCCACTAGAAGGCAATATGAGTCATCATGGAGAAAATGGGTGGCCTTTGTCAAGGCGAAGAATCCACAAAAGATCTCGACGGACTTCTGCTTATCTTTCTTCATCCACCTCCATGGTCAAGGGTTAGCAGCCAACACAATATCAACGTGTAAATCTGCTTTGACAAGACCCATTTTATATGCCTTCCAGGTCGACCTCTCTAACGACATTTTTAATAAAATTCCGAAAGCCTGTGTTAGGCTCAGACCATCAGCACCTCTGAAGCCCATTTCATGGTCTCTGGATAAAGTTCTTCATTTCGCTTCGCTGTAGAACAATGAGGAGTGTGCTTTAAAGGATTTAACCCAAAAAGTTATTTTTCTGTTTGCACTCGCTTCCGGGGCCAGGGTTAGTGAAATTGTAGCTCTCGAGAGGGAGGAGGGTCGTGTTCAGTTCTTGGATGGGGGAGAACTGAACCTGTTTCCGGATCCTACGTTTCTCGCCAAGAACGAGTTACCCACCAACAGGTGGGGTCCCTGGAGAATCTGCCCTCTGGAAGAAGATGCATCTCTATGTCTAGTGGAATGCCTAAAGGTCTTTCGTAGAACTTCAGACTTCAGGAGTGGTCAACTATTCAGGGGAGAAACATCAGGCTCAAATTTATCGCTGAAACAACTTAGGGCGAAAATCACCTATTTTATTCGCAGAGCGGATCCAGACAGTACACCCGCAGGTCACAATCGGAGGAAAGTTGCCTCATCCTTAAATTTCTTCAATAGTATGGATTTCGAACATCTTCGCTCATACACTGGCTGGAAGTCTTCCAGAGTTTTCTTTCGTCACTATGCGAAGCAAGTGGAGCAACTGAAGAGGTCTGTGGTAGCAGTGGGTAGTATCGTTAAACCTCCTGTTTAACTCTGCGAGCAACAGTGAATTTAATTGGGACGATTAATTCTGGGGTGGGTGTGTAGTTACGGACTGTTCTACAAACTAAGTGTTAGGGCACTAGGGTGCCCACATTGACTGTTCCATATTCAAAGGTGAACCTAGCATAAGTGCAGACATGTGTGCCGAGCGTTTTCAACGCTAATGTGACCGATTAGTAATACAGACTTTTATGATTTTGATACCTCGGTATGTTAAAAGTGGCGCTAATGTTTTTCTTTCAGATAAACAAGTTTTCTGTTTACTATCATGCTTATGCTTATTTATTGGTTATCCTCCTCTTATATATGTATAATTGTTGTTTAACCTGTGTTATTTTATTGATTGTCAATAAACTAGTTCTTGTGAACCTTGAGTCTCCTTCGCCTGTGTCATTTTACTTGAAATGATTTAGCATTACGTTTACTATGTATATTTATCTTGGATAATTCTAATAGATTGTTCCTTTATGCAAGCATATTTCATTGGTTTATGCTTTCCCCTAGCGGGAGGACTCCATGCCCTAAGGGGACGGTAGCGGATGTGCAAGTTTTCCTCCTACCCGGATATAAACCTTTGTCCAATCCAGTAATCGAACAGGGAACTGGTCGATATTTCATATTGACTCCGTGGTTCTTTTACAAACTAGGCTTTACATGATATAGAGTGAGACCACTATATTGGCTTGTCTGTTATTCATACATAGGTATATGTACTCTTCGAGACTTTTCCAGAGTCTAGTATGACTCTTCCCTGTAAGGGGCAGGAAGCACTAACATGGTCTATGGTTAGATGAAAAGATGTATGACGGTAACATCTTAGGTCTCTAGGTTTAGTTGACCGGGAAATACCTTCTGAGAGTACAGCACGTTTTGAGAATCCACAGATAAAGTAATGCTCTGGTATACTTCCATCAGGACGACATGGCTTGAGCCCCAAAAACGGATTTTGAGCGAAGCGAAAAATCTATTTTTGGGTGAGATGGCATGTCGTCCTGATGGACCCGCCCTTCCTTTTTCCTCTAAAAAAGGGCTGTAGGACCCCTCCCTACATACAGTATCTGTAGCACCTCGTGTATCGCTACAAGGAATACAGATGGCGCCGTGAGCGGAGCAATGCATGCTTACGAAACGGGAGAGGAGAAGTACCTTGCGAGCAGCTCTCCTTTCTTTCTCGTTTTTCGTTTTCTTGCCAATTGACCCCTTCGAAGTATTAATTCTGTTCGGGGTGCAGATTGCTATGTGGCGTGTCAAGAATACGTCCTCTGATATTTCGCGATATCCCTGGTTCTTTTATTTAGGGATATTCGCTCCAGGAGTTAGAATTCTGGGTACCTTAAGGTAAATTCTCTGGGAATATCACCGTAGTCATATATACCCAAGGAAGCTACCCTTTAGGAACTTCTATCAGGACGACATGGCCATCTCACCCAAAAATAGATTTTTCGCTTCGCTCAAAATCCGTTCTTTGGCTTTGCCCGGGGGCTCGTTATTTGAGTGTGTAAGTACCCAAGAAATAAGGAGTCCCTGCACCTCGCTAGAACCTTGCTACACAAGGACCGCGGCCTACGCAAGCTGTGGGTGAAGGTATTAAGTGAGACTCGTCCTAGGAAGTTGTTCTGAAGTTCTTTAGATGGAAACTTGTAGCCTAGGACTTTCCCAATACCACATCGTCAGGGTATGGGGAAGTAACACTATTAGTCTTAATACTAGGAACACAAGGAAGCATGGTTTACCCGCAGTGGTTTGAGGTCAGCTATGCAGAGAACCCAGGATACTGCTTTCCCCACGAGAGGGTAGGATGAAGAAAAGAATAAGAGCCAGTCAAATCTTTTCATTCACACAGACTAAAACTGGGTAACAGTGCCCTCAACCTTCTGCTACTTGTTTAAGGAGCTTGAGGTATACAACCAGCTGTTGTGCAGCCACCACTGGACCGATAGAGATCGTATCGAGTTCCTGTGGGCCACGTCTTGCAGGAGAAAGGTTGTGAAAGTCACCTGGAGCATTCACATACTTTCTTGTAAAACCTGCGTCACAGTGTAATCTGCTAAGAAGGACCAGGGGCATAGTTATGCCCCTGACACTTTGAGTCGTCATGTCGAGATGATGTTTCGGTGATCCTCCTCTAGTCTTTCTCGGTGCTGACAAGAGGATGGACCCGGGCAGGCTATTGCCGTTTTCTTTAGGTAAAGTCTCATACCTTATCCTGGGTACAGTAACGGATGATCTGGATCGTCCGTTACCTAGTTGAGACTTGTGTAGGATCCGTCACCTCTGGTGACTGTGTCTGGTGACATACTCAGGGACGAAACTGAACCTTGTCTTTCGCCCTTCTCAATAATGGGCGATGTCGAAAGAGAGACCATGAAGTTCCTTAACTCGTATGGTTGCTGTCCGAGTGTGTAGGAACATTGTGTTCTTAAATCAGGAGGAAGTTTGTTGCCTGATGAAGTGGAACACAAGGAGGTCCCTTTAGAGATCGGAGATTGAACTATGTTCTGAGAGGAAGGTCTCAATTCCGACTGGGGAAAGGCAAGTAGTAAGTCCGTATGAGTTAGGAAAAGTCTATCGATGAAAGGGTGTCCCTTTCTTTCAGTATGAAGGTGAAGGATCAAGGTTAAGTGATCATCTTTACCTGTCAAAACTAAATAGGGGATCTTTTCCTCTTGCATATACTCGAGGATTCCGCTATTGCTGGAATCGAGGTATCGGGAGAAGACACACTTTCCCATGACGCCAACCACACAAGACGTGACACTGCCTGGTAGACTGATGCTGAGGAACTCCTCAGGTATCTAGACAACCTCTTCGCAAAGAGGTATTGGGTAGTCTTCAGGCGTGCACTCATAGCAAAGCTATAGCTTGTGGTAGGTGTCGAAGTGGGTTGTCTGATATGCGGAGAGGGTTCTCTTGGAGGCTCTATCAGGAGCTGCAAAAGGTTTGGAGACCTTTCTGCATAATGCCATAGCGGAGCTAGGAGAGTCCTTGAGAGGTTGATCGATGTTCTAGCCTTGTTGAGTGCCCTTCTCCAGATAAAACAGGGACGAGATGTAAACGTCATTGTTGTACCCACCGTTGTTGCCAGAGCGCCTTGGGGTCTAAGGCTGGTGAGCAACGGTAGCCTGAGGTTCAGGAGCATTGTGAACAGACCCCCTAATTGGAGGACCTCGTAAAGTCGGGACTTTGTTGGCTACATGGCGATCCAAAGTCCATTCGGTATACCTATCTGAGATACTGTGCACAGATTGTCGGCGAGCCTGTTCTTCCAGTCTGGAGTGAAGCGGGCTGAAAGTGGTACCGAATGGACTTTGGCCCATCTTAGTGTTTATACTATTAGATGGGAAGATTCTACAAGCCAGTTCATACTTGCTTGTCGATGTGAGTCTCTATGTGGTGGGCGGTGTGTCGTCCATCACATCACTGAGTGGTCTGTTAGGAGCCGATGAGGCTGTTGAAGGACCGGAAAGTTGGCCTTCATCTCTTAAGAGATCTAAGGGAAGGTACCTTCGGGCTCTGTCCAGAGGGCTGAGGTCGTGAGGTGCAGCACTATGGTCCCTCCTTTCTTCTTTTTCCGACTCCAGTCTCCTGGAATGGAAGTCGTTCTCGTTTTGAGAAGGTTTTTGTGGAGATTGGTGTTTAGAATCATTCCCAGATACACCCTTCCGCTGGGAGGGAAGTAGTGAAGATTCCGTAGGTTTACCCTGATCACCGGATCTTGGTAAATAGACTTCAGAAGTTCCAGTGTTAATGCAAGGTTGCCACTGAGTCTGCTAAGGTCAGTCAGTCGTCCCAAGAGAGCGGAGACGGAAGCCGATCCTGTGAGACCAGGATGGGTGTAATGGAAAGACCGAAGCACAGTGCCTTGAACTGGTGTTTCTTGTTTGACTAGACTGAATCTTCCAACCTTCCTAGATGGATGGTTTGGACCTGGGAGTAAGTGTCCTTTAAGTCCAGTGTGCAAATGAAGACCTGAGGTCTTAACCCTCGATCGAACTCCAACATGGAGTGGACATCAACCCAAAGGGACAGCTCCTTGGTGATCCTTTGCATGGAAAATTGTCGACGCTGGAGTCTTGACTCGTTTCGTAAAGGAACAGGAGCGATACCCAGTGTAAGGATTCTTCTCAGAGAGAATCTCTTTAGAAGGAAGGCCACGTTTAGCCTTACCACGCGCCCTGATGGGATTGATGCTATTCCTTAGAATAGAATTAATCTGGGGAATGTTAATCAATGGTTAACCATTGGGTATCGTGGATACTGTGCAGTTGGAGAGTGCTCGCAAGTAGTTCCCTGTTGGCAAGCCGTTGATGAGGGTTGTCGAACGTTTACCTATCACTTTAGCGTGATGGCAAACGGCCAGTAGAGAGAAGTATGTTGTATAACTTCTGATCTAGGAACCTACAGGAAGCAGTTAACTAGTAAGTTCGAGTTACGAACTGCTGGCTAATAACCGATGACCAATGAATCGGTGGTCTGTGCGCCGATGGTGAGTTCGAGATCAGCCAGCTGATTATGATCCCCCCTGTTTGGTCAAAGATGAGCAAGCTGATGACTGGTTATTGACTAGCAATCGATGATTGGAAATGCTAGCAATTGGAGATCGTTAGTCATTGGAGGGACTAGAGGTGACAGATCAGCATTGAGCTAGCAATTGGCGTTCTGGTGATCAGCGACCTAGCGATCAGTAAACTGTGAACTAGCCATCAGCAAACAGTGATCTAGAGATCAGTCTGTTGATGCTTTCCTGTTTGCTGCCGCTGGTCTGTCAAGGAAAAAGAAACTTCAGAAGAGACCGGGACCAAGGATTCCCAGATTCGATTCCCTTGTTGGATGGAATCTTCGGGATCTTTAATCCTTCTGTGGAGCCTTATTCCTCTTTTCCCGGTGGCAATGTTTATGTACTTGCGGGGAGGAATGGGGCAATGGTGACCTGTCCAAAAAGTTTTACTCCTTTTTACTGACAATTGCGCGAGTGTGTAGGCGAGTCTGGAGCGATGGCACACAGGATGATGCTGATGCTTTGGATCTGCGAGCCTTGAATCTTTGGCAAGAGCTGGCGTATGAATCCGGGGACCGTAACTGTGAAGGAGGGCGCAGGGAAGTGAGGAAGATCGCCGGCGCGCCGTAAGGCACTGTGTAGTTTTGTGCATTCTCCCTAGAATGCACCGAAGCGTGACTGGATGCGCAAGTATGGGAGCATTAGCGCGTGCATGAGAGTACTACGTGGAGTTGTTGGCGCGTGCGTGCGGAAGACCATCGGCATCCGCACATAAAAGACCGTAGAAGACCGTCGGAGCGCATGGAAGGCTGTGTGTGTGCATTCAAGATTATTGGAGCACGCACACGCGAAGGCCGTCGGAGCGAGCCCCTGCGTAAGGCCGTCGGTGCGCTTGCAGGATACCATCGGCGCCCGTGCGCAGAAGAAAGTCGGCCCGCACATGCACAATACCTGTTGATGCGCATGCGCGAGACCCTAGGCGCCCACGCGGGGAAGAAAGTCGGCTATGCGCGCGGAACTGTTGCCGCGCGCGCGTGCAAGACTATGAAGAGCGCGTGGAAAATCATAGACGCGCGTGGGAGACCATCGGCACCCGCGCACGTAGGATCGTCAGCGCGCGCGCGCGTACAAGACTGTCGGCGCGCGCGCGTACAAGACTGTCGGCGCGCGCGCGTACAAGACTGTCGGCGCGCGCGCGTACAAGACTGTCGGCGCGCGCGCGTACAAGACTGTCGACGCGCGCGCGTACAAGACTGTCGACGCGCGCGCGTACAAGACTGTCGACACGCGCGCGTACAAGACTGTCGGCGCGCGCGGAAGACTGTCGGCGCGCGCGGAAGACTGTCGGCGCGCGGAAGACTGTCGGCGCGCAAGACTATCGGGGCACGCGCGCACGTGCAAGACTATTGAGACAAACAAACGGAAGAGCAACCTAACTCGCACACGGGAAAGGAGCTTTCGCAATAGTACGTTGTTGTAGTAAAGGTGAACGACCTTGAGAAGAGAGAGACCGTAGTCAATCTTTAAAAGGCCACATTCCCTTCGCTCAGAATCCAAGTTTCCCGTAGGAAAAGAGGAAAAGGCGAAGACAATAGTTGAATGAAGAGTGTCCAGGTGATGACGATTCCCCTGTGGTGGCCGAGTTAACGGATATATGCCGATGGGAAGACCGATGAACCAGAGAGGGAGAGGCCGTTCCCCACGAAGTTGAACTGTGCTGGGCTGCTACTACGCAAGTGTCGTTGTCGTATATCACACACACACCACAAACACTGAAAAGGAAACTTGCTATATTTCTATACACATATATATACATAAACATTAAGAATGTTTATATATATAATTACAAGTATAAGAAAGAGTAACTAAAAGACAAATATTAATGGCAGTCCAAAATAGGGGAGAGAGAGAGAGAGAGAGAGGAAACAACCATTCTCACTCCGAGCCAAAAGTAAAGAGAGCTCGAGCACAGGTGTGTGTGAGGGGGGGGGGTGTTTTAGCAAGCTACCCTCCCCTACCCCCGCTAACTAGCGGTGTGGGTAGTAAACCCTTGTTAAATTTTAATGGCTTGTCATTTCAGCTACAGCGAAAGTAATACCCCTATCAAATAGCGTGGTTTGTATTCCAGTTACGGAACAAACAGAAGTAACAAGGACTCGGCCAAGGGTAGAGGCGGGGTTGCTTCACTAGGGGATGCAACACCGTCTTTTGAGGACCGAGGTTATCCAGGAATTAAATGTTCTGAGCTACTGCTCGACAGTTCCCCAGAGGAAACCGGTCAAGCAGGATCTTCGGAGGAAGGTCAGGAGGCGGAAAAGGAAGTTTTGGGTTTCTTCTGCTTCGAAGTAGACCCCGAAGAGTAAGAATCTCCTTAAGCCTTCTTCTGCCATCGCCCAAAACTTTTCCACAGGGAGGCAGACCATTCCTGACATTCATTTTAAGTGTTACCGGTATCACACTGTTGACCTCTACATGCTGGACACAACCGGTAAGGATCAGTTTCGATGGAGGACATAAATATCACGCAGGAGCGGCCTTCAGGACCAACGCAGGTACAGATTGCTGGCAAGAAGGTAAACACACACAAACTGCATTAGAAAAAGCAAAAAAGTTAGTAATAATGGCTGTCCAAATATTTGGTGAGAAGGAAGAGCGGTAACACTACATACGAGCCAAAAGCAAAGCGAGTTACAGTCACAGGTGTGCGAGTGAAAGGGCTAGCTACTAACCCTCACCCCGCTGCTTACTAGCAGGTAGATGGTTAACCCTTACTAAAATTCTAATTGGTTTTTACTCTGCAGTAGGCTATGCTCGCTTTGCTTGCGATTAAACATCATCTCACTGCTCCTATGTTTGGGCAAGCGGAACATATTTCGCTAAGCGCGTTAGCCCTGTGGGCTAGTATTCTGGCACTAATGATCAATTATACAAACTTAAAGGAGTGAATACACACTTAACAAAGGGGCGAGTTGATGCTTCGCGCTCCAACATCTGTTCGAAACATGGACGTGGCTTCCATTTCCAATTATCAGACTTAAAATATCAAACACACATTTCTGCCAAACCTTTCATTATCAACATGATCAATAAAATAAGAACTATGATTACATTACATATATTACTGAAAACTAGAAAAGCAATGAGTGCAGACCTCTGCCACAGCAGCTTATTTCTCGAAACCAGTGTGCCTTTCCCAAAATCAATTAATCATTTCCAGCTCTTTACACAAGTTTAAAATCCAGCAAGTTTCATTACTTTACTATCAAAATTGTGGCCATAAGGTTGATGACCAGAATTTGCCTTTTTAAGTGACCTTGACCTTCAACCACAGCATGTATTAAATGGCATGGATTTTCATACACAAATACGAACCAAGTTTGAAGTCGGTGACAACGATGTCCAAACTTATGGCTGATTACCTGAATTGGACATTTTGCTTGACCATGACCTTCACTTTTGACCTTCCAAAATTTAATCATTTCCATCTTTTTACATAACAGTTAATCTCTGCAAGTTTCATTACTCTACGATTAAAATTGTGGCCAGAATACTGTTCACAAACAAAAAAAACACACAATAACCTCCTTCCAATTTCAGTGGTGAAGGTAATAAATAACAAAGAGGTTTAAAATATAAAAAGTTGGGCCCTTTATTCTCTTCGAACAAGTAACTTATGGAAGAAGCACCACACATCAGGATAAAATTGTTACAGACGGAACAACATTTTGAACAGAAAAAATAGATTTTCCTGTAGTAAATATGTGCTTTCACTGAATTTGACCTTCATTTCAACAGCAAGTAAACCGAAAACCCGTTAGGTCGTCTTAGAACATGGTTATTTTTTTAAAAAATCAAATAGTTTTTGCTACGCCGTGTGCGAGCGAACCGCTGTGCACTCGCAAAAGAGAAAAACCAATAGCTCTTATGTACTGGCAAGCAGTAAACACTGAGCTGCGCACGCTAACCCCATTTACTATTATTTCTTAGATAATTTAATTTTTGCTTGCAGTAAAAATAAGGGTCTGTTTCGAATAAATCAGATGTTTTTTCCTATAGAATACACCTGATTTTTAGTAAGAAAGCATTATCCGTCCTTATCTATAATAAAGTCCCTATCAGTGTTTTTCTGCACCACCAGGTGAAAGGAGGTTCTTATAATAAGTGCTATGATGACAAAAGGAGCAAAACGGGTATTTTTATTCAAATCTGCAACTTTGTTAATAGAGGTTCCCACCAGTAGTGTATGGTACTCTACTCAAAATTGTGTATTTGCAAAGATCTATTCAGTTTTATTATAGTTCCGGACGGAAAAGACTTCTCTACTAAGAGACGGGTGTTTCCTGTAGAAAAAAAAAATTTCTTTCCTTCAAAAATGACTCATTTTCAATGCAAATAAAAACTTAATTATCTAAGAAATAATAATTGGGGTTAGCATGTGCAGCTCAGCATGTACCCCTAGCTAAGGAGCTTGATGTTTTTTTCTTTTTTAACGAGCGAAGCAAGCGTACGGTGAAGCAAAATTCATTGGATTTCTAAAAAAAAAATATCCCCATTCTTAGATGGTCTAACGGGTTCTCGGTTTATTAGCAGTTGAAATGAAGCACAAATTTAGTGAAAGCACATTATTTACTACAATTAAACAATTCCTTCTGTTCAAAATATTGTTCCGTCCGTAATTATAATTTTACTGAGCTATTTAATTATGCTAGTTTCAATGTCTTCATTAATATTGCACCATTCTATTATTGACCCATCCTTCTTACTCGACATACATATGATGTTATAGCCCACCACCCTTGGTGTTCATCAGCACAAGTGAGCTGGAACTTCTGGAGGAAGGTAAAACGCGGTTCAGGAATGACAGCTAGATTGATGCCTCCGAGATCTGGTTGATGTGATGGATTGAATATGCTTCGCTTATAGAACAGAGAAAAAAAATCATAAAATGTTCTAATGACGGCATGGAGCGTTTGTATATCAGCGGCCAGTTCCTCAAGCATTAAAAATGGACATAACCTAACTTGTGCTTTCCTCCCTAACCTAACCTAGAAGCCGTTTCCTTACCTTCTTATCTAATGGGGGGGGGGGGGGTTCCCCTGCGACCCGCCTTACACTGTCGTATTCTAAGTTAGCCATAAGAAGACATACAGGTGGCCGCTAACATACATACACCCCGTGTATTTTCACTGTTGGCTACCTACTACAGAACACATTCATAGTCCACATAACTAAATGATATAGGTACTCGGTTACTGTAAGTCAAATTATCAATCACCTTTCTCAACCTTCCAGACTTCTCTATTGTCACCTTTAAGGGTGACGTTTCTCACTATACTCACATTACACTGTGTTACTATTGTTTTGACTTTTGACTGTTTGCCAGACTCAGCGATGCCACCTCAAAATTTCCTAAAACGCTAGCTGAGCGTAAACAACCTAATGTTATTGAAATAGCAAAGGCTGTAACTTTACTGTCCTTGTTGAAATAGCAAACAAAATAAATTGGGACATGCTTTTGAAATTGCAAAGAATGTAACTTTATTGTCCTTGTTGAAATAGCACCCAAAATAAATCGCTAAAATAAATTTGGCTATAAGTAATCGTAGAAAATGTGAAAAGAATACATAATTATTAAGGATATGCTTAGGCATAATCAAGGCAGTATTTCCAGTGTTTGCCGTGACGCCATCCATTAGCTGGCAATGTAGGGTACAAGTCTCGGTATATTTGAATGATTTGGAGAATATAAGTTGTTTTCTACTCAATTTATTCACCAAAAAGTAACAGCAAAATTAGTAAAAAATATTATTTATCTATAGATCTTTTCATCCAGTAATTCTCTCATTATATGCAACTTGAAGGCTACATTGTTTTTAACTCTCAAATATACACCGAACTGAATGATATGAATGTTACTGTAATTCTATATAGATCTGGCACGAGACTTGAGATCAACCAACAATTCCGATACCTCCATTATAGTTTAATGGTTTGGTAAACGGGGAAACACTAACATTAATGGCAAGACTGCCCAGGCTTCCCTGGGACTAAGGTAACCTCAGGTAATTTTCAATCCTGCGAAAATTATGAAAATTACTATTGTGTCCAGTAGTTGCTACCAATTTTTTTAAAAAATGCAAAGAATACGCAGCGCATTGCTTTACATATGGACATGTGCCAGACAACTGCTTATGACACAAAGTCACACAATTGAGGAAGTTAGGAATTCTTTACAATACGTGAGGTATTGTAAAACACTCACACGCACATAACAAATAAGTATATATATATATATATATATATATATATATAT
The DNA here is from genome assembly GCF_036898095.1 of Palaemon carinicauda. Classification (NCBI taxonomy): domain Eukaryota; kingdom Metazoa; phylum Arthropoda; class Malacostraca; order Decapoda; family Palaemonidae; genus Palaemon; species Palaemon carinicauda. The sequence continues at coordinate 27,054,214 of NC_090764.1, forward strand.
ATATATATATATATATACATATATATATATATATATATATATATATATACAGTACTGTATATATATATATATATATATAATATATATATATATATATATATATATATATATATATATATATATATACAGTATATATATATATATATATATATATATATATATATATATATATATATATATATACTGTATATATATATATATATATATATATATATATATACAGTATATATATATATATATATATATATATATATATATATATATATATATATATATATATATATATAACAACAGCAAATGCAGTTGTTGCTAGTCCACTGCAGAACAAAGGCTTCAGACACAGCAATTCATCTCTCTCTCTCTCTCTCTCTCTCTCTCTCTCTCTCTCTCTCTCTCTCTCTCTCTCTCTCTCTCTCTCTATATATATATATATATATATATATATATATATATATATATATATATATATATATATATATATCAAGTCTTTTGAGATGTGAAAAAAAAGGTTCAAGGAAAATAATTTAACGT
>NC_090764.1:27055244-27085244 GCF_036898095.1 Palaemon carinicauda
GCTGCAACTGATTTATCATTAAAAAAAAAAATACCAATACTACAATCATTCAGACTTTTCAAACGGACTGAAAGCTAAAGATATTTCATTAGTATTTTTTACATTATTATACTTATTGAAATAATACCAAGAATGAAGATAAAAATACATGATTCTCCAGTACCTTACCCCTTAAACTCAATTCTTCTCTCGCCTCTGCGCGGAACAAGCTAGATTGCAAAACTTAAAAAGCATTTTCTCAAAATTTATCTCTCTGCATTTTCATGTACGAGCTCCCTTTTATTGTTCTCATTATAAAGCTCTTTATTCTCAAGCATTTCCATTCCTTTGATTCATTCCCGTTACAAGATCTTTTCTCAAGCATTTATTCTTTTCAAGTCAGTCACTACTGAATTCCACATTACGGGAAAGAGAGAATTCCAGCCAAAAAACCAAATTTGTACCCTACTCGCAAAACCTCTATTAATGATCCTTCACTTTACTATAATTTTAACAGGTCTTGGTTTTTTTTATTAAATTAGTATCTTCTAAACTGGCAGAAAAACGGTTGAAAAATTTTGAGACTCTCTCATGCATTACTATTGATTTGAAGCACATGAGAGAACTTTTCTCAGGAGTTTTCTTCCGTTATACATCTACTGAATTCACGGAAGTATGTTGACAAAATAACTAGCACCTAACTTTTTAATTACCAAACAAGAAGGTCATAAAATTATGAGAGAGAGAGAGAGAGAGAGAGAGAGAGAGAGAGAGAGAGAGAGAGAGAGAGAGAGAGAGAGAGGAGAATTCTAAAGTACTGCACTATATTATCATCCTAGTATAGAACATTCACTTCTGAAGTGTATCTTAAATTTAAAGTACAATTATCTTTCTTAGGTGAATATACTGTCTAATATCTGCACATTTCCACAATCGTGGGGTACTATAGGTAGTCGCCGCAGATATTCAGAGCGAAATAAGCACTACCCCATGATGATGTCATAGCCAATCATGTTGTCTACCGCGTTAACAGAGATCACAACACATGTCCTTAAAGTGATTATAATTTAGTGTAGTTTAAAATGTTTAAATCGATATATTATGACCCCTACTAGTATGGAAGACAACGCGATTGGCTATGACGTCATCACGGTGTGGGGCTTATTTTGCCTGGAATCTTTACGGCGACTATAGGAAACAAATGATCGCGGATAAAGGAGTTTGACAGTTTGTATGTGTGTGTGTACATATACAGCGTATAAACACACAAATACACACAAACATATAATATATATATATATATATATATATATATATATATATATACAGTATATATATTCAAATAATCCAGATACTTTTTATTAATATTGACTTGGCTATCCCTCAGTAAAATCTTTTTTGCATAGTACTTCAACCCGGTCTAGGAATAGAAATAAGCGTAAGTGATTGATTTAGACCATTCAGTCATATAGAGAGAGAGAATAGTCTATTCCGATTCTAATGCATATATTACCTCTTGAATTAAGGATTTAAATTCATAATCTAAGTCATCCCATCTCCGCCATTGGTAAATATATAATACTTTGCCATTTTATATTTTTTTTTTCACAAAAAAAAATCGGTATTCAAGTAAACCACAAATGCTTTCGGATATCTAATTCACGCTGCAACGGGATCACGCACCCACATTCGAATTCTTTTTACGTTAAATACTTTGAACCTTCGCGCAGAGGAGGAAAAATATAAACGGATTGCTTAACGAAAAAGCTCTTGGCTAGAATCATTCTTTAAACTCAAAGCTTGAAAATTGATTTTTTGTGTCAAATTAAGTGATCAGATCATGTATTTGCCAGATTTTCTGAAAGCCTCATTAAATTATATAACCTTTTAACAAATGTAAAAATTCCATTACTTTTATTTACACTAAGCTGAGAAAGAATACTACTCCTTCATCCACGGTCTACGCTTCTTTTTTATCTCTGAAAGTACTGGTTCAATTTCCCGAATACAACTTGGCCTTATAAGAAAGGTATAGTGGACATCCCTTGGTTTGATGATTATAAAGCATCCTACTTTTATCAGCCGGTAGGAAGAAAATTCACCATTTTACAGTAGAATCAAAGTTATATAAGAACGACTTACAGTGTGTAAATATATAGGCGGTATATCTTACCGTGTTAGGCAGTAGCCTATATCTTAGCAATCCATGTTTGCCAATTGTTATACTCGAATAAGCGGATGAGAAACATGGTGGAGTAATGAGAGCTTTGGGTGTGGAGGAAATGCCCCGCTAAATCTCGATGAAGTCACTGGCACCAGGGTGACAGATCGAGTTTAAGGCGACTGATGCCTGGCGGTCATGGACCGGCAGAGGTCACTTGCCTTTGTTAGATAGGCACTGCGCATCACAAGGACCTGGCTATCCTTTGATGTATCTAGCCACAGAATCCTCTATGGATTTGTCAGTCATGGAAAGAAACGACTGACAAAATCTAACCGAGGCCCTATGCGCCATTAGTCGGAGGAGGAGATGATGATGAAGATGAACTTAGTCCAATCAGCCATAGAGATAAGAGTCAATTCCCATTCTGCCCTATACATTCCTGTTGAATTTCGAATTTGCACCGAGTATTGGAATCAATCCATCTCCACCATTATAGTTCATTGGTAAGTATGTAATACTTTGCAATCTTATGATGTTTTATCACTACCACTCATAATTTTAATCTATCAAATAAGCACGTAAGCTACATTTACCTTTTAATATCGAATTCACTGAGCCTTGGAATCACACACCCATAAGAAAATTATTTTTCCTGGCAAACACTTTTGCCCAGCCAAAGATTGGAACCTTAGCGAAGAAAAGAAATAAGGGTAAACGGTTGATTTTGACCATTCAGCCATAAAGAGGGATAAAAGTTCACTATGACTCAGTTGTGCATATTCCCGTCGAATTCAGTATTGATTCCTAACATACATCTTACCCATAATTACTATGATTTTTATCAACAATTACTTGCTAGTTTCCACAGCTACTCTTCTTAGCACATATGATGAAAATTTCCACTGATTTGAATTAATACTCGTCAAAGCATCGTAAAGGTATATAAAACCAGGATTTATGCCAGTGTTTCATCTTTCCCACAGGTTCTTTGCATTTCAACATCGTAAACTTCTCGATTTCAAAAGTATATAGAAAATATAACTAAAAATCTATAAAGGAATACGTGCATACATTTAGTGGAAATGAATATCTACCTCGATCCTTTGGAGAGCAATGCTTCATTTTGGTATCATAATTTTGTAAAACGTTGAAACTTCCCAATTATAAGAAAAAATGTGGCTAAAATACTAGTCGAGATAAAAAAAAAAATGAAAAAATAAAAGATACCATGGTCTTCCTCTGTCTTGGATAGCGTTAAAATATATTTTGAAGTTTTTATGGCTTATATATAAAAAATCTATATTGATGTTGGTAATGTTCTTAAAAAAAAACATCTTAATTCTTCATTACTTCTCTTGTAGTTTATTTCTTGTTTCTTTACCTCGCTGGTCTATTTTCTCTGTTGGACCCCCTGAGCTTATAGCATTTTGCTTTTCCAACTGGGGTTGTAGTTTAGCTAATAATAATAATAATAATAATAATAATAATAATAATAATAATAATAATAATAATGATTCAATTAGATACATATGTTACTGCATATACTGTACTTGTGCCATGATGCTGAGATTATGAACAAATAAAATAAACTTCAAGACCAAATGCGTCTCATCATCACCGAATTAAAACCGATGTAAGAGCACTTTTGTAATTTGGTGTCCAGTTATCAAAACGCAATTATAAAGTGTCATTTCTCATCCCACTCATTCACACTATTGAAATTACGAAAATATAACTTTTTTTTGGTAAGAAAACCACTATTAAAATCAGGTATTTATTCGGATTAATACCCCGGCAAATTAACGCCAATAAATGTTTTGGATAGAAAAATCCTTCTTATTCCAATTTCCAGAGAAAAAATTACCCTGGTAATTAATTAGGTCCGGCAATGACCTGCATTCATTATTATTTTGAAATACAAAGCAAGAGGAAATTCAACTATTCATGAATACAAATAACTATAACTTAATTTTCTCATTTAAATTATTCAGTCTGACTTTTAATGAGAAATGTTACTCCTTTTATATCATTTAGTGCAGAAATATTTCATGATGTTATTAGTTAAAATGACTGACCGTTAGGAGATTTTTCACAGGTAAAATAATAATGTTATATCTTTTAGGTTTCAATGTAAGTTCCTCTGTCGTCACTTAAGATGCCAAGGATAAAACAAAAACACATCAAAACTCTTAATTGGCCTATGGCAGAGAAAACATCGAGAATAAACATATAGGCATTAAAAAGAAACGAGATATTTTATTCCTTTAACAAAGATTGTACTTTGGGGTTCGGGGTTATAGCCAGACACTAGGATGCATTTCAGCGACACCATAAATGATATTTTTACAAAGTATTTATTATAAATAAAAGCTCATATATACACAAAGATAGTAGTTTCTGTATAGTTCACACACCATATAATTAACAATACTGAGATACATCTCACTCATTCATGTTTTTACAAATATATTACGCTCACTCGTACAGTTGAAAATACAAATTCACGTACGTTCAAACATTTAAACAAATAATCATTTAGAAATAGTCTATTCCCATTTCATTATAAATGCAATTGTATTTTATATATTTCCTAAAAGGGCCCAATAACAACCGCCGCACCATAACTCTCAACGAGGGATTCAAGGTGAAGCAATAATTTCTAAAGTAGCGCATAAATCGGAACTCCGTACCAGAATACTTTCAACTGACGACAGCTTGCTACAATAAGCACACACCGGTGTCCTATTACCTTCTAGAATATACTTTCGAACGAGGCGAATCGTGTATACACGATTCTTAACTTATTTGAAATAGCATCAACGCCTTCGTTCGTATTAAAAATTTCATGCTACAGGCCACTATCATCTTTGATATTGGGTGTGTGACTGCATTTATACCTATCTTTTATATATAGATATATATATATATATATATATATATATATATATATATATATATATATATATATATATATATATACATCAGGTTCCAAAGCTATGTATATTCTATTATTAAAACAACTCTACTCGTACAGAGAATGCTAGAATAAAATCGGGAAGAAACATTAAAATCCAAGTGATAAAAAAATTGACTTGATAAAAACTGTTAAAAATAAATATCCATATAATAATTTAATCTAAGCTTTTTAAAGACATGAAAATCTTTAAAACAGAGAAGCTAATAGAATCAGATGAAATTTCAGAATGTTCATGGCCAAAACCCTGATATATTTTTTTTCTACTCAATTGGCATCATTATTGGATTATGCCATATCACCAAGGTAGTATTATAAAATTTCTCCAGGTTAAATAAAACTCCACTGGTCTGTCACAACTAAGAAAAGCGTTGCTGGATTTGGATGGATAATTCGTAGGTTAATTCTTTTGAAAGCAAAGCTGTGCTGGAGGAAAGCAACCATCCGATTCTAAATGACAAATAAATCTAAGATTAATCATCTATGTCATTAGCACACAACCACATCTAGAAAGAACCATTGCCCCACAGCTCGTTCATTCAAAGGCATCCTTGTCGAGATTCTTGGGTAGAATAACGAGGGTTTTTTCCCTATATCCTCTGAAAATGTCAAATAAAGATTTTTTTTTTTTTTGATGGGATGGTACTTCAGCATCTTATGAAATATTCTACCTTCCTCTAGGAAAGGGGCCCATGTTGATGACAAAAGAGGCTCTTAATACTTTCAGGGAGATCTTTATATTATTTATATTTCTGTCTTCATAACTATGGCCTAGCGTAATCGGATACCCCCAAATTCTTTGAAAATAAGGAACAACTCGAGATAGTTGAAATGCTGGTCTAGCATCTCGGCAACTTAAGATGTACCTCTGATGTCAGGATTATTTACTTTTAATGAGTGATAGAGAAGGATAACTCTTCATTAAGTTTCCTCATTTCTCTCCAAATAGATTTCACTGTGATCTCAAAATTGATTTAATCGATATAACGTACCCATGGCTCTCTCTTACTCTTTACTGTTTTGCAAGAGCGCATGAATATATAATTCTAGATTGATGACAGCTACTTTAACTATGGGGAATGCATTATGAAAGCTTTGCAATGATGTTGCATAAGTAATAGGCTTCCATATGCAATCTAAAAGATTTATATTCTTTATCCAGTGTAACACCCTGACTACCCTCTCCAATTTGTCCCCTTTTTCCTTTATTCAAAAAGTTATCAACTGACCATACTAAATCTATATAGAAACTGGAAAAGAAAATGCTGAAGCATACAATAGATAACTAGACGCCCCAAGGTATATAAAATGTCATTAAGGCATCATTATGAAATAACTGAATTAATAGATGACAATATCTTTTACCATAACGCATCGCCATCCTACAGAGGATTGTGAGCATGGACGTAGCCAAATGGTAGGCATGAAGTAGGAAGCTAAATTATTAGATTTTGAATATCATTTTCAATGAAGCCCCTCCTAGGAGGAGAGTAGAAGGAAAAATTCATTAGTTGATAGACTAAATTAATATAAGTAACCACAGCATCCATGGAAGTAATAACAAATAAGATAAAATGCTGCAAGGACTATTGTATAATGGTAGCAATAACTCCAACTTTGCGGTTAATATGCAGGAAAATCTACATCATCACATCAAAATTCATAAGATTTTATGTACAAAATTTTCCCTATTTTCTCTTTACATTTCATCGGATCTAAGTATTATAATAGTGGATATTTATATAAACCATATAATCTTTGATAAGTGTAATACACACATCAAGTATAAACATGTAAAGGATAATTGGAAGATAAGAGGAACTATAAACTTACGTACTTGTGATCACTAGATATGAAAACTGAAAAGACAGTTACCATCATGAATCAAATAAGAAAGAATATTCGATAACAGCTCTCAATGAAAAAAAAAACTTTGCAACTATTTATAGCAGCCATACTCCAGCCATTATCGAAATGAATCCGGTATCCAGATTATATAAAATGGAAATAAAGTCCCACTACTATTAAGATAAGAGGTGCTGCAGGGCAGTAATATTTCTTTTGAAGTACAAAACGTCAAAAAAAATAAACATCAAGTCTTTCAGAGGAAACTATTACTTCAATCTAATACCTAAACACCCTTTGATCAACCGCAAGAATTAAAGTCACCGCAACTAAAATAGAACTCTCCTTTTGTCTCTTTTTTTAGTCAGTCTTTATAAGGTTGGGTGTGAAAGCGACTATTATTGTGTACTCTTGCATATTTGGATGATTAAGGATGAATGGGGTTGTGTCTTGTGCTATCCTTACTTTAATAATAATACATACATACATACATACATACATACATACATACATACATGCATACATATCTTCGTATATTATATACCTCCATTTCTTATGTGTAACTGAAACTAAAATTATTGCTATTGAAATTACCATTTGAATTTCACAAAAAGAATTAATTAATATTTTTTTTTATTCGAGGCCAGTTTTCCTTGAATTTTGAATAACTGATCTTCACCAATGTGAAATGAAGTCTAGCAAAGAAACCAATTAAGCTGTGCTACTTCTAGGGGTGACGTGGAGTTACAGTAACCACATCTAGTCCTTAAGACATAACTTGGTAACAAGATACTGTACTGTGTAACCACAGGAGAAACTGTGATCATGTCCGCAGAAATCGTTTTTCTAAAATAAAAGTTTCCAGAATAAAACTGCACGAGTTCCCTATATCTGGCAACAGCTATGAATAAGGCTACAAATCCAATGTATGCAGCCATCACGTGACTCGCATAACAATGACAAAAAATGGCTGAAAAAAACTCTAAGGAAATTATTTATCTGATATCTAGGATAATTTCAAAATAGTGTTAAAGAAAAACTTGGACCTTTTCTGTTGGTAACAAATGAATTAAGAATAATTATTTAAATATCAAAGATTGCCTACCCATATTCAAATATCCAGTTGGCACAGTTGTCTTCAGTAACTCCAGTACACTTCACACGAAGCTAGGGAGATGTCTGACAGATGTACATTATTGGGAGCTATCTGACAACTATATTTCATAGAGAGATGTCCGACAGCTGTACATCATATTAAGAAACGCTGTTTAGCAAAAGAAGAACAATTGGCAACACTACCTGTAAAACAAATTCACTGAGCTTGTAAACGCTAGATCAAAATCTTTTTTTTATCCATTCTACAGAGTGCTGTATAAAAAAATAGTGTTATTTGCTTGACAGTACTTCGTAAGATTAATGTAAAAGCTTTTGATCACGTGATCATAAGCTCAGAGAATTTGTATAGGGCAGCGTTACCAACCACTACTATTTTGCTATACACAGCTCTACCTTTGTACAGCTGTCAGACGTCTCCTCAGCTTTCGATGAAGTGTAACAGAATGAATGATGCCAACTATACATGACTCTTACCAGAACAAAACCTATCTGAACAAAGAATCGCATGCAGACGTAGAAACGTCTAGATTCACGAAATAAATCTCCTCGATCCACGAACAGAACAAAGGAGAAAGCATGGGAGTTAAAAAAAGGAAAAATTGCCACTTTAAGAAGACAAGAAACTTGAAAAAAAGCCAGCCAGGATTTTGTCATCGATTGTAATTCTTCTCAAATGGCATCTTCGAGAGACTTTTGCCTGTTGGGTTGATCCTTCGAGTCTTAACCAGAATGGGTTTTTGCTACAATGGAGACCCCTTGGTGACTGCAGGGATTAAACATCGTTATGAAGTATTCCAGCTGGCAGTAAACATAATTGAAAATGATGGCCACCAGTTAAAGAAGTGCGAAAACTTTCAGAACATAGCAATTCAACTTTATATATGTTCACTGCACATAGTTTTTCAACATTATATAGTTTTTTATCTTTATATTTAACTACACAAAAACATACCTGACGGTATTATAAAGAGTGACTAAATTCTCTAAAAATATACACTTTCCTTATATATAATATATATAAATACTGTATATATACATATACATATAAATACATATATAGATACATATACAAATATATATATAGAGAGAGAGAGAGAGAGAGAGAGAGAGAGAGAGAGAGAGAGAGAGAGAGAGAGAGAGAGAGGGGGGGTAGGTACATCTCTCTCTCTCTCTCTCTCTCTCTCTCTCTATATATATATATATATATATATATATATATATAATATACATATACAGTACACTCATATTCAAATAATCCACGAATACCTTTAAATAAGGAATTCACTATGACTCAGGATCACAGACCCAAAGGAGAATTCTTTATAGTTTATATTATACGTACTATACGTCTGGACGGGCAAGAATTCGGACCTTTGCACCAAATGGAAATATGGTAGATGGTTGAGTTAGGCATTTGGCTATGCGAGTAAATAATGGTTATTGACCCTATCGTAAATAATTCTTTCAAATTAAGGTTTTGTACTTAGAACCGAAATCAACCTACCTACGCTATTACAAACTTAGCCGTATGAAAATTTTATCACTAAGATTAGTAGTGACTTTTACTTATTCAAATAAAGCACATATACCTTTTGATATCGAATTCACTCCGCGTCGGGATCACAAACCCAAGAGGAAATTCTTCTTATGATAAGTACTTCTAAGCGGGCATAGATTCAAATCTTTGAGCAGAGTGGAAATAGATTTTTTTTTTATTTTACCTTACAGCTGTAAACAGATATAGGAGTTGATTTTAACTCTGTAGTACATTTGCCTGTCGAATTCAGGTTTTGAACCTACAATGAAGATCAACTCATTTTCACTATTATAGCTGATTGGTAAGTTTGTAACACGGCTTTTTTTATGATCATTCTATCAAGGACACTCGTGATTTTCATCCATTCAAATAAGCTACAAAACGTTTCAATACTGAATTCACCATGTACCAGGATGACACACCCAGCGGGAAATTCTTTTCATGAAGAGGACTTCTTTTCTTTCAAAACTCTAACCCTGAAAACAACTGATGCAACACAAGTGCATTAGCGGTTAATCAAAGACCGCATGCATATATATATATATATATATATATATATATATATATATATATATATATATATATATATATATATATATATATATACACGACAATATCCAATGTACTTTTAAAAGGACACATAGACTGGGAGAAAGATTCTAGTCTCAACAATATATAGGAAAGTACCTTCTATCATTTTTCCATGAAGTCGTAATTGTCCTCTAATGATAAATAATCTAAGAATAAGAACACGAGGAAAGAAAGGCTTTTAGGAATATAATGGATCCAAAATGAGTAATTTCAAAGGTCTCTAATAGTCTAGTAAACATTTCAACACTTTTTTCTTATACAATTTCAAGAGTTTGAAGAATTTGTAATAACAAATACGATTTGTACTAGAATGAACAAACTGCTTATTGCAAGGGGTAAAATTATTAATTACAAACAGCAATACCAATTCTATTTAATTTTCGCATAAAAATGCTGTTTATAGCTATGGAACGATGTGAAAAAGACACTACTGCTAAATAAAATATATTAATAAAAAGAAATGAAATGCAGGAAAAGAGCTAAAATGACGAGTTTATTTCCTTTTTGTTTTTGCCTCACACAAAGAATATCCCGGAAGGGATTTCTTCAGCCATGTAATATCACAAACCGGTCTTTTCATTAAAATTCTTCAACACTAAGAAGCGTATAATGTACTCTTGTTCTTGGAGTCACTGAAACGATCTTTTCATTAAGATTGTTCAACACATATGGAACAGCAGTTCATGTTTTCCTTTCTTCATAAGGCTGGAGTGAAGTTAAATCTCATATACAGACTACTATTTTCATTTAAGCTACATCATGTCTTGAAACGAATATAGTATATTTTCCACTTTTACAAAAAGGAAAAAAAAAAAATTTGTTTCCCTTAACTATTTTATCTAATCAGGATTTCTCTATTTGAAATATATAAGAAATAAATTTTTATCTATTTTTTTTTCTACCAGCATTAAAGGGATCTCTATCTCTCTTTTTCTCTAAAAAAAAAAAGGGTCTCTTTTCTAGGATACTTCAATATCCAACATTTTCTGTCCTTTTAAAACCAATAAAACATTTCCCGTAATAATTTCTTTCCCTCTCCGTACCATTTATCGCTCTAATTTGCTAGAAAAAAATTTCCATGATATGTCTTAATTAAAAGTACATTCCAAGAATCCATATTCAAAGTTGTTTACGTGACTGATATAATTGAATTCTTCGAGTGATTATGCAAATGGTTAATTTTGGGGGATTGAATCGAAGAGTATTTTTTTCCTCTCCCTTTTATTACTTTTCTATTAATTATAACAGTACATTATAATCGTACACATTATGCCGAAAGAATTTCATTTCAAAAGGGTTCTTATTTGATTTTATGTGAATTATTACACATATTTTCCAAATCTCTGGATATATTATAATTCCCTATATCTTGTTTATGACTAATGAAAGAACATTTTTTGCCACACTTGGAATGTTTAAAGGGGCATAGGACATGCCATTGTCAAATAATATCCTAAACACTGGAGGACAAGCACCCTCTCCACCCCAGCTAAAACCAGGAAATGGTTACTGAAAACTCAAAATATTATACCTTTTCCTAATGACTTGAATCCCTAATTCACAAAGGACAGTGTATTGGTAAAATCTATCAAGCAATGACCACGAGCTCAAGACCCACTCATTGCAAGTCTCCTACGTTTCAACTGAGCTACCATATCAAACTGATTTAATGCTTACGTCTTCTACTCTCCTGTGTTCACTTTCTTTGATAAAAATGTTGAGTCTTCACACATAAGAATTTTTCGTATTTGTCTATTAAAGCCATCTGGTTAACCTTTGTTGCGTAAATTCAAGTCTTTTGTATGTGGAAGTGTATCTAAAAATGCTATACATATTTTCCTCTTGCATGATGCTCATATGTTTTACCTTGTATTTGTTTACTTGCTTTAACACTTTCTAGTACCTATTGTAAAATAAATCTTTTACTCTAAGCTGTTTCACTAACACTTAATACAACGTAAATGTTGTAAGTAATAATAATTTCACTAGTTTGTGAATGAATTTTCTGTTAAAACAGATTTCTGTGAGAAATGACAGGATATTTTCAATAAGAAGTGCTATAATTTACAGGTGTCCCTACTAAGCTAGCTGATTACGAAGATGATGTTCTCTTTATATTGGTCCCATATCATAAAATTATAGATGTGACTTTTTAATCTCTTGATCATTAGAATTAGTATATAGGACAAATTTTAGGAATGAAGTTAAGCCCATTACAAATTTTAATGTATGATCGTCTGCTTGTCTAAACACGTCGGATCTTCATCAGTTCAAAGTTGGTGCAAGGGCTTTTTTTGTTATGCAGGTTGACTTCCGTTCCAAATCTCATCTGTTCATTATCTTGTTTAGTTTAAATTTTAATTTTTTCATTTACTTTTCTTCAATTACTTTTTTCTTTACTGGGCTGCTTTTCTTAGCATGGTCCATGCAGCTTGTCTTTTAATCAATACTATATTTAATGACAATAGGGAAATTTTTCCTTTTGCTTCTTCTGATGGTAACATAAGACTTTGTAGCATCGGCTGAAATGTTTATGTCCTCAAGTTTATCGTTGCTCATATATTTTGCTTCTTGTAGGATCTTTCCCATATTTTGCTAAATTTCTTTGGAATTTAAAGAACCATTGATAAAAAGTTATTGTTTTAATGCAATTTCAAGCCTCGCTTTAAATTCAGTTACCGCACCAGATTTTCCTGTAGCCCTCAACATCAGACCATATCATATGCCTCAATGGAACCTAAAGATGATCTTTTTCTTTAATAGTTTATATTAAATCATTATCTAACTATAATTACTACTGCTTCATTATAGTAAATGGGATAGCCCCTGATTACAATCATTTAATAGAATTTCCACCCTCTATTGCGCTACACACAACAATAATCATTGTCTGGCCTTCATATTATACAGACGCATCATCCTCTTCATTAGATCCCTTCGTCATTTCCATTACCTTTCACCAACTATTTTCACTTTAGTTTTTCCGTGTTTTTTGGCTCTCCCTCATTACTTCCTTCCCCCCCTTTTCCATTGTCAATTACCGACTACTATGGGTTTCACAGACAGTGCAAGTGCGATTTTTTGCAATTATTCTGTAACGAACAGTCGTATCAATACGAGATGTTGCTATAGGGTATTACACCCAGTGAGGAAATTTATAGGGGTATAATGAATCGTTAATTATTAATTATAAAGACACTTGCCCCTATGCCAAAGGGCAAAATCTCAATCATCCAGTCACAAAACCGAACAATAATATATAGAACCTCTACCTCCACCCCCTCCCTCCCTCTCCTTTCATCTTCTCACCTGCTCTCCCCCTGCTTCAAGCTATCTCTCTCCACCTCCACCTCCACGCCATCCATCCCTCTCCGTTCTTTCCCTTCCCTTCATGCTCTCTTTCTGAGAAGGTAGCTTAAGTTGCTACTTATTTTGTATGATTTTTTTTTATATCAAGCACTCTATCTATCTATCTATCTTATCTAATTATAATATTTATTGTTGTAGATATGGAACAATTCGATCGGTTGTTACCTATCAGATGACTGACTGCTTTATTCACTAGTTTGCTCATCTCTCTCTCTCTCTCTCTCTCTCTCTCTCTCTCTCTCTCTCTCTCTCTCTCTCTCTCTATGGTATTGGTTATGTAAATAATTATTAGATTGATAGAAAAAAATCGTAAAAAAATATTTAAATCAAAGCAACATTCAGAGAGAGAGAGAAAGAGAGAAGGAAAGACGTAGGGCAGGTGAGGGAAGAAAGGAGAGGGGAGGAAGAAAATGGGGGTTGGAGGTGAAGGGGGTTGTAGGCAGGCGGAGCTCTTCCAACCTGGTGTTCGTTTTCTTGCTTGGCTAATGAGTTTTGCATCTTGGTATAGGTACAAAAGTCTTTATTATTTACAATAAATGATTCATGATACTCCTATAAATTTCCTTACTAGGTGTAATACACTATAGTAAAATCTCGTACTGATACGAGTGTTCGTTACAGAATAATTGCAAAAAATCGCACTTGCACTGTCTGTGAAACCCATAGTAGTTTCCAAACTTTACAGAGCTCGTTATCAACGTCCACTACAACCTCTCAGTGGTCTTGTAGTTTCAAAGGATTATCATATACTTAAGTTTGCTGTTATAATTTGCCACCGGGTAGAGCAAGTTATATATCAGCACCATCTGATTTATTTTTCTCGTTTATTTTTATTTTTTGTGCTTGTTAATGTAGGCAATTCAAATTGACAACCGTGCTTGAAATTAACCATGGTTGTTATGCACAACCTAAAAATGTATCTGGTGTCAAAAATAATCTCACCAGTATATCTCTCACCTTCCAAGCGCAAAACAAAATGCTAAAAACTTAAAGAAAAAATACAAAACTATAAAGTTTATAAACTTTATCTGTGACAGCATTTCCATGACCTCAAAGTCATGTGTTTGAAAATATTTATTGAATACATATATGCCTCTTTAGTGCTCTTCTATTTGTGTATACATTTATTTCTATCTTAATCAAATAAATCCATAAAGTATACATTTCAATCTAATCAAATGAGTCCCTTTGTTATAAGTATAAAGGGAAAACACTCCACTTCCTCTTAATTCACATCTCGCTATCATTTAGTATATTCAAACTTTCAATTGAAGTTAATTTCAGTGTTCGAATGTCATCAGTGTCTAATTTGATAAAACCGATGATCTGCTTTCGGTGAATTTAATCTTCCCTTCCAATAATCTCATTGGACGTACTTAGGTGATTGACATTATCAATAGTTGACCGCTGTCGTTGAATACGAGCAAAATTGCTTTTGATTGTCGATTTGCTAGATGAAACCGATAAAACGCGCAAACATAATACAGGAATAGGAAGCAAAGACAGTCATGAAAATACATGGTTATGGAAGTACTTTAATTATTCGGATTTACACTAAAGCTTAGGGAATTTATCTATTCTTAATCCTAATATGCAAAAAAAAAAAAAAATGAGTTCTTTGCTTTCTATTCTATCATATCCAATCATCGCTAAGATTCTAATTGGATATATAAGAGTTCAAAAAATACTAGGAAGGAAATAGATGGTATCATATAAACTACTATTGTAATGGAAACGACAATTTACTAGTTTTTAATCCCCTAAAGATACAAGATAATTTAAAAGACAGAGTATTGCATTTGGAAAACTCTCAGACAGAATAATAATTGCCGGCGACATTTACTTTTACGGAGATTGTGTTCTGAAAGATTCCTGTTCATGATATTGAATAAAATAAAATTCAGGCTGATAACAGTGATGAAATTATTTTTTTTTACTAAATTCAAATCAAACTGTAATTCAATTATATTAAAATAAAAAATCAATAGATTTCAGGCAACAAAAAAAAAAAACCATTTATAAGAAAGATTTCAACTCCATCAACCTGTATCTAATATTCTAAATTTGTTAATGTTATCCTAAAGCACCTTCGTTCATTTCAAATATCAAAATAACTTGCTGATCATTCAAAAGATGTTTCCAGCACTAGATATTATATTATTAAAAAATTCAACTACTTTGTGGTTCGTCCCATATGTGAACTGTGAGTTCGAGATAAGCATCCAAAAACTTGCAAATAAGTGAAACTAAAAAGAATTAAACAAACAGGCCCCGTCAAATGTTTTGTATACAGAGTGAGTCACAGTCCTTCGCATAAATGACTGTGCAGCTCAGATCTAGCTTCGAGATAGCTAAAAATCTTTCTCCTTTCAATTTTTATATATAAAATATTTTGTTGTTCTTTTCAATCTTTTCAAAAAATTAATTTAGTCATTTCTAATGAGTAAATCTCCGGTATGTAATGTTTGCATAATATTACTCCCCTGAAGATGAACTTACAACACTAGAAATTTTAGGCAAATAAACACAAAGCTACCCTGAATCTTAACGGTGTACGTACATGTATGTTTGCATTTGTATCCATAAGCAGACGAGTCCTTAAAGGATAAAACAAGAAACTATGAAACAAAACATCTAAATCTCAAACGTTCCCCTTACCCAAAAAAAAAAAAAAAAAAAAAATAAATAAATAAATAAAAGAATACAGCAGCAACAGATGGTGTTGTCGATCACCATTACAATTAGGTATACCATCTAAAGTCACGAAGGGAAAGAAGTTTGACAGAAGAAACGGGATGTGCCACTTATCTCCCTCACTTTCCAAAGATTTTCTTTTTCCAGACGTCTTACCAAAATGAAAGAATGCGAGGTGGGAACACGTCACTTGAATCACACACACCACGGTTTCTCTCTCTCTCTCTCTCTCTCTCTCTCTCTCTCTCTCTCTCTCTCTCTCTCTCTCTCTCTCTCTCTCTCTCATGTAACGTCCAAGCTTACAATGGGGTAAACTGTACTATAGCATTCCTTTAATATACCTAACATGATCAAGATATTACAATCAAAAGAAGATAACCACTTCATCTTTAATATCAAAAATCAAATTAGCCCAGATACCAGTCTACTGAAAATGAGAAATCCCTCAAGAACTGGAATACATTCCTTGGAGAAAAAAAAAATTCAAATATATCGCAAGACTATTTACAATTACAGAAATAGGAAATGTTAAGTACCATTTCTTAAGATTTGGTCCTTAAGTGAATTAGGAAATATCAGTTAAGAAAGTATCATTTATTAAGATTTGGTCCTTTAAAGTGAACTGGGAAATATCAATCAAGAAAGTATAATTTCGTAAGATTGGGTCCTTTAAAGTGAACTAGGAAATACCAATTAAAAAGGATCATTTCGTAAGATTGGGTCCTTTGAAGTGAACTAGGAAATATCAAGTGAACTAGAAAATATCAATTGAGAAAGTATAATTTCTTAAGATTTTGTCCTTTAAAGTGAACTAGGAAATGTCAGTTAAGAAAGTATCATTTCAAAAGATTGGGTTCTTTAAAGTGAACTATGAAATATCTGTTAAGAAAGTATCATTTCTCAAGATTTGATCATTTAAAATGAACTATGAAATATCACTTAAGAAAGTATCATTTCTTAACATTTGGTCCTTTAAAGTGAACTGGGAAATATCAACTAAGACAGTATCACTTCTTATGTCATAGTCCATAAAGTCTCTTTTATCATAATATAAATCATAATGAGAAGAGAGGACGGAAGGTCACTACATCTCCTTTCCCTGAAACGACCCAACAGAAGACGCATAGGCTGCCTGCAATATTGGCACTTTACTACCTCGGTCCACCTCACCTCTTCTGCTATAACGTACCAAATATATAACCCTATAAATCGGACCCGTGTCTCCAGATATGCATCCCTCCATTCCCGACATGAGGGAAGAAGACCCATTGTCCCTTAACACATAATGCAATAGCGAAGAAGAGGTTATGGAAATCCAAATTGAGTCTACATTTTCATCCTCTTCTAGATTTTGTAAATGACATTAAATTAAAAATAAGGAAAAAAATAGTTTACAGATACATGCTGAAATAGATTATCAACAACAAAGATTTGCTTAAGAGACAATGAAAATAGTTTCAATGTATATCATCATCGCGAAATCCATAAACAAAAGAAAAAAAAAAAGAAAAACTCGAAAATCGATTCTCTATATCTTTCGTGGTCAAGTGGGTATACAACCTCCGAAGTACGAGTAAGTGTGAAGGCCAAAACTCTAGTGAGGTGTTCCCCAGAAACGTTCCTGTGAATTGCATCGTCTTATCTTAACTAGGCAATGACTGATATTTTTGATAGCTAACTAAACATATCAAGGGGGAAAATGACATAGACATAACCAAGAAGCAACCCCCACCCCAACTGCAGATAACCCTTCCAGTTGACGTAATTGAGTTCGGGAAGAATAAAAACAGAAGTAGACTGAACAAAAAGGCTGTATGTAATGGAGAATGCATGTAATAGTTGAAGAGAAAAACAAGTAGCTAATGTAGAGAATGGGAAGAGTTTTATGGAGTTGTTTTGAAAAGAGCTTTGCCGCTAGAAATACATACTTTTCAGTGATTACTCATAAACAGAGTTGAAAATATAACAATGGCGAGGATAACTTAACCCGGTAGTGAACCAGAGTAGAATAAGTGAATTGTAGGAAGAGTGGCTTCACGTATGTATCTGTTCAAAACCCGGATGAGGCAAATGAGGGATGGGATTGGTTTCATTTCTGGAAATTAGGTTTTAAAATATATAAGAAATAGTTTGGAAAGAGAATAGAATATAGGATATTATATATATATATATATATATATATATATATATATATATATATATATATACACACATATATATATACCCCATACACACAAACTACAACAAATGCAGCCGTTTATAGTTCACTGCAGGACAAATACCTCCGACATGTCATTATTCATGTCTGGGGTTTGGCCTGTTTTAATCACCACGCTGGTCAGTGCGGATTGGTGATGGTGGAGGGCTTTTGTCTCATCACTCAGCAAACCAACCTCGTATAGATAGTCCCTACTAGTGCAGCTCTGCTGATCATGGCGATACATAAATCCTTTCGCCACGTTAAGGTATCCCCACTCGGGTAAGGGTATTTATATATATCATTATGACAAGCTAAGCTACAGCCCTAGTTGAAAAAGAAGATTATATATATATATATACATATATATATATATATATATATATATATATATATATATATATATACATATATATATATATATATATATATATATATACACACACACATAAGTGCAATGAGGCTAATTCGAATTCAGGTAAAAATAAATAACACATACTCATAACAATAAGTAAGCAATACACACCACTAAAGGACAGCTTTAGGATACCCTAATACAATGAAACTAATAACCACTATATTCATGAATCCATTCCATTGATACAGAAAACTTGAAACTACCTATACAATGTGGACAAAAAAAAAGTGAACACTTCATTAAAACCAAGGTATTATTTCCATTACCTTTATTATGCAATACCTATAGACGTGAATGCAATTTCCCACTGAATAATATAACATTGTTTTTAACGTTGTTGTTTTTTATTGAATTCGATTAATGAAAATCTAAGTTAGCCCATGTACAAAATTAGTTGATAACCTCGGTGCATTAATCGCAATTAAACTGTTGCATCACATTCGATTTATTTTTGATAGGTCCAAAACATTCAAATTGGCAATGAGTGCAAATTGGCTTTTCCGATATTTGCTACGTACATCAAAGGTCATAATATGGTTCGGCCCCGAGCAAACTCCGTTGGAAGAAAGGGGTATTTTAGAAAACCCATATTCTCTTTTATCATTTATATCATTCATATATAACCCACAATAATATGATTTTTTTTTTTCAATACTGTACTAAACTTTTCTTCACATACGCATTCGAACTTCTCCCTTGAAAATGACAACTATGAAAACCTTTAGACGAAATCTGTCATGCTTACATTTATTTACCCTTAATGCGAACTGGCTTTTCTAATTTTACGTCATGCTATTACACGCTGTATGAGTTCTTTATTGACAGCGAATAAATCGAAAAAATATTCATGGAATGAAGTGCTAATGTAGCAAGAGCCACGTAAACTTTTCATTTCGGCACTGCTCGTAACTCTCACGCAATTTTTCTCAAATACGTACCTTCCCGAATACATTTTTTCAGTATAAATCTAAATAAAATTTTTGAAAGGAATCTTAAATACTCGTCAAACTCGTGTTCATTCAAAAAGTTTTCATGGATACTGGAAAGGGTAATGTATGTCTTGGAATTCTAATAAAAGTTCTACTCGCTGAGTAGTATTTAAATTTATAGCACAAATATCTTTTGCTGTGTTATCTTTCCATAAGAACTTAGGCCTTCCCCTTCTCCTTGCACTCATTTCTATGTTCATAACCCTTTTACAAACATGGTCCTCTTCTCTTCATAAAACATGACAAACCACTAATTTTCTTTGCTTCAGTTTTTTCGATACAACCAACAATTTAACTGTTCCTCCATTAATATAATTCTGGTCCAATCTTTTTCTCGTAATTCCACATATTCATCTTAACACACTCATCTCTGTTACATTCATTTATTCGTCCTTGTGCCTCCTTTTTCACCTACCTCTAAGCCTCATAAGCCACTGCTGGTCTAATTTATTTTTACAGAGATTTACTTTAACCACCGATTCCCCTGTCCCGTCAGATTCCTTACGAACTTATCTAGTTCATCCTAGCACGAAATATTCATTTGGTAATTTCAAGAGTCCATATCTTCATTTCTGTATTTAAAGAATCTAATGCCCGTTATTTCATCAGAGCCTAATTTCACTGTAACCTGCCTTCCTTTCCCCTCCCATCCATATATATTCTGTCTTTGTTCTCTCTATCTTTTAACCTGAAGTCTCTATCTCCAATTTTCTATCTTCAACTTACTCCCTTAGTATGCATGTCTACCCAAACAATATCATCAGCAAACAGGGCGGGCTACCCCCAATGGACCTCCTCTCTTACACCTGATGTCAGGATATCTATCACAAGCTTCTTACTTGCGTGGTTGCCTCTTAAACATACCTGTACCAATCTAAAATACTTTATAGAAACACCCTTTTCTCTCATAAATCTCTGTATTTCTTGCCTTAGTACCACCAAACATAACCACTCATTGCTCTCTCTCTCTCTCTCTCTCTCTCTCTCTCTCTCTCTCTCTCTCTCTCTCTCTCTCTCTCTCTCTCTCTCTCTCTCTCTCTCTCACGAAATTTCTTACTAACCTTGTATCAATGTAAAAGGCAATGAAAATTTACCAAAATAATCTTGGATAATTCCGTAACATCATTAATAAAAAAAATACACCCAGAATATAACCTGCCAATTTCTGGAAACCGTAAAATATTTCATGGATTAGTGTTAGGCCATAAACCCCAGAAACATTTTAATAGACTGCATGTATGTTCTGCGATACAATTATTATACGAGATTGCCTAAAACTGTTTGCTGTAATTAAACTGTTAATAAACAAAACAAATTTACACTGGGTAGCATGTTGGTACAATTTGATTTGTCCTTTGCGGGTGAATATCTATATAAAAGCGATATAAGAGTTCAAGTAATTAAAACTAATTATTCTTAACCAACTTGGCTATAACGAATAGTTGGTATGGATATCTAAAAGACATACCTACCCTACGTCAATCAACAATTAAGATCCGAATTACATTCCTAAAATTCTGTGATAGATAAATAATCCCAATATGTTCAAACTAGGTTATTTAGCAGCCCTAACTAGACATTTCCTGAAAATATATATATATATATATATATATATATATATATATATATATATATATATATATATATATATATGTGTGTGTGTGTGTGTGTGTGTATATATATATATATATATATATATATATATATATATATATATATATATATATATATATATATATATATATATATATATATATATGCGTGTGTGTGTGTGTGTGTGTATGGAGAACTAAAGTAATCCATGACAAGGCAAACAATAAAGCTGTTTATTGAAGAGGATAGGGATCTGTATGAGATGAAAAAGGAAAGAAGATCATATTGTATACAGGTATGCGTGGAAACAATAACGTGGAAAATTGGAGTATATATTGAAAACTATTTTTACTGGGTTTCAGCTATAGGGTGGAAAAATAAACCGAAGCGGAGAAATGAAATACAAATAAAAAGGTATATAAGTAATTGAATCTTATATGAAGATTAAATTGTAGATTTACTGTCTGATCATATGCAATCTATTTTCCATGTTGTCAGTATTGGCTGATGTATGGAACCCTCCATAGGGCTTAATTTGTCTTTGCTTACACATATACCAAATAGTCTGGCATATTCTTTACACATTCTCCTCTGTCCTCATACACATGACATCACAGATAAAAAAACAATTGTTATTAGCTTAAGGGGTTAACTACTGTAATGTAATTGTTCATTGCCTGCTTTCCACTTGGCAAGGGTAGAAGACTCTCTAGGTATGGTAAGACGGTCTTCTATGAAGACACTCCAAAACCAAACCATTGTTCTCTAGTCTTGAGTAGTGCCATAGCCTCTGTACCATGGCCTTCCATTGTCTTTGATTACAACTCTTGCCTGAGGGGACGATTTTTTATTACTTCTCGTGTAATTAATTTATTTCCTTGTTTCCTTTCCTCGCTGGGTTATTTTTCCCTGTTGGAGCCCTTGGGCTTGAACCATCTTGCTTTTCCAACTAGGGATATAGCTTAGCTTGAAATAATTATAATACATAACGGATGTATATAAAAAACTATCATAAAGGAAAGGGCTTAGCATAGATTTAAGAGCGATTGTGGTAATGACTATTGAGGATGTACGGGTGGTAATTCAAGGATTTAATAAACGAAAGGGGATATAAATTAGGGAATTACGAAAATCTTATTGTATGGCAATAACCGTATAAGCAAAATAAGAACCGGGGAGCATTAAGCATAATGGTGAGAATGTGGGATGGATTCTCGAAGATTTGATGGAATACGTTTTCCATTTTCAAGAGTGAAAGACATAGAAATGACTATAGAAATTACAAGAACATAATATCAATTAGCGTAAGTGGCAAGCGTATGGTTAAGACTTGAAGGAATAAAAATTAGCTCAGGGTTAAATAGTGGCGGAGCAGTGAGAATCTTCACTTCGAATAGGACACAGGAACTTAAGATATGTAAAATAAATCCAAACTTGCGAACACAAACCGGAGTGTAAATCATATATCCTTCTCTCAATCAATATATTAAAGGAACTTTTCTTAATTTAGTTACCAGCCAAACTCTCTCTCTCTCTCCTCTCTCTCTCTCTCTCTCTCTCTCTCTCTCTCTCTCTCTCTCTCTCTCTCTCTCTCTCCAATCGAGATTTAGAGGTCTTTAACTTCTTGTTATACCCTTCTTCCGGCAGCCTCTTTTTATCTCCCCTGTGCAGATCTTTTCCAGCCTGCGATAAGCTCCGAGTCCTCTCCTGTACTGAGGATAAATGATAACCTTAAACCCTCCTGAATTGTTATTTCCTCTGGTTTACGATTGAGTTGGATGACCTCCGTAAAACTGTTTACAATGTTGTCTCTTTACTTAAAACTGAATTAAGATTGAAGTGAAGTACGTATTTTACGAGCAGGTGGGTAGCCTACATTGTTTTATAAGTAATATTGAAAGTGGTGGCGGTGATGGCCGAGAGAGAGAGAGAGAGAGAGAGAGAGAGAGAGAGAGAGAGAGAGAGAGAGAGAGAGAGAGAGAGAGAGAGAGAGAGAGCCTTATTGCCTTACCTTATTGCCTTATTTTTTGTTTGGGTTCCCCCAGGTCCCTCAGTGTGAGGCACCTCGTATATCCACCAGAGAGTTGCTAATGCATCTTCCGGTGTATTTTGCATCTTCCAGTCTTGGATGGTCTGGGATGCATCTTAGGTATTTATCGAGCTTATTCTTAAACACATCTACGCTCACTCCTGAAATGTTTCTTAGATGAGCTGGCAGCACATTAAATAGTCGCTGCATTATCGATGCTGGTGCGTAGTGGATTAATGTACTGTGCGCCTTTCTCAGTTTACCTGGAATGCTTTTTGGCACTATTAATCTACCTCGGCTTGCTCTTTCTGATATTTTAAGCCCCATGATGTTTTCAGCAATTCCTTCTATTTGCTTCCATGCTTGTATTATCATGTAGCGTTCTCTTCTCCTTTCTAGACTGTATAGTTTTAAAAATTGCAGTCTTTCCCAGTAGTCAAGGTCCTTAACTTCTTCTATTCTAGCAGTATAGGACCTTTGTACACTCTCTATTTGCGCAATATCCTTTTGGTAGTGTGGGTACCATATCACATTGCAGTACTCGAGTGTACTACGCACATAAGTTTTGTAAAGCATAATCATGTGTTCAGCTTTTCTTGTTTTAAAGTGTCTGAATAACATTCCCATTTTTGCTTTACATTTAGCCAACAGTGTTGCTATTTGGTCGTTGCATAACATATTCCTATTTAAAATTACACCAAGGTCTTTAATTGCTTCCTTGTTTGTGATTGTCTCATTATTAGGTCCCTTGTATGCATACACCATTCCTTCTCTGTTTCCATAATTTATTGATTCGAATTTATCGGAGTTAAATACCATCCTATTTATCTCCGCCCATTCATATATTTTGTTTAGATCTCTTTGTAGTGAGTTCCTATCTTCATCACAAGTAATTTCTCTACTTATTCTTGTGTCATCGGCGAAACTTCTCACTACGGAGTTTTCAACATCACAGTCTATGTCTGAGATCATAATAACAAATAGCAGTGCAGCTAATACCGTACCTTGGGGCACACCAGATATTACCTGGGCTTCATCTGATTTCTCGTCATTTGCAACCACTATCTGTTTTCTGTTTTGCAGGAATTCTTTTACCCATTTTCCTATCTTTCCCACAATATTATGCTTTCTCATTTTTTTCTCCAATATGTTATGGTCTACCTTGTCAAAGGCTTTTGCAAAATCTAGATAGATCCCATCAGTGTCTTTTTCATTTATCATATTATTGTATATGTTTTCATAGTGTGCTATCAGTTGGGTCTGTGTACTTTTTCCAGGTACGAAACCGTGTTGACCCATATTAAACAAATTATTTTTGATCAAATGGTTCATTATTTTCTTTTTTATTACCCTCTCATACACTTTCATAATATGTGATGTTAGACTAACAGGTCTATAATTGCTTGCCTCTAGTCTTGATCCACTTTTGAAGATAGGGGTTATATAAGCTAATTTATGTTTAACATATATCTCGCTCATATCTACACTCTGTCTTAACAGCATTGCAAGCGGCTTCGCGATAGTGTTTGCAGTTTTTTTTAACAAAATCGCTGGAACTCCATCTGGTCCGGCTGCCGAACCATTTTTAATTTCGTTTATAGCCGTGACAATATCTGCTTCATTAATATCTATATCCGTTAGTTATTCAACATTTTCTTCTCTCATTTCTGTTTCATTATTCTCATTCGCAATTCTTGGCGTGAACTCACTCTTATATTTTTCTGCTAATATGTTGCATATTTCCTTTTTTTCATTCGTTAGCCGTCCTTCAATTCTTAGAGGGCCTATTTCTATTCTCCTTTTATTCATCTTTTTTGCATAGGAGTAAAGTACTTTGGGGTTTCTTTTTATATTTTGAAGTGTCCTTTCTTCTAAGTCCCTTTTTTCATTTTCTTTCGACTGTATAATCTTTTGTTCTGCATTTTCTATCTTACATTTTATTTCCCTCATTTTCCACACATTTTTTTCTTTTGCAAGATTTTTCTTCCACTTTCTAATTTTCTGAAATAAGATCCTTCTGTCTCTTGGTATGCACGTCTTTTGTTTATTGTTTTTTTTCGGTACATATTTTTCAACAATTTTCTCCAGTATTTTGTACAGTATGTCCGTATTTACCTGTATATTATCACTTATAAATACATTTTTCCATTCTTTATTCAGTTCTTCATTTATTTCTGACCATTTTATATTCTTACTGTAAAAATTATATTTTCCATATCCTTCCCAAAGTTTTGTGCTTTTATTAATTCTGTGATCACTTGCTTTGGAATGAACTATCAATTCTATGACATTGTGGTCTGAAATTCCCGTGTTATACACTATTATTTCTTTAACATAATTCACCTCATTCACAAATACTAGATCTAGGACATTTTCCTTTCTTGTTGGAATGTGGTTTATTTGTTGCATATTATGTTCTAATAGCATATCTTGAAGCTTTTCAAATTGCCTCTTATCTTCTGCGCTACTATTACTCTCTTTTTTATATGTATACATACAACCACTTTCTTCTATCCGTTCTTTCCAATCCATGAAAGGAAAGTTAAAATCTCCGGATAGGAGTATATTCCAGTCTTTATGGTTTCTACATATATCATCTATTTTTTCTATTATTATGTCAAACTCCTTAGTATTTGGGGGTCTGTAAACTACAAAATTCACTAGTTTTTCAAATTCAAATTCTACCGCAATCAATTCACATTCTGTGTTGCTGTATTTTTCACAGACTTTTCCTTGATTTATGTCTCTTCCATATATTGCGGTTTCCCCTTGATTCCTATTTTTTCTGTCTGATCTATAAGTTTGGAAACCCTTTATCTGGTCATCACTGCCAGTCTCTTGGGAATACCATGTTTCACTTATATTTAATATATCTATTTTTTCAATTTGGGTTAGTTCTTCTAGGAACTCTATTTTCCTTTTAGAGTTACTCGTGACTAAACCCTGTGCATTCATCACTATTATGGTTTGTGTTTCATTTACATTATTTAATACTGGTAATAATATGGATTCTCCCATGCTTCCTTCCTGTTCTGATATGATGTTCTTTTCTTCATTTCTCGGAATTCTGCCATTAAAAAATCCAACTTTTCCATAATATTTGTTCTTTCGCCTTCATACTTATTTTTGTGTGTAAACCTGCAATTATCCCCATATCTGCACCAACCCCTGGCATTATATATGCATTCTTTGTAGTTGGGCTCTATTTGTGGAGATTTAGGTTGAAAGGCCTTTTTTGGTGCATAGTGCGGTATATACGCAGCCTGCTTTTTTGTTTCTTTTTTGTTTTTCTTTTCAGTTTGCTGAGTTTTCTTACTCTCATTCATAGTTGCAGGATGCATATATCGACATTTTTTGTTGAAACTGCATCCTTTTCCTTCTTTTAGGGTTTTGCATATTTTTGGATGGAGATCTCTGCATTCGTCTCCATATCCGTCTAAATACGCACATTTACCATATATTTCATAATTATGGCATATCTTTGGATGCTTGTAGTAGCATCTTTCGCCAAATTTGCAATTCCCTCTTTTCAGCCTATTACAGACTATATCTTTCTTTTCTTTTTTTTCTTGTTCTTTCTCTTCCCTAAAAGTATGTAGGTCCGGGTAGAGTCTCTTGGGTCTATTATTTGTTTCCATCTGATAATTTATTTCTTCATAAGTATGTTGTTGGATGGCATCATAAGTTATATCAATGATTTCCTCTGCATCCTTACACATATCCTGTTCATTTTTCTCTTCTTCTTCTTCTTCTTCTTCTTCTTCTTCTTCTTCTTCTTCTTCTTCTTCTAATTGCAGAGAGAGAGAGAACAACCTTTTTGATGAAAAAATAATGATATTCTAGCCCCGAAAGCTGCCAGGCGTGAGACCACCTACGGGAATAATGACAGTGGAAATTAAATCATAATTAGAACAGGGAACGTTCTCAAATGTTTTAAGTAGGTCTCCCTTTTTTCTCTCTTTCTCATTTCATTAACGCTCGAGAGCTCCATTAATGGGTGGAATCGTGGTAATTTGTAACTCGTTATTTTAGGGACTATGACAAAAGCCATAATTGCCCTCTCTTTTTTTAACTGGCTTTCACTAACATCGTTTAATAACAGACTAAAAACCAGATTTCAGAAGAATAGATTTGTTTCGTTTTCAAATAATAATAATAATAATAATAATAATAATAATAATAATAATAATAACCTTAATGACAAAAGCTATGATAAATTATATCACTAGCAAAAAATTTTAGTACCCAATGCATAAAAAGTAACAGCTGAACAAATAGGTCTAAACAACATAAGTGAAGTTCATTTCCCTAGTGTGCCAGATTTACACGGTTGAAAAAAAAAATATTACACAATGATTTCCATTAGTAGTGCAAAGAAAATGCTTGCATATTCATGTCCATGAGATAATACCAGTTAATGCTAAATATACTACAGTGGGAAAACTATAAAAAAAAAAAACATCTGCCGTTAGCACGAATTGCAAACATGTCAGTTAATTGCATAAGCGATTGCATAACCATCGATAAAAATAATACATAAAAAATACTCAATTTCCTGTCTCTGATGAAAACTTAAAAAGTTATACAAATTCCCCGACTACAATAAGCCGGCAGTAAAATCCATCTTGGACAAGCTTTCACAACTATGGCTATAATTCGCGTTTCCACCTTAACCAAGGTGTGATCTTCGGAGTAACTTAAAACTGTACGAAGGGCAAATTATTTCTCACCAACTGCCCTCTGTTACTTCAAGGTTATTAAGCAAGCAAATAAATAAAACATTTAGCCCATATAATGAGCTATGCGGCCTTTTTAAAGTAGCCTGTGCAGCTATTTAGCTTGGTTAATTGAGCTATGTAGTTTATGAACAAGCATCTTTCTTCTTATTGACCACTATACGTAAATTTGTAGGTATATTTAAGCATGAAGTTATACAAAATACAAATACATTTTATATACTTATCAGTTTACTAATCTAATGAATTATCCATGAAAACTAATAACAAGCTAATTCGTTGTACGTAATTTTTGTACTTGATTTTACATATATAGAAATATTAATGTTGAAAGTGTCACAAATAAGGATAAGTTTATCAATTTTCTTTGCCTCATTCATTGAAACTAAAAAACCTCACGGTGACTACGTAGTAATACAGTCGACTGAGATTTGAAGCATTATTCTGGCCTGGTAACAGTGAAGAGGAAAGCCTACAGGAAAATGGAGTTCCAACGATTTGCATATCAAGTACGTACAAATACAAGTTTCCTCTGAACAATAGAAATAAACAAATCAAATCGAAATATCGATCTTAATACTACGATAACACACAATCAATGGACAATTATGAAATAAGGTGAAATCAGACACGGTTTGAAATGAAGATACAATCTCGTCTGTTTGAAATGGATGCAAATTGGATAAATGTTTTGTTCAAGAAAGACCTACAATCTAAACAATACAATGGCCTTGCTATAATAGTAAGAAGAAGGAGAGCAAGAGCTCTCTCTCTCTCTCTCTCTCTCTCTCTCTCTCTCTCTCTCTCTCTCTCTCTCTCTCTCTCTCTCTCTCTCTCTCTCTCTCTCTCCCCAGTACTATTTTTAATAACTAAGTTTCCCTGGCATTCCAAAGTGACAAAAATGGCATAAGAGCCTCAGCACAAAAAGAAACAGTTGTTAAGGATCCCTCAATAAATTTTATTCCATTCATCATAATTTAAAAAAAAACATATGAAATGTTTACTCTACACTTTTATTAATGAGGCATTTATAATAAGACAATACAGTAGACTCCAGGTAAAGACATTACGACGATCATTATCCCCTTCAAAATTGAACTGCCAATGGTGTATGAGACCTCTACCGAAAACTTCCACAGAAGGCAAATCAGTAGTTTGTTAATGTTGATACTATCATATCTTATCTTACTCGTACTAGGTAGTTTCTCTACATTAAGGACATTTTTTTCCGGTATCTATTCTGCTCCAATCATTCAGAACTTTTTAAACATCGCCCTCCACCTCCCTCTAATTTATTCTTTTCACCTATCATTCATTCCACATGAATGAACTACCTCAAAATAATAATATCAATTCATTCACTGCTCAAACCTTTTTATCCCTTCCATGTATCTAAACATTAAAGCCCTTAAAATTCATTTAGCATCACACACACTTGGAGAGGAATTCATTTTACGCAAGAAAAAAAAATAACTTTATATTTACGATTCAATTCCTTAAAAAGAACGTAGTTCAACAGTGTCTTCATATACGTTCAGCTCGGATTCCTTAGATTCTATGAAACATTTTCTCTCATCTTACTGTAATCATTTAATTTTCTATACTTTTACAAATCAACTGCATCTACTCACTCAAAATCCGTATAAAAACTCATTACTCTATTTTCTTAGTTTCCCTGTATTCAAAATTTACTGTTGTTACAATTATTCTAAAATCAATTTTGGTATGAGCATTTTCACTAGTTTCTGCATTTTCCAAATCTTTACATT
>NC_090764.1:27090244-27100244 GCF_036898095.1 Palaemon carinicauda
AGTTTCAATAATTTTCGAAAAATATGACAGATTTGATATTGGCCTATATGAACTTAAATTGTCTGCATCACCTTTTCCTTTATACACAGGCTTGATACACGCAACTTTTTTCACAATCAGGGAAAACTGCCTGTGTTAGACTCATATTTACCATGTTTCGGTAGGTCTCTTGTAGTCTGGTGAAATTTTCTGCATCTTTTACATCCTTAATTGGAAATGGATCATTTCCGCAGTAGGTTTTTTTTACTTTCTTTATTATTCTCATATAATCACTCTGACTTAACTCTTTGAATACCCTTAGCTTATTTACACCTGCTGCTGATGTATTCCTTCGCTCTGTTGTGCTGATGTTGTGAAAACTGGAGCAGATTTTATTTATTTTTTCCTCAAAATAATCAATAAAATCATTTGCTAGGCATTTAGGATCATTAGTTATGTCAGGCAACACTATTTCTGTCTTTAGACCTAATAGTTTCTTTAGGTTCTTATGTATTTTCCGTGGGTCATTTTCATTGCACACTTTTTTATAGTAGGCCTTTTTTTTAACTAAGATAAGGTAATTGTAGCGATTTCTAGCTGCTTTGTAATGTTGCCAGTTTTCATTATTTTTATTTCTTTTCCATTTATCCTCCATTTTTCTTTTTCTTTTTTTCTCTTCGTGTAATTCATTATCAAACCAGTTCGATTTTTCTTTAATTGTGATTATTTTTGTTATTTCCGGGCACCTATTATTATAATTAGTTGCAAGTATAGTTTTACTTCTATCAGTAATGCAGTTTATACAGGATTGTCTCTATACGAGGGTGTGATTCTCTTCACAGTTACAGACTGGTGTTATCCCTTTTATATCCTCTAGGCTTTGTTCAATGAACTCTTTTGGATCAAAGTTAGTCTTAATTCTGTATGTGATTTCCTTCTGTATTGCATTATTTTTTCTAACGTCTATTTCAAAAGACATCAACTTATGCATTGGGGATATAGAGCAGTCAGGTTCAATCTCCATATTTAGTATGATGTTGTTGTTTTTGTTTACTATAACTAGATCTAGTATATGATTAGACTGAGCTGTTGGTTCAGACACTATGTTTTCAAGGTCGTGGTTGTCAATCAATTCTCTAAATTCATTGACATATGGGTCTACTCTGTTATCAAGATGTAGGTTGAAATCACCACATATAACTATATTTCGATTGTCATTCAATGTATCTAGTAAGTTATTAAATTCATCTAGCAACATTCTTTTGCTTTTGCTCGGTGGTCTATAGAGTATAACTATTTGTAGATTTACATTTCGAGATAAAATTTTAATATTCATATATTCAAATGAATTAACTATGAGATGATTTCTTACTGTAACTTTGTATGATTTCTTAATTAAGATTCCAATGCCACCCCCTCTTTTGTTTTCTCTTGGTTCATGATAAAAGTAGATTTAGGTGTCATTTCATTTATTTTCGATCTGTCACTCACATTACCACTCAACCAAGTTTCAGTTAATAAGCAAATATCCACATCTTGATCACTTATGACTTCCTTAATGATATGAGTTTTATTGCCAATGGATTGTATATTTATTAGATTACATAATATTTTCTTAATCGAAGCCATGGTCAGTATTGTTTCTGGCTCTTATTATTTCTTGTTTATAAACTTCACAGTTTACTTTGTCATAGGATTTATGTTCTGTGTCATCATAGTTCTTTCTCACACAATTTATGCATTTAACTTCAACAACATTGCACTGACCCGCTTTATGTTCTCTCGCGCACTTGGGGCACGACTGTTTATTCTTGCAATTTGCTGCACTATGCCCAAATTCCTGGCATTTGTAACACTGGTAGGGCATGTAATGATCATAAACATTACATATTCTATATGTGGTACTAAGTTTATCTCCATTTTCATAGATTGCTTTACGTATCTTAGGTGTACATTTTATAATATAGTGTTTATGTTTATCCATTCTTGAATTTTCTTGCATTATGATAGTCAGATCATCGTTTTCTACAATGTGTCTATTTAGCCACTGGTTCTTAAGCTTCAGACTTTGAATAATATCATCATCATCTTCTGGTACATTAGTAAGTTTTATCTTCGGTTTAAGTTTTCCTTTTTCAGTAACAGTGATCTTGTTTACATTACCTTGTTCCAATTCTGATTTTGCCTGCTCCAGGTTCTGTTTATCTGCAAATTTTATGATCAGGTGGCCATCTTTTGTTTCAGCAGTACTTTCAACTTGGGCTTTTAATTTGGTCATAATTGTTTTCTTATTATTAACTGCTGAAACCTCATCAGTTGATTTTACAATCAATGTTTTCTTTGATTTCAGCTTTTCAGCATATGTACCAGTTAGATGCTTCCTATCTATGTCATCTTCATTCCTTTTCTTTTCATTTTTTAATTCTTTCATTTCATTTCTTAATTCTTGCATCTCATCTCTTGTTTCTTGCACTTTATTTCTCATTTCTGTCATGCTATCCTTCATTTCTTCTATTTTATTCATCAAGACCTGAACCAAATGATGGGACATTACGACTTCTTCATCCAATACTTTTCTTTGTATGTTTGCTGCATCCTCATTGAACTTATCAGTGCAATTTCTACATATGTAATAAATATGTTCGTTACACAATAGTCTTCTGTCCGCTTGTGATAAATTTTCTATTAATCCAGAACATTCGTTTTCAATATGATACCATTTTTGACATCTATTACAACAAATTCCCTCATTGGCAACGACAGTCTTGCAGTGCTCACATAGTTCAGTGTCATCAGATTCCACGGTGACCAACGATCCATTCGCTGATTCATCATTTCTTCCACAGGCACCTTCCTCCATGTTGTCACTGTCATATACTGGTGTATTCTTCATTATCTGTAGAAATTCATTTGTTTCATCTTCAACTGATTTTCCTGTTTCAGTCTTTTCATGAGGTTTCCTTCTAATTTTCTTAATGGCTCCTAACATTTTTGTAGTTTACACTATATTTAAGTCCAAATGGGTCGGGAAAACCATAATTGGTAACTATTACCTGTGTCCCAGTTGTAATCAACTATTAATTTGTAATTTTGCACTATTTAGTATTCCAATGACGTTGATTCCAATTTACATAACTTAATGATGTTGGAAATTATTAACTTAACGATTTTCACTTTTAACTTGCCACTATTGTTGTTAAATTTCAACAGAGCACTTCTTCAGCACGTCCTCACTCCACCGAATCAACACGAATTCTTAAAATTACATCTTTATACCTTTAAATATGAGTCACAATAACATCCCATTCATATCTTTTTCATTTTACCCAAGAATAATTACTTCCCCCCAAGGAATCATGTATGATAATTCTCCCTACTCTGACCAGGATTTGAAATTACTTTGAGGTATAGTGGCAGTGACCATGAACAAGCAGTCACCAAAAAAGAAATAAGTTGACATCTACTCTTCAGTTTTGATTCTCGTTGAAAATATGTGCCTGTTCTTACAACAACAGAAATAAACCCATCTCCACAATGATAACCGAGTACCAGGTATGTTACATTTGGCTATATATTACAGTTCAACAATTTAATCCATTATATTTTTATATTTCTTAATATTCTGTAAACTCAATAACCCCTTCAGTTTTAAAGAAAATCACTTATGATAGCTTACAACACCTGAAAGTAATTATGTATGACATATCCTCCTACTGGGAACAAGATAAAAAAATATTCTTTCAATTTATTGGATCAGTAACTTCATCTTTCTGATATTTAATACATACCAGATTGCTTGCCACTCTTCCATACGCTTAACACCTGTCTAGCAAAATGGATGAAAAATCAAAAAATACTAACTGCAGTTACAATAGCATGTAAAATGCAGAGCAAGATAATACAACTTACACTTTCTCCGATAGGTGAACATGACCTTCTCGGATATAAAAATACAAGTACCAATGATTTTCAATGGACCCAAATCACAAGTGCTATACGAGATAATTTTCATAAAATAAGACTGTATTGAATAACAGCAATTCAACCATGACAGCTCGTAGCAAACACGCGCTGAAAATGCAACAAAGAATAACTTTTACTTACAGCATATTAAACTATTCAAACACGGATGATTCATAACCAAGCATTTACGACTTACTTCGAATTATTGATCACAGAACGGTTTACAAAAGGAAATCCCAGCACTAAAAACTCGTCGATTATAGCAATTAATTATCAAACATATCAGAGCAAAGATTACATCATTTTCCCGTAAACTTCCTAACACAGAGAGGAACAATTTGTTAATTACTTTTCATTAGCTTCACGCAACAAATAGAGTGAACTTTGTACATGGTTGGGTTCTCATAAAATTTGACAGATACAAGGAAAGGCACTGCTTCTCCCAAGTTGATTTTTAGATAGGGATGAAACAGTATTCAGCGCCTAAAAATTCCACGTGGAAAACGCTAGCTTAGCACTTTATTTTATTTCAGCTATGGAAAAGGATCAGCGGTACTTCTTAGAGGGTAGGCACTGAAAAAGAACCCAGCTGCTCAGTAGTTTGACAAACTGTCAAACATGACATGTCATCTCTGGTGCACAGCAGTTTCATGCAGATAACCATAGAGAGGCTTATCTGCTGCTGACAGGTTATTGCCAAGTCATACTCAGCGGGAAAATCTGACTGACCTTGGAGGGCTGAGCCTAATAGGCAGGCCACTCTTCTGGAGGGAACACTTATTTTTATCAAATTACTTTTTCAGTTCTATGAAGTCTTCGGTCCGCGTGTGATGTTTTCAATGTTCAGCTACTACTGAGAAAAAGACGGGCTAGTGATGGGTTAAGGCTATACTTGGCACTCAAGAGGTGCAAGAGAGCTGTTGCAAACTGATTCATGACACAATGGTCCCTAGAGAAAAATAGACTAGTGATCGACAGAGCCAGAAAGGATGTAAGTCATGATCAGATCTGTATGGCCTGTCTCTTAAGTAATAAGAGGCATATAATAATAGACATTAAAAACCATTACACCCATTTCAGAAGGCAATACACATCTACCAACTAAACCATTTTATTTCCAATAATTTACATTTGTATCCAAAACACGTCAACCAGTCACCCTTTCTCCATCTCTGTTAATATATTGGCAATGATTCAGACTAACACAAAATGTTTTTTTTTTCCACCTCACTTTTTCATTCCAATATAATACGCATTTATTGTCACAACTTTCCTCATACTAGAATTAAACTTGGACGCACAATCCTAAGGCTAACATATCTGTACTATTGCCACAAAAACTATACGGTTTAAAATATTAAAAAGTATACTTATGTAAATTTATTTCTTCTCTCAATGACTTATTTTGAGCATCTGATCACGTGAAAGTTTCCTTTGCCCGTTATTTGCTACGCTGCTTGTTTCTCAATATGAATCTGACGCTAATTTTGAAAATATAACAGTAACATAATTGTTCTTTATTCATATCATTTCACGTTAGGACATTATACAGTTTGCTTACCAAAGCAGACCTTCCGATTTCTCCACTTAAGCAGAAGAAAATATAACGGCATAAGCTACTATAACCAGAGATAAGAAGGGAAAAAATGTAAATAGGGCATGGCAATTTCAAAGTAAAATTTTCCAATCTATGACAAACACAATGACCGCATCTGGTGCGCAAAGATATTAATGAAAACAAACGAGTATAATAATAAAAATTCTGGCAGAAACAAAGTTCACTGAAAGTCAAACTGGCTTTGATCCGAACTCATGGTTAACCATTTTTTTTTTTTTTTTTTTTGGAAATTCGTCAGTGAAGCCGAGCTCGAGTATTGGACGCAGCAGTAAATTTGGCATATTCCTCATCCAGCAGCGAAACCTGGACCACCAAATCCCTGGAAATCCTGTTCATATTTTACTTTACCCACTATGCTATTTGGGGAGGTGGCTACACACAAACACATATCCTTAGGTATGAATAAAAGGAAGATATGAATGTATCTTGCGTGTTATTGCTCTTAAGATATCAAGAATAAACTATGCAAGATGATAAAAGCATTGTTTTAAGATGCATTAAAATATTGATACCCGATTTTTTTTATGTGAAAACTTAACATGCAACGATAAATTTCAGATAAAGGGTTTGCTACTGACCTACGCACAAGGAATGATATAAATAAATTTGAAATATTAGATTCCTTAATTAAGTGGTTGTTATGCCTGACAATCACTTCGGAATGAACGTTGGTTACATTTGTTATTAAATTTTAGCAGGAGATGGTCGCTTCGATATGAAATATACAAGACGATATGACATCTCGAGGTATGTGTTAAAAATAAGTGTTAGGAAATAAGCTAAGAAAAGAAAAGGAAAAAAAAATGACAGTTCTTGCGTGATACTACTTAGCAAGGTCGTATTTTGTGGTAAGTCAAAATTGGTTTCTTGATTAAAAAATTTAATTAGCTAATTGCAAGAATTAATAAATTAAAGGCTACACAAAATTTCTATAAATATTGATAATTAACCTCAATAATAAATATTTGATTCGTCGCATTTCATATAATCTATTCTTTTTTTTTACTTTCGGCATTGCAATCGTTCAAAGAAACTGGGGCAGATTAGCAAGCGGTTTTGAAAACGCCAGGACAACGCAAACAACATTTATGATCAATACGATTTTATACTTTAAGAGTAATTAGAATGCCGCAGATAATAAATCTGTTGTATATAGTACAATTATTGCGAGTTAACATGATATCACAAGAGTAACATTGAGACAGGATACACTTATTATAGTTATTGGGTCCTTTGACTGCCCAGACAGTATTACACTGGATACCTCTATCCGATTACCGCTCATTAATTTCCTTTGCCTACACATACACCAAATACTCTGGCCTATTCTCTCTACATACTCCTCTGTCCGCATACACCTGACAACACTGAGATTACCAAACAATTCTTCCTCGCTCAAGGGGTTGACTACTGGACTGTAATTGTTCAGTGGCTACTTTCCTCTTTGTAAGGGTAGAGGAAACTCTTTTGCTGGGGTAAGCAGCTCTCCTAGGAGAAAGAGACTCCAAAATCAAACAATTTTTCCCTAGTCTTGAGTGGTGCCATAGCCTCTGTACCATGGTCCTCCACAGCCTTGGATTTAGTTCTCTTGCTTGAGGGTACACTTGGGCACACTATTTGTTTTTTTTTTTAAGCTTTTACATTTTATATAAGACCTAATTTAATGTTGTTACTGTTCTTAAAATATTTTATGGTAATTGTTCAATACTTCTGTTGTAGTTTTTTTAATTTCCTTGTTTCCTTTCCCTAATAGGCTATTTATCCCTATTGGAGCCCTTGGGCTTAGCACCCTGCTTTTCCAACCAGGGTTGTAACTTAGATTGTGATAATAATAATAATAATAATAATAATAATAATAATAATAATAATAATAATAATAATAACTAGCGGAACTCCTGTAAATTACACGAAATGATATTTTCAATACTAATCATCTTGTTCCTAACCTATACATGTTTAAATAAAATGTGATAAGATTTGACTTGTATATTTATCTTAAAAAATGAGCAATACATGAATTGCTAAAACTATATAAAATGTACTTTGGTTAAGTAATCAAAGTCTAATGTGAATTTGTAAGAGTATACCATGAAACTATTTCCGTTTTCTTTCAGCGAAACCCGTGTAAATTACACAAAATTATATTTTCAATACTAATTATCTTGTTCCTAACCTATACATGTTTGAATAAAATATAATAAGATTTGACTTGTATATTTATTTTAAAAAATGAGCAATACATGAATTGCGAAAACTATATAAGATGTGCTTTGGTTAAGTAATCAAAGTCTAATGTGAATTAGTAAGAGTATACCATGAAATTATTTCCGTTTTCTTTAAAGTGTGATAAAATAAATAACACGCACGCTATTGTTAATAATAATAATAATAATAATAATAATGGGTGGGGGTTGTATACTAAAATGGAAAAATAAAAATAAAAAAAAAATATAGTGTGAGTATTTGTGTGTGTGTGTGTGTGTGTGTAATGGCTAGGAGTGCCTGTGTCCGTGGAACTGCCTTTAAAATATTGTACCGGATATACAAGCAAAAGTGCACGAACAGACTACATCCAACGTTCCTTTACATAGATAATCACGTAGCCAGAATAATAACGTCTACTTTAACAAAAACATGGCTCCACAACAAATAAATTCAAATGGGTCAAGTGAACAGCTGTGCATTTTTCAGCCTAGTCTAATGCAATGTTGACCACTGAATTATTGCAAACCTACTTTATCATCGATGAATTATTTCACGGGAACGTAGCAATAACCTGAAGGTGCTACAAAGTTCTTTATTTATAAACCTTGGTTACAATTATTTAGTTTGCCAATAAGTTCATTCTATAAATACTAGTGTACGCGACCCATCAACAAATAGGCTAAATATTTGGATGGATATGTGCACACACAGATTCAACCCTTCCCACCCAAAAACCTTTCCTAACTACAACATGGCAGTTTCGATAATTTGTGGGAGATTGAGATGTCTGAGTGTATCTCTCAGGGTATCCCTCTCACCTGGGTATGACTACTTATCTTTCCTACCCGAGGGAAGGGGAGAGACCGAGTAGTTATACGTCTGACAATGCCAATGAGCGTGATTACAAATTATAGTGTGTCTCTGTGTGTGTGTATATATATATATATATATATATATATATATATATATATATATATATATATATATATATATATATACTGTATATATTCAGACACTTGCTTTTTATTATATAGAGGAGATTACATAAATTACATTTATGGATTGCCAATAAAATTACAGCATAACCTTTTTTAATGCAACGAAATAAAATAATGCTTAGTGGCTCTAACATGTCCAGTGCAGAGCGGAAAAAATGGAACTCATTCTCGGGAGATGAGACACACCCATCCACACCGTTCCTTATGCTAGAACGTTAAGGTTATAAAATAAATGAATCCAAAACAAAAGAAAAAAAAAACATTAGAATAACAAGTAAATCACACAAATATACAAGACAATCAAATATGTTAACGTCACAATCTATAAAAATAAGTTATTACGATTATGAGCCACCTCCATTGCAAAATATTTAGAAGAATTGGAGGCTGATGAAAAACTCATTTTGCATAATATATTTTTATAAACAGAACTCACGTCTAATTGTTCTTGAAGTCTTCAATATGACTCCTAGACAACATCCCTTTGTGTTGCGTCCCAATTAATATTCTATAAGATATATTACTGGAAAGCAGAGAGCAGTCCTCCGCCACGGCAGCTTATAAATGGAAACCAGCTTGCCTTTAAGAATCAATTTAGACCGTAGGCGTATTTCGAGTCTGTAACACCCCTGTGCTAACTTAGGGTTAAGATTAAAAGTGAATTCGGTCGCCTTCTTGCTCTACCTTCACCTTTGAGCAAGGACTTTCAAAACTGAATCACTTCCACGTCTTAACATGAGAATTAATCCCTGAAAGTTTCCTACTTTATGAGTACAATTGTGGCCAGGAAGTTTTTCACAAACAAATAAACGGGCAAACAGGGGCGAAAACATAACCTCCTCCCAACTTTGTTGGCAGAGGTAAATATAAATTATTATGTATCAAAATAACTTTTCAATAACCCTAAAATTTAAAATGACTGAATTCACTAATGAATTAAACTCGATATATTTTGCCACTTTGTAAATGACAAAGGTTTAAGTAAACCCTTCCATAAATCATAGCAATGCAAGTTTCCTTTCGATAGGATTCCGAGAAAGCAGTGCTAAATTAACAAGCAGAAATAACTAGAATAACTAGAACTGCGTTTTAAGCATTAAAAGACCTGTACAGGTACTACACAATCATCCCTTTCCCGGTGGTAACAACCCAGACTCATAAACAATAACAATACGGGTTCAATAAAGCATGGCAGGAGATTTCACGACCTCTCATATTTCCATAAATAAAAATCCAT
>NC_090764.1:27105244-27112744 GCF_036898095.1 Palaemon carinicauda
TACTCGCGTAGGACACAACAGAATCCCAGAAATACACAGTCAATTCCACAGTCAGTTCCATATGGAAATAAAAAGAAAAATCCTCATTTTAACAATAAGAAGAAACAACCAAATGTCAATGCAGTTCAGAGTCCGAAACAAACAAACACTACTTCGAATATCGCTGAGCCTGGGTCGTCAAACCAGACCTCGCAAGGTCAGACTAATTTTCAGAATGTGCAGAGCAAAGCAAATACCACATAGTTAACTCCAGTGGGGAAGAGAGTAATGTTGGGTCAAGGTCATTCATGTCAACATCAATAGTATTGAATAATCAATTTAATGTTTTATCAGATAATTGTGAGGCAATAGATTTTCCTATGAAACACACGGCCGAATTAAGTAAAACAGTGCATGCTCCCGTAGACTTGCAACAAATTCATGCAATAATAAGCCAAAATGAGTTACGACCAACCTTATATTCTGTAAATTTAGAACACAAATCCTTTACGTTATTTTTTGACTCTGGTAATATCATGGATTTGAGGACACATCATTTGTTGTTTTCGAACTTTCTGATTGAAAAATCCGGAGTTAGACTCTCGGGTATAGGAAATAATGAATTAAATGTCATAGGCATAACTCATGTTCAATTCAAAGTCGGTAAACGCACGTTTGCCGATACATTTGTTGTTGTACAAAACATTGATATGTATCCAGCTGTAATTATAGGATACCCATCTATGGGAAATCAAAACATTATCTTAGCCCCTGCCAAGCACGGCGTGTATATCAAAGGGAAATTCTATAAGTCTTCTAATACCTTAAAATCAGTTTTGGATAAAAAGGAGACGACAAATGTAACCGTAACGTACGTTGAAGAACCAATAACTTGTCTCACTAATAAAGAAATAATATACGCGACCCAGCAGAATTCTCGTTCACCCGTAATATCATCTTGCACGCAATCTATCGAGCCAAACGTACCTTCAAATTTAATAGTGCAAATAAAGAAAACATTACCGGGATCTGAAATATTAATCCTTTCCGACACTTTGAAAACTAACGGATTGTTTGTCACACAAGCTATTTATACAGTAGGCTCACATCAACAATGTAATATTGAAGTCTGTAATCATTTAAATAACACTTTAGTAATTCACAAAAATCAACATATCTTGGATGTAGAAGTTTATAAACATCGTATTCTTACCGTTGCTGAAATCAATCACTCTCAATCAGTTGTGGATGAATCCCTTTTGCAATCTATTAAAAATAAAATCAATAAAGACATTCAAGACGAAGAAATTCAGCAGAAAATTTTTGGACTTTTAACTAAATATCATGATGTTTTTTCCACTACGGATGGATCCTTAGGAAAAACAGATGTGATCGAGCATCAAATAAGGTTAAAGGACAAGCAGAAAATTATCTATGTACCCTCGTACAGACTCCCTATGAAATTCCAGAATGAAATAAATGATGAAGTAGGTAAAATGCTAGAGGAAGGAGTCATTAGGAAATCAAACAGCCCTTATAATTTTCCATTAATAGTTGTACCGAAAAAAGATCGAACATGGCGTATCTGCGTCGACTTCCGTCGTCTAAACGAGGAGACGATCCCTGATCAATTCCCAGTGCCATGTACTGACGATATTTTGTCTTTGTTAGGTCAGAATAAATATTTTACCAGTTTGGACTTACTTAAAGGCTTTCACCAGATATCATTAGAAGAAGATAGTATCCCATACACAGCCTTCAGCACAGCCAGGGGACATTATGAATTTTTACAGATGCCTTTTGGTTTACGTTGTGCTCCTATAACATTTACAAGAATGATTAACATAGTGTTTGGAGACTTGTTAGGGGATATATTGCATGCCTATATGGATGATCTTGTAATCTTTTCCAACACCTTAGAAGAACATCTACGCAAGTTAGAACTAGTACTACAGAGATTAAGACAACATAACTTAAGGGTAAAGGTTAGTAAGTGTGAATTTTTCAAAACAGAATGAATATATTTGGGTTTCATGGTGTCAAGCCAAGGTCTTAAAGTAGTCCATGATAAGGTGTCGGCTATACGTAATTTTCCCATACCTACTAATGTCAAGGGAATACAGCAATTTCTGGGTTGTAGTGGATATTACAGGCGTTTTATACGCAACTATTCAATAATAGCCGCTCCTTTAACTGATCTTACGAAGAAGGGCGTAGATTTCATATGGTCTGAGCATCATCAACAGGCGTTTAATACCTTGAAAGATGAACTGTGTAGTTCTCCTATCTTAAAATTTCCTGACTTCGGTAAGGAATTCTTCATTGCAATAGACGCCTCAGACTTAGGAGTAGGAGGGGTATTGCTTCAGCAATATGATAAACAATTTTTCCCGATAGCTTTTCATTCTCGAAAATTGAGAACTTCCGAAAGTAAGTATGCAGTAATAGACAAGGAAGGGCTAGCTATTGTTAATTCACTAGTGCATTTCAAGTTCATAATTTACGGTTATCCCGTTAAGGTTCTTACTGACCATAAACCACTAACCGAGTTCTTTAAAAGCTTCAACCACAGCCCTAAACGAACTCGGTGGCATTTGATCATTCAAGATTTTGGCGCGCGAACCGGGTATTTACCTGGGAAAGCAAATATCATTGCGGATGCATTATCACGCAACCCCGTGTCATCTTGTATGGAGCCTTTAGCTGAATTAATAGATATATCAACATCCATGCCTATTGTTAAAACGATATCTGAACAAGAAGATTTAGGCTGGAGCGCTGAAGTATTACAGATCAGAAAATAGAAACAATTATAAATGCTTTGAAAGGCAATCATAAGGAAAAGGGATATATAAAGTATAAGCAGCAGAATTATATAATCAAAGATAATATTCTGTGTAGGACTGTGACAAGGAAAACCCGCAATACACCACATGTAACTAATGACCAGGTAGTAGTACCAATCTCACTTATTTCCACTGTCCTGAATTGGTTGCATTCAAATCCATTACATGGACACTCGGGGTTCTCATTAATGTCACAAAGCCAAATCATTGTTTTATTGGCATACGATGCTTACAGATATAAAAAGACACATAGCTAATTGTCGCACATGTCAGGAAAACAAAGGGCATACGAAAACACCTGTCAGCCTAGGGGCTTATCCCGTGCCCAATCAACCCTTTGAAAGAATACATTTAGATTTGTTAACAGGATTTTACGAGTCAGACAGAGGAAATAAGCACCTCTTAGTAATTATAGATGCTTTAACTCGATATACAGAACTAATAGCGCTTAAAACTAAAACTGCGATTGAATGCGCTAGGAAGTTTTACGAGTGTTACATTTGTAAACATGGAATTCCACACATGATAATCTCAGACTCGGGTGGTGAATTTAATAATCACTTTCTTACCTCATTGTGTGAATTCCTTAGCATAAAGAAAATAAATACCATGATATATCACCCAGAGTCGAATGGGCTAGTGGAAAGAGCAAATAGAAGAGTTTTAAATATATTAAGAGTAACTGGGATATTGCAATACCTGCGGCACTGAGTACTCTGAATCATTCATATCATATATCAATTAAAATGTCACCGCATGAAGCATTGTATGATACCCCAGTTAGAACGCCTTTCCATGTATTAACGCCTACAACTAATCTATCAAATTCTTTAAAAGAATGTATAAATGCAAGCAAAAGTCGATATGATATCCTTCGAAAGAATTTAGAAGAATCACAAATCATAATGAAAAGGAATCATGATAAAATAGCGAAGCCAACTAAAACATATACCGTGGGTGATAATGTATACATACAGGTAAATGTACATAAAGGACTCAATTATAAACTAACACCTAAGTTTGA
Organism: Palaemon carinicauda; assembly: GCF_036898095.1. Classification (NCBI taxonomy): domain Eukaryota; kingdom Metazoa; phylum Arthropoda; class Malacostraca; order Decapoda; family Palaemonidae; genus Palaemon; species Palaemon carinicauda. The sequence goes on from NC_090764.1 coordinate 27,109,094, forward strand.
AGGCCCATTTAACATTTTGGAAACATTAACGGCCAATAGGTTTAGAGTTCAAAACGCATCCCAACCCACTGATGAGAGAATCGTACCATTGGCTCACATAAGAAATTAAAAAAAAAAAAAGAGAGGGAAAGAAGTGAGGGAAAGATTTTTATTTTGTATATTAAAAGTTTACTTCTTAATACAGGAGTAATTACATATATTTTTCTCGTTACAGGTTTCCAAGATGAATTTTTTGTTGTTGGGAGTGATATTGTTCGCTCAGACATTTTTCTCGTGTGGGATGAGCTCTAAAACTAAAAGTATAGATTTTAAATATGGCACTATAGTTGAAAGACAAGAAGACGTTTTTATTACATCAAGTAACGTAGTTGTGGAAGTGCGTATGCAAGCAATTTTTCTTCCAGAGAATGACGTAACTAGCTTAAAAAGCGCCATTTCGAGGTTTGCTGTCTCATTAGATGAGTTGCAAAGAAGACATTTTCATTTGACTACAGAGAGTTCGCTTGGATCGACACTAAAAGTTGCAGAGATGCTATCTGATGACTTGCAAAATAAGACTTACGAGACAGAATCTTTGGCTCGTGACCTTTTGATATGGACTGTAGGACACGAACATAAAGAGAGACGTAACCCGTTTATTTTTGCTGCACTAAACATTTTTGGGTCTATTGCAAGTTTAGGTTTAGGAATTTCCAATCGTCTTAAGATTAGTAATCAAAATAAGAAAATTGAGTTCTTGACTCATGAAGATGAATTGATTATGTCAGAACTAAGGAATCAGTTAGCTTCAATCAATCAAATTATGGATTTAGTAAATGAACATTCAAGTAATATCAGTCAGATTATGGAAGTACAGGATTTGTTGGCAACGTTAACGTATTATGATTCAAAAATAGATCATATACATAACAGAATTGCACATTTCATTGAGAAATCAAAAGATTATGTAGAAGCTATCACGTTAGCAACTAAAGGTGTACTATCACCCCATTTGTTGCCTATAAAATACTTAAAAGTTAGTTCTGGAGAACGGACGGGAGAAACTAGGCTATACAGTGAACCCTCGCTACTTCGCGGTTCGACCATCGCGGATTCACCACTTCGCGGATTTTTTCCATAACCCATATATACAGTAATATATATATATATATATATATATATATATATATATATATATATATATATGTATGCATGTATTTATGTATATATGTAGGTATGTATATGTGTATACATATAAATATATATATATATATATATACACACACACACATATATATATATATATACATATATATATATATATATATATATATATATATATATGTATATATATATATCTAAAGTAGGAAGATGTGATGTAGTTCTAAGGGAAAAGTATGGGAAATATATCTGGGTAATAAGCAAAGCTCTACCTCCAGTTTGTTTCTTCATTATGATCAGAGATAAATGTAAACAAAACATTGGTTGCCATTTTTTATCGTGCTTTTTAGCGTGTTTAGGAAATGCATGATATAAAATCACCTTTAATATTTGTGCCTGTTTTAGTTTAGGGTACTGTAGTACATGCATTAAGTGTTCTGTACATTAAAGGGTAGTTTGTTAACAGAACTACGTACAAGGGAAGGTTTTAAAAGTCTGAATATACATGTTGAATAAATAGGTAAATATGGTGTCACTACTTCGCGGATTTTCACCTATCGCGGCCGCGACTGGAACCTATCTACCGCGATAAACGAGGGTTCACTGTATTCCTTTGTTAGACGCACGTAGGTTAGAATTTTATTACAGCCTAATTACAGTAAGCGTTGAAAATAACAAGATTATGATTACAATTCCCTTTGATTCTTCTGATGCCTGGCAATCTTACAGGATATCACCATTTCCGACTTTCATGACGAATCACTCAAATCCAGTAATATCCAGTTTGACAGGACACGTATTGATTTCCCCAGACAAGGATACATATACGGTCATTAAAGACTTAAATCAATTAACTCACTGTTCAGACGCAATGGATAGTAAAATATGTACAGCTGACTCATTTGAATTCCATAAAAACTTAATGGATTCATGCGAGTTAGGTATAGTGCTAGACGGTACTCTCTCCCATACAAGTGAAAATTGTCTGGATAAGCTTTATCCCTTTGACAATAATGAGTTCAATTGCAGACTGAACAATGGCTCGTGGATACGATACAACAAGGACGGCTTCAATGTATCATGCCCGGACGGATCCACGTCCTTTGCAAACATTTTTGTTGCAGCAGATGGTTGTATCGGGACTTCCCCTAATTCCATGGTGACCGGGGTAAGGACTATCATCAGAGAACGAGCCTACTTCGCGAACTTCACGTGGACGTCTACAATGCCAGCACTACCTCTCCCATACAACAAACAGGTAGCCAAGCGGTTGATGAAATTGACCGAGATGGACCACCTGTCACCAACTTATAAGGAATTTCTTCACCCCATACTACTAGCAGGATTAAGTATGACGGTGATGATATTTATCGCTGTGAACATCCTTGTTTGGCGTAGGTTACGGAACAGTTGGCAGCTAAAACAGAACGTTTTGCCATGTCCAGACAAAACTCCTTATTTAATTCAGTTTAAAGCCGTTTGAAGTGGCCACCTCATTCGCTAAAGGAGTAAAATGCTCTGGAAATAGTGTATGTACGAAAAGCAGTTAGTACGCTAGTAATATGTAATTGAAGAAATTATTGAACATTGCATTGTTAAAAATACATTTAAAAAAACATTTAAAAAAAATATAAATCATTTTTTCTCTCGGCATCTAATAAAATATATAAGCCGGAATGTTAAAAGAAAAGAGAAAAAAAAAATAAAAATAACAGAATCTATGGGCATCTTATAAAATATATCAGCCCTATATATAAATATATATATATAAATATATATATATATATATATATGTGTGTACAAAACCGTGGTACATGTACGTACCAGGAATTCGTGTTTGTGCATTAAAATTGAATCTTTACCAAGGTAACAAATATTTGTATTAGTTACCGTATTGTGTTAATCTATGTTTCTGACAAAGGTAACAATCATTCTTTAACAAGTTACCGAATCATATGTATATCAGTATTTTTTTTTTGGTACCATATAATCATTTGCTAGCAATGTACCATATATGGGATCTGTATTTATCATGCATTTTTTTTTCTTTGCTTTGGTAATATCTTTTCATATGCATTATGGTTATTATTTTTTTTGATGTGCCTATTTGGACATTCGTCCTCATTTGCTTATGGCTAAAGTTAAACAAAGAATAATACATATATCCAGTCACACCTAGTAAACATATTTTGGCTTGTTAAATTTTTTTGAAAGAATTGAGATAGCTGGCCGAGCTAATGTAATAAATGAAATAGTTAATTATTACATGTTTAAAACACATGACGTAATATGTCATTGTGGATGAAGATGCTAGCGTGAGATTTGCTGTAGTCAGATAAAATCATAACAGGATGTATTTGGATCCCTCGGCAATGTAACATTTTTCTGAAGCATCAACACAAATGCATACCGTGTGAAAGATTGTGTCGTCACCGGATGCAGGTGTCTTCCGAGAGACGAATGTAAAGTTTACATATTGTGTTTAAATGCTGAGACAACTAAACATACGAT
>NC_090764.1:27117744-27232744 GCF_036898095.1 Palaemon carinicauda
GAGGAGAGTACCTCAATTCTGACTTCTGAATGGGTGTAACCCCAACGGACAGAAAAGAACACATCTGGGCTCTTTTCTTAAGGACCCCCGCTGAGAAAAGGGCTGCTAACTCATTGGAACCGTCCCTTAAGGCTTTATCCATGCCTGACATAATGAGGATGAGACTATCAGTGTCCACGTCCTTCAAGGCAGAAACCTTCTTCCCCAAGGCTCCCAGAGTCCAGTCAAGGAAATTGAATACTTTGAAAGCTCTGAAGACGCCTTTGAGAAGATGATCAAGCTCTGACACTGAACAGAGTATTTTGGTCCTTCTTATGGCCATCCGACGAGGAGCGTCTACTAGACTCGAAAAGTCTCCTTGGGCAGAGGCAGGAACTCCTAAGCCGAGAACTTCTCCCGTTTCGTACCAAACACTAGATCTGGAGGCCAATCTAGCCGGGTGGAAAAGAGAAAACAGTCTTTCCCTGGTCCTTCTTGGATTGCATCCAGTCTCCCATCATCCTCAAAGCGCTTTTAGATGATCGAGACAGCAACATTTTTGTAAACAGACTCCTTCGATGCCTTCCCTAGCGTAAACTCTGAAGGCGAGGTACGAGGAGCAGCAGGCACAAAATAATTTGGAAACTCTTCAGTAAAAACTCATGAGTTTCTATAAGTCAACCGAAGGATGAAGGATCTTAGGATCTTCTCCTTTTGAGACTTCCTCTAAAAGATCAGTAGGGGGAAGGAGATCGTTGATCCCTTCCTCCTACAAGTCTTTAACCAAGGTAGAGACGTCTTATTTTCTAGGAGTCAACTCCTCAAGGTCCTGACTTCTGGCGTCAATGGGTCCAAGATTATCACGCGTTGCAAAATGTTGTTCCAACGCTTGACGCTCGGAACTATGACGCTCGCGATCATTACGACCAAAACTAAGACGTTCGCAATCTTGACGCTCGGATCGACTGACGTCATCACGACATCCGAGGCTCTTACGCTCGGCGTCACGTCTAACTGCTTGATGCTTGGCATCCTTCTCCCAGGTGTTGGGAAGCTTGGAAGGGATCTAGGGCTAGGAAAACGACAGGTCCGAGCAGACGCACCCTCCACTGCACTGATTTAGCACTGAAACTTGCACTTTTTAACTTTCACAAATTTAGACCTGCCCGCTGCGAGAGATTTTACTCTTTCGCCCAGGCTTGAATGAGAATGCAATAGGCTATACGATTAATATTAGTATTCCCAAAAATAAATAACGATACAAAGTAATTTGCAGGACTGTATCGATCGTCATGAGTACTACATAGCGTAAATTTATCTGTAAATTAGTTTTATTTAATCTCTGAAATAGATCGATGATTATCTAAAGAAAGTATACTAACAGGGCAAATATTTTCTTAAAAATATATTCCTTTTACATTATAAAAACTAAATACTTTTGCTTTGTAATTTAGTATTATTTTTTCATTCCTTGCAAGCAAAAGAAATGAATTTTGCAAGTCATACTACGTAGTTTACGTCACGTGATTTGTGACGTCATAATGTTGGCGGACACCATGTTTTTAAAAGTTGGTTCGTTAGTTTTACAGTAGGGGAAAAAACTCCTGATCCTACCCCTTTCAAGCTACAAACATAGCGATCATATTCCAAACCATTAACTCTCAGTCAAAATAAAACAAAACCAAACGAGCAAAAGCTAAAACCAAATTGTAGATCACCAAGATAACTGCAATTATACAGGTTACAGCGAGTGAAAAATCCAACAATGTCGCCGGTGCGGTGGCAGGGAAGATCTGAGGAATCACTGGAATGATTCTAGGTCCTGGCCAGAGGGCGCACTGGTGGTACACCTGGCTACCCAATCGGCGATTGCCGCAAGTTTTGAAATTTCTGCCGTGACGTCAGGGACGTAAGCTATATATATAACTACCGGGTAAGTCAGATGTTTAAAATAATGAAATATTAGATGAACTATAAATTAGGGCATAGAAATAAAACACTAGAAAAATTAATACACAATAACATAATACAGTATTTGAATGTTAAAGCCAATACCAGTTAGTAAACACAACTTAGAGAAATGGTAATAATGATCCCAACCAAAAAACATAAACCAAATTTGTACACTACTATCGAACTCAAATCATTAATAACGAATGCATACTTATCTGCATTCAGAAAAAAAAAATAAAAATAACCCCATTTTTTAAAGTCAAATAAATTTCAAACGATATAAAAAAAAATTCCATCAACATATAGATAATAAAAAAATATCTCAAAATATGCTTTGTAAAGAACATGCCAAATAACCTAAATAAATATTTCATGCAATTTGAATAAAATTAGTTTTAGGCTGAAAAATTTTAGATGGGATTCTAACAGACTTACAATAGAAAAACTCACCTGAAGAAGATAGGACCTGCAAAGGAGAAAGGAAATTAAAACCATGTGAATTAGGAATTAACACAGCAACTAGACAAATTATCCAATTTCCCATTTTGCATTCAAAGGGATAATGGGTAATCCTGCATTAGTGACCTTTATAAATCTTGAATTTTGTCCATTGAAAAAAAAAAAAATCATTCATGAAAAAAGATCAATGAAAAAAATAAAAAACAATATGAATTAATAGTTTAAAAAATCATTTGTTATTGTGAAAAAAAAATTCTACTGTATTTGCAAAAACAGAAAATAGAAAAGATATACATTAACTTACTACTCTACAACTATTTCACTGTTAGCACATTTGCATAAATAATTCAATCCATGTCATAAAAATGGTAAAAAAGACTAGTAAGCCTTCGATATTCACAGGTTCTATCTATGCGGATTCAGTTACTTGCGATACAGAAAACCATATACAGAAACCTATCAAAATAAAAAATCACATAAAGTACTTGTGGTTTTGCGATAAGTACTTTTGCGGCTCAACAATTTCAAACCGACCACTCTCCTATGCAATCGGCATTCTTCGCGCCATTTCCCTCTCCACATAGCACAACACCCCATCTCTCGCTCACTAGCATGTGCATCTTTCGCTTCAAGACTGTTTGTACAGAATCAAGTTATATTTATGGTTACTATATTTCATTATAAAATGGTTTATGTACATTTCACTACCCCAGGCACCAAATAGTTGAGGCTCAAGAGTTACATCATGCTTCAGACTTATTTTGTAAAACTTCGTACATAAACAGTCAGTGGTGTTGTACTGATACTTTTCCTTATTGTGTCTGTGTATTAATTGCATATTAGTATTTGTTATTTTAACAACTGTACAGTATTGTAGGCTACAGTATACAAAATACCATACTTTACAGTAGTAATGGACATACAGGCTATGTGTAAGGCGAGTTTCAACGGTGCAAATCAACATGCCAAAAACAGCAGTCACTTAAAAGTGTTCCCTTAGCAAATTAAGCTGTGCTGTAGTGATAGCCCTGTACATATATTACAGTAATACATACTATTGAATCAGCAAGTATTGTTAGATAAGACCAACAATGTTTTGTTGTCACTGTATGCATTACATGTACGTATAAGTGTGGCCATGACTTGTGCTGTGTGTGCAGTAGTCTTACCATGTATGTAGAACATGTGTTTCCATGTACTGCACACTTACTAAAATGTGTTCATTCATTAACACTATTTAAACAGTGATAGAAACCAAGTAAGAACAATATTAGACAGTACAATGTGTTATTTAGTGTGTTAGTTGAGAAATGGGCAGTGAGTTGGCAGGTTAAGAGTTAACAAACCCTAGCGCTGCAAGTATTTGCGGAATCTCACTTTTCCCGCCTGACTGTTACCTAACCACCGCAAATTAGGAGGGCTTACTTACCTACAAAAGGCAAACTACAAAGAATAGCTAATGGTAACAGTTACCTACAAGCCTTAGTACACTACCATTTCCAAAATTTGAGAAGTTTTCCTTACCTTACATATAAACTTTCGTTTATAAGTAGGGAGCCCACGATGCTTCCTGATGTAGGCGTCGACGGTGGCATTGTTACTCATCAAGGCCACTCTCCTCCCCACTAAAGAGCCTCCAAACTCGAAGAGGGCTCTTCAAACCTCCAGAAGTTCGAGCTCATTTATGTGGAAGGCCTTTTCCTCCAGGGACCAAAGTCCTGCGGCCGTTTGGTCAGGTAGATGGGCTCCCCATCCCTCCTTGGATGCATCTGTGAAGACAAGGACTTCCGGAGGAGGATCCAGCAGTGAGACTCCTGCTAAAGTGTTTCTTGGGTCTAACTACCACTAAAGAGCCTCCCTCGTTGACTGGGATGGCGGGGGTCTCGACGATGGATGTCGAGATGATAGGGCCTGGATTTCATTCAGGTCCCACTGGGCTGGCGGCAGCACCAGTCTCCCTCAGGGGACGAGCTTCCCCAAGGACACTAGGTGCCTCACTAGTCTCTGCCACTCCACCAGAGTGGCCAGCTCCCCCTTGATGAGGGGCCGCGCTACTTCTTCCAACTTCACGACCCTCTCCCTCGTTGGGAAGGCTCTGGCTTGCACGGAGCATACTTCCATCCCCAGGTACACTGTCCTCGTTGTTGGGGAGAGCTGGGTCTTTTCCCAATTGAAGACCACTCCCAGTTCCACACAGAAAACCACTAACCCATCCCTCTGCCTTGACAGCTCTTCCCAAACCTCCGAGAGGAACAACCAATCGTCGAGGTACCTCAGGAGCCTCATCTTGTGGGCCCACTGGGGCACCAGGGTAAAGACAGTGGTGAAAACCTGAGGAGCGGTTGAGAATCCAAAGCAGAGGGTGAGGAACTGGAAGATTTCCTTTCCCCACTTAAACTGGAGAAACTTTCTGCTGGAGGGGTGTGCCAGAACTTGGAAGTAGGCGTCTTCAAGATCTAGGAATGACACAAAATCCCCTTCAGTGATAGCTGCCAGAACCGTACTGGGGGGCGTTTCCATCTTGAAGGCGGTCTTGGCAACGAACCGGTTGAGGGCAGAAATGTCGATGACTGGGTGCCAACCACCAAGGGGTTTCTCCACCAGGAAAAGCCGACTGAAAATCCCGGAAGCTCAAGAGGCACGGGCTGGACGGACCTTTCAAGACCAAGCCCTGTATTTCCCCTTCCAAAGCTCTCCTTAACACTTCTTCCTTGGGACGTAGTGATACGGCTTCGAGACCCGACACCAGCGGCGCAGGGGGTCTCGGAAGGAGATCCGCTAACCGTCCCGCAAGACCTGGACCGTTTGACACAGGTCTGCTTCTGCCTCCATCCACTTTCTCCACTTTCTGGAGAGGTATCCCCCTACCCGCAGAGGGCATAGGGGAAAGGGGCCTTACACCCTACCTCCTCTTGAAAAATTGCCTGTTACAGGACCCCCAGTTGGCAGAGAGACTGCTTTGATTTGCGACAGGGGACGACTTCCGTCATCCAATGGGGGGCTGCGGGGAGGGGCCCAAGTGGGCGGCAGAAGGTGCTTGGTTATGAGGCGGATGCGGAGGAAGGGGAGGTTGGCTACCCGACTGGGCCCTGGGCCTGCTGTGCTCCCGCACACGGTACTGGGAGCAGGACGACGACAACGGTAACGATGACGATGATGCCTTGTGCAGCATCACATACTGGCTCTCTCTTCTCCATTTAACCAGAGCATCTTCGACCTGATCCTCAGGAAAGAGAGAATCTCCGACAATGGGGACATTTCTGAGGGCTCTCACTTCCCTGTCTGGGAGCTTCTTGGGCATCCTGTAGAAGACAGTCTCTCCTTCCCAGCACCCAGTTTGATGCCACAGTGTATGACTGCCCTGCTAAAAAAGGAGATACCTCTCGATTCGGAGACTGCCAACTCCACAAACTGGTCCTTTACAGGCCCACTCAGGATGTCAATATCCAGGGCGAAGGATACAAGGGCCGTGAACCAGAGGTCCAGCCATGAGGCCACGTTACCCATGGTCCAAGAGGCCACTTCCATGGCTGTAGCCTCTTGTACTGTGAATCGGATGGAACCTCCGGACAGTCTCTCTTTCGTGGAACCCGGAGCTAGGGCCGCCAGGTTCTCCTACGATTCTTGGTGCCCTTGACTGGCGCCTTCCAGAGTGTAGAAAGAAGTGCCTGTGCTTCACCTGCGGGAAGGGCAGGAGCTTCATCAGGTTACTGGACCTGTGCAGTCTTCTTGGCTCAGATGAGGCAGGGGTGATTGTCTTTAACCTCTGCCCAATGTCCTAGGAGAGGGTTAGGGTCAAGGAGGGCCTTGCCTTCCTTGCGGCTCCAAACCGGTGTTTCAGACCGTTAGAGTGGTGCTGTGTCTGCGCCAGAGAGGGCTATGGAAGGTCGTTGAGCCTCCGAATGACCCGAGGACTCTGCAAAGGGAGGAAACTTTCTTGACCACCTTGTTCTCCGGGTAGTGCCTCGACCCCACCTCAGAAGCCCACTCTTCGGTAGCGGGATCTCTGCTAGGTGGCCTCTCTCACGGGGCTGGTGAAGGAACGCCAGCGCTGGCATGGGACCAAGAGACACAGAGGCGTAAGACAGCGGCCTAGAGGAGTGACATTTCCTCTCACGGTCCTTCGTCTCCACTCGACGTGCCCAATCTGAAGCGGTAGGAATTGGATAAGGGGCGGCATCCAACATCGCCCAAAGCTTTTTCTTAGTGCATTGTGGGAAAACAAGTGAGGCCAGGGTCGCACATGTGGAGAGGGGGGGGGGGGATTAGGGGGAATAAACCTGTTGGGGGGGGGGGGAATTCCTGGTCATGGTGACTAACTAGCCCCAGGTTCTCATAAACAGTGGTCTGTGGTAAATCCATGTTGGAACAAACAGGAATGCCATTTTGTTTTCATTCAGTCAACAATAACAAAATACTGCTAATACCAGCAAGATAACTTGTGATAATTCTAAATAATTTACTATAACTCTAAACTTTTTCATTAAATTCAGTTATGTCAGTTTAATTTTGTATAAACTTGTACCATATCAATTATGGAACTTCCAGCAAAAATGAAGAAAGTACTACACTAGTTTGAAATTAATAGTTATAAAACACTTATTGTGCTATCACTACAACGTTCGATGTGACAGAGAAGATGATGTGAAATTGGAGAAAGTGAAAATAATTTGAATCATGATGGATTTATAATGAAAAATTATATTTTCATTATAAAATAAATTTTTGAACATACTTACCTGGTAGTTATATATGTAGTTTTACGTCCCTGACATCACGGCAGAATTTCAAAACTAGTGGCAATCGCCGATTGGGTAGCCAGGTACTTGGAACCATTCCAACTATTCCTCAGATATTCCATGCCCTTAAGTCTCTAGAGGGAAGGAGGGTGGGAATCAAATTATATATAACTACCAGGTAAGTATGTTCAAAAATTATATTTTATTATGAAAATATCATTTCTAAACATCTGACTTACCTGTTAGTTGTATATATAGCTGATTGACACCTTTGGTGCAGGGTCAGAGACCGCCAACATCGTTGGAATTTACCTAAGAGTTATTAAACAAACTTAAGGGTTCGTACCTGTTAAGGAAGCTGACTTCAATGACCTCCTGCCTCATTATGTCCGCTTTCCTTAAGAGATCCACCGATCCACCCAGGGGGCTGAAGACCTCTAGGAGCTGTCAAACCAGTGTATAACCTCTACGTGACAGGACCTCCTCCAATACCCTTGTTCCGGGCGCTCCCAAGAAACAAACTGACCACCTGACTGCAAATCAATGATTGTGGAAGACTGCGTCCAGTCTCCACAAACAACCATGAAAATTCAACAGTTCCAAGAGAAGAAAAAGGGTATTAGGTTATGGGATTGTAGGGGTAGATCCTTCTCCCGTTACTGCACTCGCTGCTACGAATGGTCCCAGAGTGTAGCAGTCCTCGTAAAGAGTCTGAACTTGTTTTAAATATTGTGAGGCAAACACTGATTTGCTCCTCTACAATGTTGTGTCCATGATACTCTGCAAGGACCTATTCTATTTGAAGGCTACAGAGGTTGCTACTGCCCAAATCTCATGTGCTTTAACCTTCAGAAGCTTGAGATCCGCCTCACTACATTGTGAATGAGCTTCCCTTATTAAGTGCCTGATGAAAAAGGATAGCTCATTTTTTGACATTTGTAGAGGCTTTTTGACTGAGCACCAAAAGTTCTTCTGACTTACCACATAAATCCTTCGTTCTCTCCAGGTAAAACTTCAGAGCTCTTACCGGACATAGGACCCTCTTTAATTCCACTCCAACCAAATCCGAAAGGTTTGGAATCTCAAAAGCCTTGGGCCAGGGTTGTGAAGGGCGTTCGTTCTTTGCTAGAAACCCCAGCTGTAAGGAGCAGATAGCCTTGTTATGTCTAAAGCCTTCAGCTTTGCTGAAGGCATGTATTTCACTGACCCTTTTTGCTGTCGCCAAACTGACTAAAAAGAGAATCTTCATGGTGAGGTCCTTTAACGAAGCTCTATGCAAAGGTTCGAACCTACTACTCATCAGAAACTTCAGGACTACATCTAGATTCCAAGCCAGTGAGTCCTGATGTCCTTCCTTAGTGGTTTCGAAGGATCTGAGAAGGTCCTGGAGATCTCTATTATCAGACAAGTCCAAATTTCTATGTCTGAAGACAGCTGCTAACATGCTTCTGTACTAGCCCAGCGGCATAGTAAGAAATATGAAACCAATTGTTCAAATTGTTCTAAAAGCACCAAAATTGGCACACATGTGGATTAATACATTCTGAACAATTTTGGATATGGAGGCATTCAAGATTCTCCCCGTAGCACATTTGGCGGCCATTTTTCAAAATGGCCGCTATTTACCGTTAGCGTCATTGAATATGTACCATAATTTGTCTTTTTGTGGATGCTAAAGGTGATAAGTGTGCTAGAGGTGATAAGTATTGTACAATTACACATACTTCTGTGCTTACCAAATAATTTGGCTACCATTTCACAAGAAAATGAATTTTACTTTGCAGCGGCAGCGTTGGTGGCAGTGACGGCGGCTGCAGTAATAGTATAGTGTTGATAGTCATGGTGCTTGTAGTAGTAACTTGTGGTAACATGGTGGTGTTTTGTGTCTTTGCAGGTGAGGCAGCAGCAGCACCACCTGACATCAGAGACGCGTTGTTCCAGACTGCAGCCATGGCAAAGAAGTTCCAACTGGTCGATACTTTTGAGCAACGTACTCCCACAACACCTCCTGAGACAAACTGGAAGCTGTGTCTTGTATGTCAAGAGGAGACAACAGAGTCACTTGTCTGCCCAGTACTGTCTAAACGCCGAGACCCTGGGAGTGGATACACGACAATGGCTGCAAACTTGGTCAAATTTGATGAACTCGGAGAACTGCCAAGAACTGTTCAGTTACAGAGACTAGATGAAGGACAAGGTGTTGAGGCGACAATGGTTGCCCACCAGGCCAAGTGGCATAAAACATGTATGCTCAAATACAATAACACAATGCTACGAAGAGCAGAGAAGAGACGCATCGCAAGCAGCTCAGCATTTGATAGTACTGACAATGTCCAGGCCAAGCGCGCCAGAACACACTCTTCAGAAGCCACTACCAGCGGCACCTCCTGCTTTTTCTGTGGAAAGTCTGGCACAGAGACCCTACATGAAGTAACAACCTTCCAGGTGGACACACGCGTACGGAAGTGTGCAGCGCAAGTTGGGGACAATGAACTCATAGCCAGGCTCAGCATGGGTGATATGGTGGCTCTGGAGGCCAAGTACCATTCCAAGTGTTTGTTGGCTCTTTACTATCGTGCAAAGACCACTGTAGAAGCCGAGCAGAAAACTGACCATGAAGGTGTAATGTCAAGAATCGTACTGGCTGAACTGGTCCTGTATATCGAGGAAACCCACCTAGAAGAGGGCACCACCCCAGTCTTCAGACTCGCAGAACTTGTAAAGCTATACACAACAAGAATGGAACAGCTCGGGGTTGTTTTGTGCCAGAAAGTTAATAGCACAAGGCTGAAAGAGCGCCTGTTAGCCCAGATACCAGGCCTGAGATCCCACAGCAAAGGCCGAGATGTTTTACTAGCGTTTGATGAAGACATTGGTGAAGCGCTAGGCAAAGCCTGCGAGCAAGACTGTGACACTGAGGCAGTTCACCTTGCGCGTGCTGCACAGATAGTTCGTCGATATATGTTTGAAGACACTTACCAATTCCGTGGATCATTCCCGGGCGGCTGTCAGGAGGACTCTGTGCCAAACGTACTAGTTGCAATGGTAAATATGGTGCTGGATGGCCCCACCATCAAGAATCAAAGCCATTCCTCTTCAACACAAGCAGCTCTTTCCATTGCGCAGCTTCTCAAGTTCAACAGTGTCAAGCAAAGTCGGAAGCAGGGAGCAACCAAGACACAGGAGCCTCCAGCTGTCAGACACAGTACGTCTCAAGAAACTCCTCTTCCAACCTATGTTGGGCTGATGCTGTATGCTGAAACACGCAAGAGAGGACTTGTGGACAAGCTCTTCTCTCTGGGCCTAAGCATCTCATATGACAGAGTCCTACGTCTTTCTGCCCAGATGGGAAACAGCGTGTGTCAGCTGTACCGCATAGAGGAAGTGGTCTGCCCGCCTACCCTGCGTAGCAATGTGTTCACAACTGCGGCTGTGGACAACATTGACCACAACCCAAGTGCCACCACAGCCAAGAATTCATTCCATGGAACAGGAATCTCGCTTTTTCAACACCCAACGTGTGCAGATGAGGGAGTGGATCGTAGCATTGCTCTCACTGGGCGTGATACTGGATCAAAGACGGTTGAGCCTCTACCAGAATATTACACGGATGTACGTCCTGTTGCTTCTTCTGTCAAAGGGCAAATGATCCCAGCTACTTCTGTGACCTCTCTTAGACGCCACAACTGTGAGCAGCACATAGAAGATGAGTATATGTGGCTGGAGAACACGAGAAGTGTTCTCAAAGATGATGTTGAGGCCTGTGAAAACACATCATGGGCTGCATACCATGCAAGGCACCAAGATCCAAAGCAACCAGTCATCACACCAACGTCCCTGCTTCCCTTGTTCCAGGAGAGTGCTCACACTGTGGCAATGATCAGACACTCTATTGATGTAGTCAGGAGTGCAGTTAAACATCTCAACCCAGGCCAAACTCCAGTTCTGACTTGCGACCAGCCACTATTCACTCTAGCAAAACAGATCCAGTGGAAGTGGCCAAACACATATGGAGAAGACCAACTGGTGGTGATGTTTGGGGGGTTGCATATTGAGATGACGGCACTGAAGACCCTGGGTGACTGGTTGCAGGGAAGTGGGTGGACCCAAGCACTGGTACAAGCAGAGATCACAACTGAAGGAATAGCAGACTCATTTCTTCGAGCAGCTCACGTCACACGCACCAGAAGAGCACACCAAGTCACAGCGGCTGCGTTGTATAATCTCCAACGGCGTGCCTATGACAAGTACAGCACCACCAATACAGAAGATGATGAGCACCCTGAAAGCTTCGAAGACTGGTGCAGTCAGAGAGAACAGAGTTATCCGCAGTTTCAGTACTGGTCAACAGTCTTGGCACTGGAGCTGTCCACTCTGATCTATGTGCGATCTCTGAGAGAAGCCAATTTTAGCATGTACGTGGATGCTCTGACAGAACTGGCTCCGTGGTTCTTCGCACTAGACCACACGAACTATGCCCGATGGATACCAGTGCATCTACGGGACATGGCAGAACTGGCAAACAAACATCCAGACGTCTTCACAGAGTTTAGCAAGGGACACTTCACAGTCCAGAAGACCAAGAGGATCTTTTCAGCAATCCCTCTTGACCAAGGACATGAGCAGAACAACGCGTATGTCAAGGGTGATGGAGGAGCCATCGGCCTCACAGACAATCCAACTGCACTGAGGCGCTGGATGGTTGCCGGACCGGAGGTTGCTAGAGTGATTGTGGAATTTGACGACTTCAATCTGCATCCACACGATCAAGAGGAGACACGTCACCACGAAGAGACACCAAGTGTGCAGAACACTTTTGCCAGAGATGTGCGCTCACTCGTGGCCGTCATTGAAGAGCTGGGCAACCCTTTCGAGGAGGACAGTCAGGACTTGCTGGTGCTCGACACAAAGGAGATCGCAGACCCTGCAGTCATAGAAACAGTCCGTAACGCCAAGCAGATTGGCCAAGACCAGTTTGAAGCATTCTCAAAGGAATGCATCGTGGACAGAACCAAGTCCATTGAGGTGGCAATCCACCGGAACAAGCTACCACTGTTTGCGACCAAGAGAGGACCCAATATACCCAAAGGAAAAGAACAGGTCAAATCTCTGAAGAATGATGTTGCGCTCTTCGCACGATTATATATCGGCTGCCAGACCCGTGATGGGAATCTAGAAGAGTTCTTCAGGCATGAAAATCAGCAATGCCCTCCAGCTTTATCTGACGGAGGGAGACTGTACCTAGGGAGCAAGAGTGACTTGCTGGTGTGCCTTGAAGGCCATGCTGAGCCTCAGTTTGAAGCTCCTACTGTCACTGCTGTTGTCCTCGATGGAGCAGTAATCGTACAGATGTTGAAGCCGGGTACTGCCAACACGTTCGAGGAATATGCACAGCAAGTGTTCATCCCATACGTTGTACAACGTTTCCAACATGTATCACGTCTTGACCTTGTGTGGGACAGCTACAGAGCAGATTCCCTGAAGGCATCAACCAGAGAACAGCGTGGAAAGGGAGTACGTCGGCGTGTTGTCGACTCAGCAGTCATACCAGGAAATTGGCAAAGTTTCCTGCGAGTTGATAGCAACGAAGTGGAGCTCTTCAGCTACCTCTCCACCATGCTTGCAGAGTCCTTTCAAGAAGAAGGCAAGGAACTGGTCGTCACTGATGGGGAGCAGGTGATCTGTGTTCCACAGCAAGAGGATGTCAACTCACTCGCACCATGCAACCAAGAAGAGGCAGACACCCGCATGATGCTACATGTAGCACATGCTGCACAACATGGTCACCACCAGATACAGGTTCGAACAGTAGACAGTGACGTCGTGGTCCTAGCAGTGATGGTAGTCCAGAAACTACCAGCTGGAGACGAACTCTGGGTAGCCTTTGGGACAGGCAAGAACTACCGCTACATTGCAGCCCATGAAATAGCTTCCTCCCTTGGTCCAGAGAAGGCATGTGCTCTTCCAATGTTTCATGCCATCACAGGGTGTGATACTGTGTCAGCCTTCGTCGGACATGGGAAGAAATCTGCCTGGGCAACATGGAACACGCTGCCAGAACTCACTGATGCCCTGCTGAGTCTGGCAAATGCACCCACAAGCATCCAAGAGGATACAATGCATGTCATCGAGAGGTTTGTCATACTCCTGTATGACCGCACAAGCAAATGCAAGGACGTCAACAAGGCGAGAAAGCAGCTCTTTGCAAAGACGAACTCTGTTCAGAACATCCCGCCAACCTACGCTGCTCTGGAGCAGCATGTGAAGAGATCTGCCCTTCAGGGTGGTCATGTCTGGGGCCAGGCATTGGTACCAACGCCCGTGCTCCCTCCACCAACAGACTGGGGCTGGCATCGGAGTGATGATGGGCTCTACACACCACTCTGGACCACACTCCCTGAGGCATCCAAGGCCTGCTATGAGCTGGTGTCTTGCGGATGCAAGAAAGGCTGCAAAAACCGCTGCAAGTGCAAGAACGCTTCACTGCAATGCACTGGTCTATGTTTCTGTGAAGGCGAATGCCAGTAGATTGGGACAGAAAACTTGCTAACCAACATTATGATCTGTAGACATTCATAATTCTGGTGACCAGATTTGAAAAGTTCGGAATCATAATTAACATAGTGTGGCAAAATCTACGTTATTGTATTACATGTATGTACTGCAGGATTACACAAGTACTGTGCCTAGAGACTGGGCTTTTGGTCGACTATATAACTACAATCTGACCATACTGTAAACTTCCCGTACTCTGTGTATTATTTTGACTAGCAATTTTGCCAGCAATTTGAAATAAAAAAGCAACTTGAGCAATTAAAGTGTGTTCCTGAAATCAGGTACTGGTTATTAGAGGTATTATGTCATTGAGTATTGAAATCTTCATCAAATGTCCACTTTTTCCACAAAATGGCGGCCAGTTTGGGGGCCATTTTTGAGAAGATTCATCTAAATATCTGTTAAACATTTATTGATGTTAATTCTGATGTAAAAAAAGGGAATTTTGGCCCATCTAGCACCAAACTAACGACACATAATGAAGTCTATGTAATGACGCTAATGTTAAATGGCGGCCATTTTGAACAATGGCCGCCATATCTTCCTAAGGGCTAATCTTGAATGCCTCCATATCCAAAAATGTTTAGAATATATTAATCTACATGTGTGCCAATTTTGGTGCTTTTAGACCAATTTGAACAATTGGTCTGCTATGCCGCTGTACTAACCCCTTAATGGTTAAGGTCGAAAACTTACGCCTCCTTTTAAGGTACAGAAGGAAGTCAGCTATCTGAGTCACAGAGGTACTGGAAGAGGAAAGAGAGTTGTCTCTGCACCATTCTCTAAAAACCTCCCACTTGTATTGGTAAACCCTGATGGTGGAAGATCTCCTTGCTCTCGCAATCACACTAGCTGCTTCCTTCGAAAAACCTCTAGCTCTCGTGAGTTTTTCGATAATCTGAAGGCAGTTAGACGTAGAGCTTGGAGGTTTTGGTGATACCTTTCCAAGTGGGGTTGTTTGAGTAGATCTACTCTCGTAGGGAGACTTCTTGGTGCGTCCACCATCCAATCCAGTACCTCTGTGAACCACTCTCTTGTCGACCAAAAGGAGACCACTAGAGTCATTCTGGTGCCCTCGTGCGACACAAACTTCTGAATCACCTTGTGTACTATTTTGAATGGCAGAAAAGCGTACACATCTAGGTGAGACCAGTCCATGAGGAATGCGTCTATGTGAATTGATTCGGGATCTGGCACTGGAGAACAGTAAGTCTCCAGCCTCTTCGTTTTTGCTGTGGCAAACAGGTCTATGCAAGGACGACCCCACGTCTGCCACAGGCTCTTGCAGACTTCCTGATGAAGAGTCCATTCTGTTGACAAGACTTGACCCTCTGTCTGCCATCACATTTCTATCCCCTTGAATGAATCTTGTGATTAGACTCATTCCTTTCTTTTGTCCAGTAAAGGAGCTCTCTCGACGTCTCGTAAAGAGACCTCAAGTGGGTTCCGCCTTGCTTGTTTATGTAGGCCAACGCCGTAGTGTTGTCGGAGTTGACCTGCACCACTCTGTTCGTTCAGAACTGAATTCTCGAACCCTTTGAGAGCTAAAAAGACTGCCAACAACTCCTTCTGATTTATATGGAACATCTCCTGTTCTTTTGTCCAGGAACCCGAGATCTCCAACTTTCCCAGTGTTGCTCCCCACCCCGAGTCCGAGGCGTCAGAAAACAACACTGGGTCTGGGTTCCTCTGTTCTAGAGAAAGACCCTCCTGGAGCTTGACGGGGGTCGTTCCACCACCGAAGACATTGCTTCATGGACTCTGATATGGGAATACACTTCATCTCCAGTTCCATTCCCTTGTTCCAATGTTGATTGAGGTGGAACTGAAAAGGGCAAAGATTCAGTCTTCCTAAGGAGACAAACTGCTCTAGCGAAGAAAGGGTCCCCAGTAGGCTCATCCATTCCCTCACAAAGCACGTCTGTTTCCTTAGAAAGCTTTGAAGTTTCACCAGGGCTTGTTCCGTTCTTGAGACAGACGGAAAAGCCCGAAAAACCTGACTCTGAATCCCCATACCCAAGTACAGAATCTCTTTGGATGGGGTCAGTTGCGACTTGTCCTTGTTTATCAGAAGTGCCAGTTACTCTGATAAATTCACAGTCATCTGCAGATCCTCCAGGCAGCGAATGTAGGAAGGAGCTCTGAGGAGCCTGCCGTCCAGATACAGAGAGGCTCTGATACCTCTCAAATGCAGCAACCCCGCTACATTGGACATCAACTTTGTGAAAATTTGATGTGCAGTGCTTAGTCCGAAACAAAGAGCCCGAAACTGAAATACTTCCTCTTTGTACACGAACCTCAGGTATTTCTTGAAGTTCGGGTGGATGGGGATGTGAAAATACGAATCCTGAAGGTCTAACGAGACCATCAAGTCGTCCTTTCTGACTGCCGCTAGGACTGATTTTGTTGTTTCCATTGTGAATTTTGTCTTCCGTACGAAGACGTTGAGCGCACTCACATCCAGTACTGGTCTCCATCCCCCCGAGTTCTTGGGAACCAGGAACAAGCGATTGTAAAAGCCTGGTGACCTTAAATCTCACACCTTCTCTAATAAAAGCGACATTTGCTGTTGAATCACCTGTACTTTTGATTCCTCTCTTCTCCCATACTTGCCAGAAGTTGGATAGTCTGGCTTCTACCGCTGTCTTAAGAAGATTGCTGTCAGACCCTGCTTCGTCCTTGTCTTGAGCCTCTCCTCTTCGATCTCCTTCCCTCAGGTCTGGTATTAGCTCTGCCGAAGGTTTTCTCCCGAAAGGGCTGAGCAACCTGAGGGGTTGGTGCTTCCTCCTTAGTTTTACGAATCGAGAAGGTCGTTGGTAAAACCTTTTTCGCTGTCTTCGAAACTAAGTCCTGTGTAGCCTTTTGGGCTAACGCGGAAGAGACTTCTTTTACCAGATTTTGCGGGAAAAGAGGCGAGGAAAGAGTTGCATAAAGCAGCTCTGATTTCTGCATGGGCGTAACCCTGGGCGTAACCCTATTCGCCAGAAAAGAGCACATTTGGGCCCTTTTCTTAAGGACACCTGCTGAGAAAAGTGCCACTAACTCATTAGCCCCATCTCTCAACGCCTTGTCCATACATGACATAATATGGACAAGAACTTCTGTGTTAATATCCTTCAAAGATTCCATCCTTTTCCCCAATGCTCCCAGAGTCTAATCGAGGAAATTAAAAACTTCGAAGGCTCTGAAAATACCTTTGAGGAGGTGATCCAACTCAGAAGTTGACCAAAAGACTTTAGTCCTCCTCAGGGCCGTCCGACGAGGGGCGTCCACCAGACTCGAAAAGTCCTCTTGGGCAGAGGCAAGGACTCCCGGGCCAAGAGCTTCTCCAGTTTCATACCAAATATTCAACCTGGATGCTAATCTGGTTGGAGGAAACGAGAAAATTTTTCCCTGGTCTTAGTTTGCATCCAGTCCTCCATAACCTTTAAAGCTCTCTTGGATGAACGAGACAAAACCATCTTCGTAAAATTGGTCTCCTTCGAAGATTTCCCGAGCGTAAATTCTGAAGGCAGGGAATGAGGAGCAGCAGGAACAAAGTTCTCAGGGAAAACCTCAGAAAATACCCTCATGAGCCTTTTCAAGTCTGCCGAAGCAGGGTGTTTCTTCGGGTCCTCTTCTTCGGAAAATCCTCTAAAGGATTACCAGGGGAAAGGTGAATGTCGTCGTTCCCTTTTTCTGATTGTCCTCGTACCGAAGTAGCGACGTCCTGTTTCCTTGACGTTGACTCCTTCTTTTTGCGACTCCTTGAGTCATGGCATCCAACTTCTTGACGCCTGGCGTCATGGTGTCCAAAATCTTGACGCTTGGAGCCATGACGTCCACGTTCTTGACACTCGGCTTCATGACGTCCAAGGTTTTGACGCTCGGCGTCACAACATCCAACTTCTTGACGCTCAGCATCATGACTTCCAACTCGACACTTGGCGTGATGTAGTTCAAACTCTTGACGCTTGGTGTTATGACCCTCTTGACGCTTGGCTTTCTGACGCCTGGCGTCATGGTGTTTAGATTCTTGACGCTCAGTGTCATGACGAGTAACTGTCTTCTTGTCTGCAGGCTGCCAGACCTTTATGAGGGAGGAGAGTTTTTGCTGCATATCCTGAAGCACATTTAAATCCAGAGCTTCTTGCTGCTGGGGACAGACAGGAGAAGCTGCCACTTCAACTAATTCTCTCTCCACGTCACTCAAGGAATCTGCTGAACATTCCGGAGACGAGTACCAATCCAAAGGAGGAGGAGGAACATGTACAGAAGTCATGTAAGAATCCGACATCTGTTTGTCTCCTACCGATGCGGATGGCGGCCTGTGCGACAACTTACCACTTTCGGTAGGAGGACTAACAGCGTCCAACCTCCTAATGTCTCCTACTGAAGCAGATGGGCACCTGTGCGACATCTTACTGCTTTTGGTAGGAGAACTCCCCTCAGAGCAGGAAGGAAATTGCTCTTGGAAGAGGTCTAGGGCTAGGAGCACGGCAGGTCTGAGAAGCCGCACACTCCACTGCACTGATTTTAGCACTGACACCTGCACTTTTCAACTCTTTCACATCAGAGCATAATTTTGCCCTGTCCACTGCGAGAGATTCTACTCTTTCGCCAAGGGCTTGAATGGCCACCATCATGTCTTTAAGAGTTGGATCATTAGTTTTTTCAGTAGGGGGATCTGGAAGTACTGTACCACTACAGGGGAAGGATCAATATCTAATCAGGGCCAAGAAAATTCCAAAAACAAATCCAAAACGAGAATAAGCCAAAGCCAGTGTACTTCACCAAATTAACTGCAAAAAACACAGGCCAAAGCGAGCGAAATTCCAAAGATGTCACCGGTGAGGCGGCAGGGAACATCTGAGGAATACTGGTAGTTGGAATGGTTCCAAGTAACTGGGTAGAGGCCGCACAGGTGGTACACCTGGCTACCCAATCGGCGATTGCCGCGAGTTTTGAAATTCTGCCGTGATGTCAGGGACATAAAGCTATATATATAACTACCAGGTAAGTCAGATGTTTAAGGAGAGTCGGCCGAGTGGTAGCGCAGGCCCTAGTTCTGTTTCCCGACCTTGGGTGGGGGGAGAGGGCGTCGCCTCCCATAGCGGGGCGGTTCCCCCTCCTCCTCCGGGGGAGGTTATTGATGAATCACTGTCTAATGATGATCTTTTACAGATTTGGGCTTTCCTGGGGCTTAAGGGCTTGCCCTCCAGGGTTGCCCTGATTGACCTTGTCCAGTTGGTGGCCGCCGTTAAGCAGTCGCCGGTGATAGCAGAGGTAGACCCTCTGTCTATCGTCGACGTCGTGGTGGCAGAGGCCTTCGACGGGGCGGGGAAATCCTCTGCAGGTGCAGTTGGGGATGTTGGTGCTGACGGCTCTCCTCCCCTTTCCGTACATCCTTCGAAGGGGGAAGGGAGTCCTACGGGCTCGTCTGCTGTCCAGCTTCCCTCTAAGGGGAGTGCCTTGACTGAGACTCCCCTTCGGAGGACTGATGGTCCTGATGATCTTCCTCGTGGCCGCCTTCGCCGTAAGGCTCACCGTCCGCTGCGTCACAAGGGCCTCCCATCTCCTTATAAGGGTGTTAAGAGGCGCCTTTTTGGATCTTCTTTTTCCGAAGGAGACTCTCCTTGTCGTAAACAGCCTACAGCTCCAGCTTCATTAGACACCTCTGAGGATAGGTCTCCTACTCCTGCTAGAACTTCACCTTCTAGGGCAGATGTTCAGCAACCTGACCTCGTCACCCGACGGGCAACGGTCTCTTCGGGGCAAAGGGATTCTTCCCTTACACGTGCAGTGTTAGCGCACGGGCGCTCTCCTGCTCGTCAGCGCTCTCCTGCTCGTCAGTGCACTCCTGCTCGTCAGCGCTCTCCTGATGTTCGCCCTCCTTCTCGCCAGCGCTCTCCTGAGGACATCCTTCAACCTGTTGTTCCTGAAGAGCGCTCAGAGCTCCAGCGTTCCCCTGCTCGCCCTTCTGCAGTGTTAGCGCACAGGCGCTCTCCTGCTCGTCAGCGCTCTTTTGATCGTCAGCGCTCTCCTGTTCGTCAGCGCTCTTCTGAGGATCATCGCCCTCTTGCTCGCCAGCGCTCCCCTGTGGTCTCTGAATATCCTGCAGTCCCTGTTGGGCGCCCTGCGCGCCATCAGTCTCCTGAGCGCTCTCGCGATCCTCAGCTTGTTCCTGCACAACATCGCCCGCATTCTCCAGCGTGTGTTTCTAAAGCACATGTTCGCCCACGCGCCTACGCTCTTCCTGTTCCTGTTCGTGAACACGCCGCGCCAACTGTTCCTTCACAGGATTTCACGCGTCGCCCTCTTGCTCGCCAGTGTTCACAGACGATTCAACAATCGCCTGCTCGTCAGCGTTCTCCTACGTGTCAGCGATCACCTGAACATCGGCGATCTCCGGATCGTCCGCGTGACTTATCGCCTGCGCACATGCGGTCTCCAACGCGCTGTCGCCCAGAGATTCTGGAAGGACATGGTTCGCCCTCTGCTAGCTCGCCCTCGCGCGATCGTTCACCTGCGCGACCTACGCACTATCGCTCGCCAACGCGTCACCATGCGCCAACGCGCCATCGCTCGCCTGCGCACCAGCGTTCGCCAGCGCATTACCGATCGCCTGCTCGCAATCGCTTTCCCTCGCGCTACAGGTCTCCTGACCAACGTCGCCAGCGATCTTCGGAGCGTTCTCACTCGCCCACGCGGCAACGCGTTCCATCACATTCTTTCACCGGCTCGCCCTCGCGCCCACTCGCCTGCGCGCCCGCACGACCACTCGCCTGCGCGCTCGCGCGACCGTTCGCGTTGAATTTTGCAGCCAGTGATAGCAGCAGGAACGCGTGTTCCCAGACAGCGCTCTGGATCGCCTCCATCGAAACGCAGGACTGTTGTGCAGGACAAGGAAGACACTTCAGAGAGGTCAGTGCTTCTTTCTTCCCCCTTTCCTTTTCAGGCAGGTCCAGTGGTGTCCACTCCGAAGGATCGCCCGATCCCTTTTCCTCCAGCGAGGATTTCGGACTCTGTGTCCGTGGAACAACAGACTTGGTTTGGTCCTCTGATGCGGGCGTTAGGGAGGGTAATGAAATCAGCACTCGCCGATCAGGGCAACAAACAAACGGCTGCCTCACCTACGCTGAAGAGAAAGAGAGGAGTGGACTTCGTGGTGACTTCCCCCAGGGAGAAGTTGGTTCCTAAGAGGTCTGTCGGGAAGGCCCCTTCCCCTGCTCGAGCGTTTTCTCCTTCACCCGTGGACAAGGCTTTTCCGTCCTCGGGTGAGTCCAGTGAAGCGATAGTCTTCCCCTCAGCACCAAGTGGGGAGCCTTCTCTTCATGGAGGAGAATCGTCTCGTGCAGAAGGGGCTCTTCGAACCTCTTTGTTGGGATCCTGTATCCCTCCCAGGAAGAAACCCAAGGACTCCAAGACCATCCCGAAATCATCTTCGAGGATTCGCCAGGAACCCGCGGCTCCCCGGGGGAACGTCCACGCTTCACCCCAGGAAGAGATTACGGGGACAGGAGACTTAGCTGCCAGCCCACAAGGAGGAGATCAGCAGGAGTCTGAACATGCCTTCTGGCAGGTCCTGAGCTTGATGAGGCAACTCAACGGGTTCATGGACCCCGTGACCGCCGCCCCCCCCCCCCCCCCATAAGGCAAGGACACAGTCTTGGACGAAGTGTTCGACGTTCGGAAAGCCATTAAGTCCAGTGCGGCTCTGCCCTGGTCTCGGGGTCTGAAGAGTGCCAGAGCCAGGGCCAACGCCCAGCTCGCGATTCTTGCCTCCTCCAGTCGTTCCTCTGCCGGGAACAAACTCATCCCTCCTCCTCGTCTCCAGCAGAGGAGGTATTTTGAGATCTTGGGTGAGTCCAGTCTCGCTCTTCCTCTCCATCACTCCGTGGAGGAGCTGGCAAAGGGAGTTCCCCTTGAGAAGCTCTCTGCCCGGCAGGTGTCGTTCTCGGCGTCGGAGATCCTGAGCCATAAGAAGGTCGCGAAGTGCGCCATGCAGGCCACTTCGTGGTTGGATTTCTGGCTAGGAACTCTGGGCATCCTATTGCGCTCCGAGGACTTGTCTAAGGAGACCAATAGGAAGGCCCTGGAGACCTTCTTACTCTCGGGCACCCGCTCCATCGAGTTCTTGGCGCACCAGGTCACCACCCTGTGGGCCAACTCGGTGTTGAAGCGGCGCGATGCGGTGACCGAGAGATTCCATCCGAAGGTCCCCGCCGTGGATGTGTGTAGGCTCAGAAATGCTTCCCTTCTTGGGGAGAATCTGTTCGAGCCACAGGATATGGAGCGAACGGCTGAGAGGTGGAGGAAATCTAGCAAAGACTCCCTCCTCCATAGGGCCCTTACAGCTCGGCCCTATAAGCCTCCAGCTCCGCCGCAACAGCAGCAGCAGCCTCGTAATGCTCCGAAGCAGGCACCGGCAGTTAAGAAAGTGGTGTCTAAGCCCCAGCCCTTTCCAGCCAAGGTCAAGAGGGGCGGCAAGTCCTCCAGGGGAGGCAAGACTCCTAGGGGTAGCGGCCGTGGCCGCAAACCCTAGGGGTGGCAGTCCCCCTGCGTGTCCAACTGTGGGGGGATGCCTTCAGCGTTGCGTCCGCAGGTGGCAGCAACACGGGGCCGATGCTTGGACGGTTTCAGTGATCGACCAAGGCTATCGCGTCCCGTTCACAACATCTCAACCTCCCCTGACAGCAAATCCAGTGTCGTTGAGCTCCTATGCCACGGGGTCGGCAAAGGGGCTGGCCCTTCGGGCCGAAGTCGAGACCATGCTCAAGAAGGATGCTCTCCAGGAGGTCGTCGACGGCTCCCCAGGCTTCTTCAGTCGACTCTTTCTTGTAAAGAAGGCGTCTGGAAGCTGGAGACCTGTCATCGACCTCTCAGCTCTGAACGGGTTTGTCAAGCAAACCCGGTTCAGCATGGAGACAGCGGACACGGTCAGACTTGCGGTGAGACCACAAGACTTCATGTGCACACTGGATCTAAAGGACGCGTACTTCCAGATCCCAATCCATCCGTCTTCCAGGAAGTACCTAAGATTCTGCCTAGACAACAAGATCTACCAGTTCAAGGTGCTGTGTTTCGGTCTCTCCACAGCTCCTCAGGTGTTCACCAGAGTGTTCACCCTGATTTCATCTTGGGCGCACAGGAACGGCATTCGTCTCCTTCGTTATCTGGACGACTGGCTGATCCTAGCAGACTCGGAGTCAACCCTTCTTCGGCACCGAGACAGGCTTCTAGGTCTTTGCCAGGATCTGGAGATCGTGGTAAACCTCGAGAAGTCCTCTCTGCAGCCGTCCCAACGACTGGTTTATCTAGGCATGCTGATAGACACCAATCTCCATAAAGCCTTTCCATCAGACGACCGGATAGCAAGGCTGAGGAGGGTGGCGGAACCCTTCCTCAGGCGAGAAGAGCTCCCCGCCCAGTCGTGGTTGCGTCTCTTAGGTCACCTGTCCTCCCTGGCTCGTCTGGTTCCAAACAGCCGCCTCAGGATGAGATCCCTGCAGTGGCGGCTCAAGTCCCGGTAGAATCAAGGTTCCGATTCCCCGGACATTCTGATCCCGATAGGATCTTTGGAACGGACGGACTTGCGGTGGTGGCTGGTCGACGAGAACCTGCGGAAGGGAGTGAGTCTTCTCGTCCTCCCCCCGGAATTGACTCTGTTTTCGGACGCGTCAAAAGAAGGGTGGGGGGCGCACGTTCTGAACCAGAGGGCCTCAGGGCTTTGGTCAGAATCAGAAAAGTGCCTGCACATCAACCTGCTAGAATTGAAGGCCGTCTTTCTGGCTCTTCAGCAGTTCCAACGGACCCTGGCGGGTCACTCCGTGGTGGTGATGAGCGAAAACACCACGGTAGTGGCTTATATCAACAAGCAGGGAGGCACTTTTTCGCAGCAGCTATCCCATCTTGCAGTAGAGATTCTGAGGTGGACTGAAGTCCACTCGATAACACTATCAGCTCGCTTCATTCCTGGCAAGAGGAATGTGCTCGCCGACCGTCTGAGCAGGGCCTTGCAGATAGTGAGGACCGAGTGGTCTTTGGATCCTCAGATAGCCAACAAAGTCCTGACTTTGTGGGGTTCCCCGACTGTGGACCTGTTTGCGACAGCGTTGAATTTCAAGCTGCCTCTGTACTGCTCCCCAGTCCCGGACCCCAAGGCACTCTGGCAAGATGCTTTCCAGCAACGGTGGGACAACATCGACGTGTACGCCTTCCCACCGTTCTGTCTGATGAGAAGGGTGCTCAACAGGACCAGACTATCGGTCAACTGTTCGACGACTCTGGTAGCTCCACTATGGCATCACGCGAAATGGTTCCCGGACCTTCTGCAGCTCCTAATGGAGCTCCTGAGGGAACTTCCTCCACGACACGAGCTTCTCAGACAACCCCACTCCGACGTCCCTTACAAGGCCGTGGCCTCGCTTCGGCTTCACGCCTGGAGACTATCCAGCGTCTCCTCACGGAGAGAGGCTTTTCGCAACAGGTTGCGGAGAGAATGTCTCGGCACCTGAGAAGGTCCTCTGAGGGAGTCTACCAGGCGAAGTGGAGTGTCTTTAGTGGTTGGTGTCGTGGGAGGGGTATCTCTCCACTTGATGCCACTATTCCAGCAATAGCGGACTTCCTCGTTTATCTGCGGGAGGAAATGCGCCTTTCTGTCTCGGCAGTGAAAGGCTATCGCTCAGCCTTAAGCTTGGCCTTCAGGCTGAAAGGCGTGGATATTTCTTCCTCGCTAGAACTCTCTCTACTCATACGTAGCTATGAGCTTACCTGCCCCCAGTCGGAAGTGAGACCTCCTCCTTGGAACGTGGTTCGGGTCCTCAGGGCTCTTAAGAGACCTCCCTTCGAACCATTACGCCAGGCCTCCGATCGCCACCTGTCTTGGAAGACGGCTTTCCTGCTCGCTTTGGCTTCGGCCAAGCGGGTTAGTGAACTCCATGGCCTCTCGTACGACATCACCCATTCAAAGGGATGGGGGGAGGTAACGTTCAGGTTCGTCCCTGAGTTTGTAGCCAAGACTCAGAATCCTGGAGTGCCGGATCCTCGGTTCGACTCTTTCAGGATCGCGAGTCTCCGCTCTGTAACAAGCGACCCAGACCAGCTGCTACTATGTCCAGTGAGGTGTCTGAGGCACTACTTGAAGAGAACGGCTGCAGTCCGTCCTCAAGTGCGAGCATTGTTTGTGAGCACAGGCAGGACGAAGAGGAGGGTCACCAGGAACACCATCTCAGCTTGGATTCGAAGGGTTATCCACCATGCCATGAATCCAGACCCTCCTCCGTCACGTCGCCCTAGGGCACACGATGTCAGGGGTGTTGCTACGTCCCTGGCCTTCAAGAGAAACTTCTCTGTGACGCAGATACTTCAAGCTGGGGTCTGGAAGCGTCAGACGACCTTCACAGCCCACTACCTGCAAGACGTGACCCACAGGAGCCTCGATACGTTTTCTATCGGCCCTGTGGTGGCTGCACAACAGCTGGTCTAACCTCAGGATCCTTTATGGACAAGTAGCAGTGGGTTGAGGGTGTTGTTACCCGGTTTTAGTCTGCGTGAATGAAAGAGTATGTCTGACCCTTACTTCTTTCTTCATTCTCCCCTCTCTTGGGGAAGCAGCATCCTGGTCCTCGCATAACTGACCTCGACCTCTGCAGGTAACCCATGCTTCCTTATGCTCCTAGTATTAAGCTTAATACTGTTGCGTCCCCCATACCTTAACGAGGTGGTATTGGGAACGTCCTATCCTAGATTCCTATCTGAAGGTCTCAAGATCAACTTCATAGGACGAGTCACACCTTCCTCCACACACAACTTATGTAGGCCACTCGTTCCTAGCGAAGCAAGGAATTTCTGAGGTGCAGGGGGAGCCCCTGCACCTCAGTGCTGCTCACTGAGGGATTGAGTCCCCGGGCAAAGCCGAAGTCAGTAAGGCTGGGGACTTTCCACCCTTCCTAAGGGGTAAGTCACCCAATGTAAATAGCGTGGTTTGTATTTCGGTTATGGAACAAATGACAAATTCGAAGATAATTTGTATTTTTCCTAACCATACAAACCTTAGCTATTTACACATATTTGCCCGCCATCCTTGGCCCCCAAGTCAAGTCCTACCTCTAAGTGAAGTGAAGCAAATCATCGGTGTGTGGGGGGGGGGAGGAGGTAGCAAGCTACCCTTCCCCTACCCCCCGCTAACTAGCGCGGGGGTAATTAACCCTCGTTAAAAACTATTGGCTTGTCATTTCAGCTATGCTAAAAGGTAAACCCAATGTAAATAGCTAAGGTTTGTATGGTTAGGAAAAATGTTATTTTTATTAATAAAATAAATTTTTGAATATACTTACCCGGTGATCATATAAGCTGCAACTCTGTTGCTCGACAGAAAAACCTACGGTCAAAATACGCCAGCGATCGCTATGCAGGTGGGGGTGTACATCAACAGCGCCATCTGTCGAGCAGGTACTTAGTACTCCAAGTAAACAAAGAACCAATTTTCTCCTCGGTCCACTGGGTCTCTATTGGGGAGGAAGGGAGGGTCCTTTAATATATGATCACCGGGTAAGTATATTCAAAAATTTATTTTATTAATAAAAATAACATTTTTCAATATTAAACTTAGCCGGTGATCATATAAGCTGATTCACACCCAGGGGGGTGGGTAGAGACCAGCATTACATGTTTACATTATTATGAGCTAAGTATTTTGTATTTCATTTTAGCAGTTATTCAAAATAACAAACATAAAATAAATAAGTACCTGGTAAGGAAGTCGACTTGAACAATTACTCTGCCTTTTTAAGTACGTCTTCCTTACGGAGCCTCGCGATCCTCTTAGGATGCTGAGCGACCCCTAGGATCTGAAGTATCAAGGGTTGCAACCCATACAACAGGACCTCATCAAAACCTCTAATCTAGGCGCTTCTCAAGAAATGACTTTGACCACCCGCCAAATCAAGTAGGATGCGAAAGGCTTCTTAGCCTTCCGGACAACCCAAAAACAATAATAAAACATTTCAAGAGAAAGATTAAAAAGGTTATGGAATTAGGGAATTGTAGTGGTTGAGCCCTCACCCACTACTGCACTCGTTGCTACGAATGGTCCCAGAGTGTAGCAGTTCTCGTAAAGAGACTGGACATTCTTAAGATAAAAAGACGCGAACAGTGATTTGCTTTTCCAATAGGTTGCGTCGATTATACTTTGCAGAGATCTATTTTGTTTAAAGGCCACGGAAGTTGCGACAGCTCTAACTTCGTGTGTCCTTACCTTCAGCAAAGCTTGATCTTCCTCATTCAGATGGGAATGAGCTTCTCGTATTAACAGTCTGATAAAATAGGATAAAGCATTCTTTGACATAGGCAAAGATGGATTCTTAACTGAACACCATAAAGCTTCAGACGGGCCTCGTAAAGGTTTTTAAATAGAACTTAAGAGCTCTTACAGGACATAAGACTCTTTCTAGTTCATTTCCAACCATACGATAAGTTTGGAATATCGAACGATATTGGCCAAGGCCGAGAAGGCAGCTCGTGTTTGGCTAGAAAACCAAGTTGTAGAACATGTAGCCGTTTCGGATGAGAATCCGATGTTCTTGCTGAAGGCATGAATCTCACTGACTCTTTTAGCTGTGGCTAAGCATACCAGGAAAAGAGTCTTTAAGGTGAGATCTTTCAGGGAGGCTGATTGTAGCGGTTCGAACCTGTCTGACATAAGGAATCTTAGTACCACGTCTAAATTCCAACCAGGTGTAACCAAACGACGCTCCTTCGTGGTCTCAAAAGACTTAAGGAGGTCCTGTAGATCTTTATTGTTGGAAAGATCTAAGCCTCTGTGACGGAAGACTGATGCCAACATGCTTCTGTAACCCTTGATAGTGGGAGCTGAAAGAGATCGTTCTTTCCTCAGATATAAGAGAAAGTCAGCTATTTGAGTTACAGAGGTACTGGTCGAGGATACGGATACTGACTTGCACCAGTTTCGGAAGATTTCCCACTTCGATTGGTAGACTCTAAGGGTGGATGTTCTCCTTGCTCTAGCAATCGCTCTGGCTGCCTCCTTCGAAAAGCCTCTAGCTCTCGAGAGTCTTTCGATAGTCTGAAGGCAATCAGACGAAGAGCGTGGAGGCCTTGGTGTACCTTCTTTACGCGTGGCTGACGTAGAAGGTCCACCCTTAGGGGAAGTGTTCTGGGAATGTCTACTAGCCCTCGAAGTACCTCGGTGAACCATTCTCTCGCGGGCCAGAGGGAAGCAACTACCGTCAACCTTGTCCCTTCGTGAGAGGCGAACTTCTGCAGTACCTTGTTGACAATCTTGAACGGAGGGAATGCATATAGATCTAGATGTGACCAATCTAGTAGAAAGGCATCTATATGAACTGCTGCTGGGTCCGGGATTGGTGAGCAAAATATTGGGAGCCTCTTGGTCATCGAGGTTGCGAAGAGATCTATGGTTGGCTGGCCCCAGGTGGCCCAAATTCTCTTGCATACATCCTTGTGGAGGGTCCATTCTGTTGGAATTATTTGTCCCTTCCGACTGAGACAATCTGCCATGACATTCAAGTTGCCTTGGATGAACCTCGTTACTAGTGATATGTCTAGACCTTTTGACCAGGTGAGGAGGTCCCTTGCGATCTCGTACAATGTCAGAGAGTAGGTCCCTCCTTGCTTGGAGATGTACGCCAAAGCCGTGGTGTTGTCCGAGTTCACCTCCACCACTTTGCCTTGAAGGAGAGACCTGAAGCTTTTCCAGGTCAGACGTACTGCCAGTAGCTCCTTGCAGTTGAAATGCATTGTCCTTTGACTAGAGTTCCATAATCCCGAGCATTCCCTACCGTCTAATGTCGCACCCCAGCCTACGTCCGATGCGTCCGAGAAGAGAACGTGGTTGGGAGTCTGAACAGTCAGGGGAAGACCCTCTCTAAGGTTGATATAGTCCTTTCACCAAGTCAGACAAGACTTTATCTTTCCGGAAACCGGGATCGAGACCGCTTCTAGCGTCTTGTCCTTTTTCCAGTGAAAAGCTAGATGGTATAGAAGAGGACGGAGGTGTAGTCTTCCTAGTGACACAAATTGATCCACGGATGACAGTGTCCCTACCAGACTCATCCACAGCCTGACTGGGCAGCGTTCCTTCTTCAGCATCTTCTGGATGGATAGCAGGGCTGGGGGCTGATCGTCTTGTTCAGCAACGTCCTCATCAGAGGGTTCCTCATCCGAAACTGATGAGGAAACGGCAACGGAGTGGGCAACGTCTGACTCGCTGAATCCGGTCGCACTGGTGGATGCGTGACAGAGCCGGACGCAATATCATGGCACTGCTGCACAGTCTGTGAACTGTCAACAACCATGGGTGCGCGAGGAAGTACAGCGTCAACCCGAAACTGTCTAGACTGTCTGGGTTGTGCAGTCAATACCCTACCGGGTTGCTGAGGTTGACGCACTGCGTCACAACAAGTCACCTCTGCTGGTTGTTGAACGTCCTGAACGTCAACAACCACCTCCGAGCGTCGCTTAACGTCAACGTGCGACTGGCAACCCACACTGGGTCGCATCGGTGGAGGAACCACCTCAACTGGCAGACGCGAGTAGGTTACCTCAGCGTCAACAGGGCGCACAACCGACCGGTTGGAAGGTTGTTGGCCAGAAGGAGGAACCACCTCAACTGGCAGACGCGAGTAGGTTACCTCAGCGTCAACAGGGCGCACAACCGACCGGTTGGAAGGTTGTTGGCCAGAAGGAGGAACCACCTCAACTGGCAGACGCGAGTAGGTTACCTCAGCGTCAACAGGGCGCACAACCGACCGGTTGGAAGGTTGTTGGCCAGAAGGAGGAACCACCTCAACTGGCAGACGCGAGTAGGTTACCTCAGCGTCAACAGGGCGCACAACCGACCGGTTGGAAGGTTGTTGGCCAGAAGGTTCTTCTCCGCATTTAAGTCCTCTATCAAGGACGCAAGCTTGGACTGCATGGTTTGCAGCAAAGCCCATTTAGGGTCTACGGGAGCAGGTGTGGCAACAGACGGGGTTAGCGACTGAGGCGGAACCGTTTACCATCCCTGAAAGCCTAGTTATGTGTGACATAATAGTACAGCAAAACTTCAAAGGCTTGACAAAAGCTGAGAAGTTGTCCTGTAAACAACTTGGAGCGTCTCCTGGCTAGGCGCCAGGGCGAGTCTACCAGAAATGAGAAGTCTATCTGGGCAGAGGCATGAACTCCCAACCCGAGAACTTCTCTCGTGTCCTATCAGACTCTCGCTCTATAAGCCAGTTTAAAAGAAGGGAAATCAAAGGCTGTATCCCTAAAACTCCTCCTGGTGCAAAAACCAGTCGCCTAGCCAACGTAACGCTCTCTAGGAGAGCGAGAGAGCACTAGCTTAAAAACAATGGCTTCGAAGTAGCTAGGCCTAGTGCAAGTTCTGACGTTTAGGCGAATGAGGAGCAGCAGTTACAAGATCCGGACGAAGATCCTTAAAAAATCATCATGATTTAATTAAAGTCCATAGCAGGCTAAGCAGCTTAAGGCTCCTCTCCAAATGACAGAGTCCTCAAGGGAATATCAGTAGGAGGGAGAACAGCACTTTCTCATCTACAGGAACCTTGTCCGATAAAAGCTAGGTTATCTCAGTGAGTCTCTCACTGGTGCATTAGTAGCAGACCAGAAGGCAACGTCATGTAACTGGTAACAACTGAACTGTCAACCACAACAGGTGCGTGAGGACATACAGTGTTCACTCGAGACTGCTTTGACTGTCTATACTGAGCAGTCAAAACAACTTTAGAATGCGGAGGTTGACGCACCGCGTCAAAACAAAACAACTTAGACTGTTGTTGTACCTCGCAAACGTCAACGGAAGGTTCCGTGCGTTACTGAACGTCAACATGCGGCTGGCAGGGTACACTGGAACGCATGGGTGGCGGGACTCTCTCAGCTGGAGTGCGGCAGAAGGTCGCCTCAGCGTCCACAGGACGCACAACCGTGTTGGTTGTAGGCTAGAGGTTGGTGCAGTGTCAACCTTCTCCGCACGAAAGTCCCGCATCAATGACGTTAACTGAGACTGCATGCTCTGCAGCAAAGACCACTTAGGGTCTACAGGAGCAGGTGCGGCAACAGACGGTGTGACTGCCTGATGCGGTACCGCTTTGCCTCTCTTAGGAGGTGAGTAGTCGTCGGAAGACTGCAGCGAGTCCGAACTGACCCAGTGGCTACAACTGGGCCGTTGGACTTGCGCGGAAGGGACCGACTTGCGCTTAATAAGCTGCGAGACCTTGGTCCATGGTTTCTTACGAGAAACCTCTTCCGCAGACGAGAAATAAATGGGCTCTCTCGTCTTTGTGTGGGTGGGGCGATCTTGGGTAGATACGCCCGAAACCACGGAGGGAAACGTCTGTTCGTTGATCAAGGCCTGACGAACCCATAAGTCATTCGACATTACTTCTCCCCTGGGCTTGGGAGCTTGCAAGAGGTCCCGGACTAGGTGAACGACAGGCACGAACAGACGAACCCTCGGACGCAACACTGTAACACTTTGCGCATATCACTTTATCACTTCGATTTTCTGTTTTGCACTTATTTCACTGAAATCGAAACTTTTACTGATTTCTACCTGAAACACGCAATTCTACCCTTCATTAAAAGGTAGTAATTGCGAAATCAGTCGTATAATGCAGCTCATTAATACTAGCAAAAAACAGAAAACATATATAAAGATAAAAAATTCAGTGGCTGGGAAAGAGACTAAACACTAGTTCAAATAAACTACGTTTACAATCTCTCACCGCACATAGCCTGGGGACAAGAATAAAACCCTAGAAACGTTTTACCTTCTTCCCCGTACAGAGACTAGGGAGGAGAGTAACACGAGAACAACGTTACCCGCTTGAACGGAACGTTTTCTCTCCTCTCTCTCCCTCCGTCTCTATCTCTCTCTCTCTTTCTCTCTTGATTTCGCACCTAAGAGAAGAGCCCAATTATATATCGTCAAAAAAACATGTTATTTGACTAAAGGAAAAAACTGAAAGGTTTTCCAAATAAAAAGTTCCTTTAATTTAGAATTTAAAACATTTAAGCTAAGAAAGAATGAACGAAACGTCAGAATCGATTTACTCTTACTGCAAAGTGAAACCGTGATACACTCTCTCTCTATCGTAACGATAGAGCGCATGTTGAACGTCCTGAACGTCAACAACTGCGTAGTCTAAAAAACTAAACGTTAGTTCATCTTTGAAAACAGTACGAAGACTATCAAAGAAATTCTTTCATAAAACATTAAATTTAAAAAGTTTTAAATTCTTTAAAGGCTAAATACGATATAACGGGCTCAACGTAGATTAACTTCGGTTCCAAGTTAGGACCGCCTACTATCAGGAAAGGTCGCATATAACAAAACATAAAAATTTATTTTTATATGTTTATAATAAATGGAAAGTTAATCGAAGAGGCCTAATAAAGGCGGAGAGATATAAAATATATAGATCTATAACGTGTTAAGCAAAATTACTAAAAACCTAAACACACTTCCATCTAAGGGAAGGGTCGGCCATTTAAAAGTGAAAGAGAGTCCATTCTCTCTTTGTCACCATAATTAAATCTATCCAAAACGAGTTCAAGTTTTGAGATGAAGATAAAACACCTGCATAGCGAAAGCTCAAAACTAGAATAGTGTACTTCACCAAATAGTTGTGAAAACAAATCCAGTTAGTAACAGCGTATTAGTAGGTCTTGCCGGTAGCCCGACAGAGAGAAAATTTGGTTCTTTGTTTACTTGGAGTACTAAGTACCTGCTCGACAGATGGCGCTGTTGATGTACACCCCCACCTGCATAGCGATCGCTGGCGTATTTTGACCGTAGGTTTTTCTGTCGAGCAACAGAGTTGCAGCTTATATGATCACCGGCTAAGTTTAATATTGAAAAATACAAATTATCTTCGAATTTGTCATATTACTGTACACTATACATATTGTACACTATTGTATGTAAATTACTACATATACTGTACTTTACAATACAGTATGTAGATGTAGGCTATGTGTGTGGTGAGTTGTCAAACAGCAAACACTTGCAGTACTGATAGTACTGTACAGTATATATATTACAGTAATATACAATACAGTATCAGCAAGTGTTATATTAGGTAGGAACAACAGTTTTTTGTTGTAATAAGTGTCCCGTTGCTACTGTAGTGTTATATACTATACTGTACTATACCTTAGCTTTACCATGTCTAGTACTAGTGTACACTTGTGCACATGTGCTGTACACTTACTGAAATGTCCTCATTCAATTACAAAATACTTATACTGTGATGAAAACCAATTTAAATCAATATTAGACAGTACTTAGTGCATTAATTGACTGTGTGAAGGCAATGGGCAGTGAGTTGGTAGGGTTAGGAAATCCCCACCCTTTGGCAGCAAGTATTCGCTGATTCTCGTTCTTCGTGTCTGTCTCAAGTTATCTAACCACTGCAAAGAGCAAGGGCTGACTGTACCGAATCGGCCATAATACAGTATGTCTAAAAAATCATACAATTCAATGAAAACAACAGGGTTTCATCAAATAACTGCCCCTTTTGTAATGTTATAAACAAATGTATAGATATACAGAGGTAAAAAAGTTAATCAAATTCAGTTATCCAAGTACAGTACAGTATAAACGGATTTTGAGCGAAGCAAAAAATCTATTTCAGGGTTCCTATAAGGTAGCTTCCTTGGGTGTATTTGACTACGGTGATATTCCCAGAGAATTTACCTTAACCCAGAATTCTAACTCCTGGAGCAAATATCCCTCAATAAATGAACCAGGGATATCGCGTAATATCAGAGGACGTATTCTTGAGACGCCACATAGCAATCTGCACCCCGAACAGAATTAACACTTCGAAGGGATCAAGTGGCAAGAAAACGAAAAATGAGAATGAAAAGAGAGCCGCTAGCAAGGCACCTCTCCTATCTCGCTTCGAGTACGTACATAGCGCCGCCGACGGCGCCATCTGTATTCCTTGTAGCGATACACGAGGTGCTACAGATACTGTATATAGGGAGGGGTCCTATAGCCCTTTTTAAAGAAAAGGAAGGGCGGGTCCATCAGGACGACATGGCTTTCTCACCCAAAAATAGATTTTTCGCTTCGCTCAAAATCCGTTTTTTGGGCTCAGGCCATGTCGTCCTGATGGAAGTATACCAGAGCATTACTGTATCTGTGGATTTTCAAAACGTGCCGTACTCTCAAGAAGGTATTTCCCGGACAGCCTAGACCTAGAGACCCAAGATGTTACCGTCATACATCTTTTCATCTAAACATAAACTATGTTAGTGCTTCCTGCCCCCTTCAGGGAAGAGTCATACTAGACACTGGAAAAGTCTCTAAGAGTACATATACCTATGTATAAATAACAGACAAGCCAATATAGTGGTCTCACTCTATATTATGTAAAGCAAAGTTTGTTAAAGAACCGCTGTGTCGATATGAAATACCGACAAGCTCCCCGTTCTATTACTGGATTGGACAAAGGTTTATATCCGTGTAGGAAGAAATTTGTACATCCGCCACAGTCCCTATAGGGCGTGAAGTCCTCCCCACTAGGGGAAAGCATAAACCAATGAAAGTTTGCTTGCAGAAAGGAACAATCTATTAGGATTATTCATGTTAAAGTTATACATAGTTTAAGTAATGCTAAACCATTTTCTAGTAAAATGACACGGGCGAATGAGACGCAAGGTTCACAAGAACTAGTTTATTGACAATCAATAAAATAAAAAAACAGGTTAATTAGCAATTATACACGTATAAGAAGAGGATAACCAACAAATAAACATAAGGATTAAAGTAAGCAGAAAAATTGTTTATCTGAAAAGAAAGAACAATGGCGCCACTTTTAATATTGAGATATTAAAATCATAAAAGTCTGTCTTACTATTCAATCACACTGGCGTTGGATACGCTTGGCACACGTGTCTGCACTTATGCTAGGTTCACCTTTGATTATGGAACAGTCAACGTGGGTGCCCTAACACTTAGTCTGTAGAACAGTCCATGACTACACACCCACCCTAGAATTAATCGTCCCAATTAATTTCACTGTTCCTGGCAGAGTTAAACAGTAGGTTTGACAACACTACCCACTGCTACCACAGACCTCTTCAGTTGCTCCACTTGCTTTGCATAGTGTCTAAAGAATACTCTGGAAGACTTCCAGCCAGTGTATGAGCGAAGAAGTTCGAAATCCATGTTATTGAAGAAATTTATGGACGAGGCAACTTTCCTCGGATCGTGACCTGCGGGTGTACTATCTGGATCCGCTCTGTGAATAAAATAGGTGATTTTCGCCCTTAGTTGTTTCAGAGATAAATTTGAGCCTGATGTTTCTCCCCTAAACAGCTGACCTCCCCTAAAGTCTGAAGTTCTACGAAGATAGACCTTTAGGCATTCCACTGGACATAGAGATGCATCATCTTTCAGAGGGCAGATTCTCCAGGGACCCCACCTGTTGGTGGATAGCTCGTTCTTGGCAAGAAACGTTGGGTCCGGAAAAAGGTTCAGTTCTCCCCCATCTAAGAACTGAACACGACCTTCCTCTCGCGAGAGGGCTACTATTTCACTAACTCTAGCCCCTAAAGCG
The DNA here is from genome assembly GCF_036898095.1 of Palaemon carinicauda. Classification (NCBI taxonomy): domain Eukaryota; kingdom Metazoa; phylum Arthropoda; class Malacostraca; order Decapoda; family Palaemonidae; genus Palaemon; species Palaemon carinicauda. Next base: position 27,153,017 of record NC_090764.1, read on the forward strand.
AGTTAAAACAGAAATATAACTTTTTGGGTCAAATCCTTTAAAGCACACTCCTCATTGTTCATCAGCAAAGCAAAATGAAGAACCTTATCCAGAGACCATGAAATGGGTTTCGGAGGTGCTGATGGTCTGAGCCTAGCACAGGCCTTCGGAATTTTTTTAAAAATGACCTGGAAGGCATATAAAATAGGTCTTGTCAAGGCGGACTTACACGTTGATATCGTGTTGGCTGCTAAGCCTTGACCATGGAGGTGGATGAAGAATGATAAGCAGAAGTCCGTTGAGATCTTTTGTGGCTTCTTCGCCTTGACAAAGGACACCCACTCCCTCCATGATGACTCATATTGTTTTCTGGTGGATTTGGACTTATATTCCTCTAAAAAGTCTATACTGTACTGTCTTTTGATATCCCGAAACGCTTTCTCACCGCTAGGGAGAGAAAATCATGAGCTGCAGGTTTCGGGTTTTCAGTGATGAAGCGCAGACAGTCGACTTCTGAACTCGCTGGGTCAAAACTGGATCCGGTGGCGGTAGAAACTTCAGCCGTAGTTCTAATGCCAGAGGGAACCATACGCTGTTCGGCCACTTGTGAGCCACTATTGCCGCTTTTCCCTTAAAAGATCTTAGTTTGTCGAGGACCCTCAATAGAAGGTTGGGAGGAGGGAACAGGTAAATCCTGGACCATCTGTTCCAGTCGAGGGACATAGCGTCCACTGCTTCCGCTAGGGGATCCTCGTACGGGGACACGTAGAGAGGTAACTTCTTGTTGTCTTTCATCGCAAAGAGGTCTATCTGCAGTTCTGGGACTTGACTCAAGATGAAGGAGAATAATCCTGCGTCTAGGGACCATTCTGACTCTATCGGTGTGAACCTGGATAGAGCGTCCGCCGTCACATTGCGGACTCCTTGAAGGTGAACTGCTGACAAGTGCCATCTTTTCTTCTCCGCTAGTCGGGAGATGGCCAACATCACTTGGTTGATTGAAGGTGACCTCAATCCTTGTCGATTCAGGCATCTCACTATCACCTCGCTGTCTAGTACCAACCTTATGTGGATCGAGCGACGAGGGGAGACTTTCTTCAATGTAAGAAGTACTGCCATTGCTTCCAGAAAGTTTATGTGAAATTTCTTGAATAAGTTGGACCAGGTTCCTTGGGCCTTCTTCCGGTGAGAATGACCTCCCCATCCCTCCTTCGAGGTGTCTGTATGAATAGTCATAGAGGGGGGAGGTGGCTGGAGAAGCACCGATTTCTTCAGTTGTTTGACTTTGGACCATGGCCTGAGAAGCGTACGTAGACGAGTCGGTACTGGTCTTATCAGATCTCTTCGCGCGTTTGATGCATATTTCCTCCAAACTCCGGTTGCATCCTTTAGCTGTGCTCTTAGCACTGGGTCTGTTACTGAGGCAAACTGGAAAGAGCCCAGCACTCTCTCCTTTTCGCGTCTTGATATTCTTTCGGAATCCAGAAGTCTCTTGACAGAACCTGCTATTGCCTTTCTCTTCTTTACGGGGATGGAAAGTTGGTGTGACAGTAAGTCCCAGTGGATTCCCAGCCACTGGAACTTTTGAGATGGAGAAAGCCGAGACTTTTTTCTGTTGATCTTGAAGCCTATATGTTCCAGGAACTGGATCACCTGTTGGGAAGCTTGCATGCACTCTGTCTTGGATGCTGCCCACACCAGCCAGTCGTCCAGGTAGGCCACTACTTTGATTCCTTTTAGGCGTAATTGTTTGAGGGCTGCGTTCGCCAGCTTCGTGAAGATCCTTGGGGCTATGTTTATCCCGAATGGCATGGCTCTGAAGGCGTAGAGTCTTCGTTGTAGCTTGAATCCTAGGTAGGGGGAGAGTTGACAACTGATTGGAATGCACCAATAAGCGTCTGACAAGTCTATGGAGACGGTAAATGCCCGCTTGGGTGGTAAGGTCCTTATGTATTGCAGTGTTAACATCTTGAACTTGCAGTTCACTATGAACTTGTTGAGTGGCGACAAGTCCAGAATGACTCTGAGTTTTTTTGAGTCCTTTTTTGGAACACAAAACAGCCTTCCTTGGAACTTGATGGACTTTACCCTTCAGATTACTCTTTTCTCCAAGAGTTCTCGAATGTATTCCAGAACGGGGGTAGAGTGTTGGAAGAGTCCTGGGCACGGAGGTGGAGTGCTGTGCCAGCTCCAACCCAGTCCATTCTTGATTAGGCTGTGGGCCCAGGGATCGAAGGTCCAACGATCCCGAAAAAGATGGAGTCACCCTCCTATCGGAAGCATTTCACTGTTGCTGCTGTTGACCTGAGGCCTTGCCTCCTTGACCGCAACCTCCCCTGAACCCCCTTCCCCTTAAAGGGCGTCTAGACGAACCTCTGGCTGATCCTCTAGCTCTTGCTCGAAAGGTAGTAGACTGCCCTTCGAATGCTGGGTTAAATGCCAGGGACTGTGTAGTCACGGCTTGGGGTACCCACTGGTACGTGGTCGGGGTTTGTGCCACCATCTGGGGCACTGCGGTCAAAGGAAGTTGCTGCTGTTGCTGTCTGTACGGCTTGGTTGGCCGAGAGGGTAGCCTAGGCTTCTTAGTCTTCTTCTTTGGTTGGGGACCCTCATCCGGGGAAGACTTTCGTTTAAGAGATAGGCCCCACTTCTGGAGGTTTCTATTTTCCGCGGCGGCCTTATCCACTACCTCTTTGACCGCTTCACTAGGGAAGAGGTCTTTGCCCCAAATACAGGAGGAGATTAGTTTCGAGCCACCGCAGCCGAGGCGAACACGAACTCCCTACAAGCCCTCATAGCTTTGACGAAGCTGTAAAGGTCCTTCGTCACTGTGGCCAGATGTGTCTTGGCAACTACCATAAACATCTCTTGAGCCTTGGGATCACTTGCCATCATCTCTAGAGTTGTTTGCAGAGACATTGAGGCGGCAAGTCTTTCTTTTGTCTCTTGCTCCCTACGCAAGAGAAAATCAGACAGCTTCGGGAGGTCTTCACCGAACTGACATCCGGCAATATCGGCCTCCAACTTCCCAACTGAGAAGGTAAGGTGGACGTCCTTCCAGTCTTTCTGCTCTATGGGTAAGGCCAAGGACAGAGGTTTACACTCCTCCAAGGAGAGGCATGGTTTACCTGCCTCGACCGCTTTCAAAACAGCCTTAAACCCTTTTTCCATGAAATGAAAGGCTCTAGTAGGAGAGGCCACAAAGGAAGGATGCTTCTTACTCAAAGCGGGTACCTTTGAGTTTGTGAAGCCCCTCTCCTTCAGCGAGCTTGACAGTAAGGCCTGAGCTTTAGCGTGGTCAAAAACTATGACCTTCGGCTCCGTCTCTTCCTTTGAGGCTGGTTCCTTTCTAAGGCGGACATAGCAGTCCAGGTACGACTCCTTGCTGGGCCAGAATTCCACCTCCTCGAGGGGGACTGAGCCCAATCTCTCCGAGATGACGATCTTTCCTTCGTCATAGGCATGTGCTCGGCATACCTCCAAGGGTTGGCATCCGAGCACAAGGGAAGGTCCTTCACGTTGAGCTTCTTCTGGGGCCCACGTGATGATGCAAGTCTTCGCATCTCCAACTTCATTGCAGCTGCCTTCTCATTATTTTCTTTCTGCATCTGCTGGATCATTCCAATGATGGAAGAAAGAGTCCTTCCCAGATCCTCTGGGATAGCAGACGATGTTGAGGGAACAGGTTCAGGGGCCTGAACCGGGGTAGCCGACTCCTCGTCGAATTCTTCCTCTTCATTGGCCGGAGCCTGGGTCAGCTCCTCTTCCTGGTCTTCTGCCAGAATGTCTTTTTCAGTGTACTCGGACACCTCAGACATCCTATCGTCCAGTTGGATGTCTTGCAGGGCGTCCGAGACTTCAGAATCCACCGGAATCTGAACCAACGGTACTGTATCTCCGCTTGAGGCTGGGGAATCACTGTATCCGCTGATGCCTTGGGGTAAAGGTAAGCCCTCATCTTCTCGCTTGGAAGATAAGGGCCAGAAGTATTCTTCTGGAAGCCCCTCACCCAGGTTCGAAGCTTCTCCCTCGCTACGTCCCTTGACTCTGCCGACTTAGGGGCGTCAAACGCCTCGGTAATCAGGTTAGTGCATATTGTACGTACCTGCGGGTCCCAATACCGGAGATCACCTTTGGAGACTGCGCATGCTGCGTGCCTCCTACACAAATCATGTCCGCAGAAGTTCTTGCTGCGGATGTTGCAGAATAAACTCCCACACTTTGGATGGTCCTCCTGTAAAGAGAAGAAAATTCCATGAGTATCAAGTGAACAACATATCACCGGATAACTAATGTTAAGTATACATAGCTTAAAGTAACTAAGCTAGAAAGGAAAGAAGGAAAGACACACACTTGTATTCCCTGCCCAGTCAATTGCTGTAACCTTCCTGAAAATAAAATTTTTATGGTTATTCTATTCTAGAGTAACCGATAAGGTATTTCCAGAGGAAAAATAGGTGTAGCTCACACCAAAATAAGTAATTTTAATATACTGGATTGTTAATAAAGTAAGAACTCACTTTCTTCATCTGTACAGTTTCACAAAAGGCTGTACAAGACAACACAAGAGTGTTGGAAAAACTTAGTGTTATAATATATTCTATACTATAGTTTTCTCCATGCAGTATATCCTATACTGTAAAAATACTGGCTACTGTATGTGCCGGCCGGCACGTACCTTAAATTAGTTCCAAAGTATACTACCTTTAGACTATTGGGTGGGAGAGCGCTGGTTCAAATGTGTGTGCCGGCCGGCAACTAAAAAATGACAGCACCCGGCTGCCAGCCGCTAATCGTGCCGGCCAGCAGATCTTATGGTGTGCTTCTATTGCCAGAGAACTTCCACCTGCCCGGCTGCCAGCCACTCAGGCCGGCAGTCGGGCTAGGGTACAAACACTAGAAGAGAAACAGAATGGATGTAAGGATAAGAGACGGCACTGCCTCACAGCCTGGCATCCAGAAAGAGTGAACATAAGGAAGGGGAGAATGTAAATTCAGGCTTCCATTTATCCAATGCTGCCTGGCTCTACAGACAGACATGGATGTGAGACCAAGGGAGGTCTGGGAACACTCTACAGAAGATAGACCTTTGCCGGCCGGCAAGGGACTGAGTCAGCTCCACATCTTAACCTATACTAGGTACAGATGTAGAACAATGGACAGAGATGTAATGGCTAGGCCATCACTAAGGAAAGAGGGGGAAAGGGGGGAAGAGGGTCCTGCAAAATCTGCTTTAGTATAAGATCACCCCGCAGCCAAGAAAGCTCATCCTAGCCTAGAGGGAATCCTAGGAGGGAGGCCGGCAATACTTGCCATCTCCCTCAGAACTAAAACAAGGTTTGGTGCTGTTCTTCACAAGAAAAGAAGGATCTTATCTTTCAACCCGAGACCAACCACACTGGACTACTCTGCTAGATCACAAGAAGAAGGGATCATCTCGTACAGAAACCTTCAAAAGTGGTCTAGGGGGGCTAAGCCTCCTGTGTCTGCCCTAGGCCTAGCTAAGGAATCTCATTCTCTATGCTAGAAAGAAACAGACCCAAACTAAAAACTCTGATGTCCTGCCCCCTCCAGAAGCCAGATTCACTGGAAACAGGAAAGAACAGAAACACCCTAATATAGTTATATCTAAATATTTATTCAGATAAACCATTAGGGTTAAGCCCAAGGCTTAAACATAGGAAAAAGGGATTGCGCTTATTCTCCGAGGAGAAAAGAGCAACCGGGGAGTGTGAGAAAGTATACTAGGCAACTAGCCTAGGCGCGAAGAGAATCGATTACCTAAATCACCGAAACTCTCTCATATACTATCTTGGAAGAAATATAAAAAATATCTTACATGTATAAAACTGCCTAAATCTTCAATAAATTTTTTAAAACACTCAGAAATCTGAATATCATGCATGAAAGTACTAGGGCCAGACGTCTAGGCTACAAAGCCTAGCGTAGGCCAGGATCGGTAAATCATTCGCCGAAACGGAAATACTAATAGCATCATATAAAGAATTCCTACGTAGAGCTAAATAGCTAAAATTATTAAAGCATAACGGCCGGGAACGCCGCTCTGGCTAACTAAATGACTCATGCTTGGCGAGCGACAGCATCCAGGACGCCTCCGGTAGGCAACAGCTCTTGTAACGAAAATATTGCTATCGAATTATCTTAAAAACACCAAGAGCTTACATTTATACATAATAGAGATAATACTCAACTTTCCAGAGGCAGAAGAGGCTGGAGAAAGCATCATGAGGTTGAAAATAATCCAAGATAAGCGAGTAACACAGGGAAAAACACCAAGTTGTTGAGCTACGCAAAAAGGAATACAGATGGCGCCGTCGGCGGCACTATGTACGCACTCGAAGCGAGATAGGAGAGGTGCCTTGCTAGCGGCTCTCCTTTCATTCTCGTTTTTCGTTTTCTTGCCACTTAACCCCTTCGAAGTGTTAATTCTGTTCGGGGTGCAGATTGCTTTGCGGCGTGTCAAGAATACGTCCTCTGATATTACGCGATATCCCTGGTTCATTTAATGAGGGATATTTGCTCCAGGAGTTAGAATTCAGGGTACCTTAAGGTAAATTCTCTGGGAATATCACCGTAGTCAAATACACCCAAGGAAGCTACCCTATAGGAACTTCCATCAGGACGACATGGCCTGAGCCCAAAAAAGTAAATACCAGTAACTAAATAAAATATGGTTCCATTATCATATCCAAAATCATTCTTATATATTGTACAATAATAATGATACCCTGAAAATGTACATATACTGTATAAAGGATAAGGTCAAAAAAAGGAGGTAAATCTAAACATACCACAAATGTTGTCCAATGACCATGTAACTAGCCTATCTCCAAAAGCTTGATGGCACTCTGTGTTCTTGACACTTCTTGCAAGTAATTCTGAAGAAAAAATTACAGTTAGATTCGTCATAATGAAATATGTGAAATGTATGATTGCACAAGCTGAGACATCCTGTAAAACATCACCAGTAATGATCATCGATATTATGAAGATAAATATCACAAATGTCGAACAAAAAGTGTTATTCTCAAGAGCCATCATCTTTCATCAAAGTAATGGCAAAAGAAAATCTTGTTTTGTTTAGAATCATTACAATACTTCATAAAATATTCAGACAAAATGGAATGATTGCTTAAAAGTGACAGGATTCTGCTTTGTATTACAGTACAGTATTTAGCAGTATAAACGAGAAGGGTAAAAAAGAAGATTGAATTTGTCTAGGTATTTCTACAGTTAAGCGAAAGGACAGCGGTAACTTGGCCTAAAACAGGAAGGCAACAGGCTACCATAGACACATTAGGATGGTGGTATGAGTAACACTGAGCAAAGGGCAACAGGCGACTACAGATTTATTAGGGTGGTGGTACTGCATGGGTAAGACTGAGCGAAGGCAGAGAAGGTTTGTAATAAAGTGGTTATTGTTAGAGAATGGAAAAGAATAAAGGGAGAGAATTTATCTGGGGGAAATTCTGAATTTGGGCATGGTTTGGTTGGGACTGGGAGCAAGGCTGGTATTACGTTATGGTGCCGTTGATATTTGGTCTAATAGTACATTATATGTAAGGGATGGAATTATGGTACAAAAATTCTACCAAAATACAGTATGGTATGATTCAGGTAAGAAAAAAAATAGGCAAAATTCTCTATTGCACCATATCTTTTTATTTCTGTACCATACCATAAGTTTAGTTTTGATATATCACTAAGCAATTACTTATGGCAATACAGTAGGTGAGTACAGATGTATTATGGCGGAAATATGGGCAAAACTGACCAAAACCGTAGAAAATTTCTACAGTAATAAAGTGTGTTTATAGTTAATGAATGGAAAACACCAAGTGAGAGAATTTTTGGGGGAAATATTAATTCTGTGCATGGCTTGGGCTTGGAGCAAGCCTAGCATTAATGTATTGTGCTGTTGATATTTAGTTTACATAAATGGCACAGAATCACTATATGACAAATTTATCCCAGGATGGTAAGGTCTAATTCTGGAAAGGAAAGAAAATAAGGAAAAATTGTATACTGAACATTACCATTTTGAACTCTCTGCCATACTAACCTTTGGGTTTGGCTTATATATAACTAAGTAATTAATGATGGCAACAAGTGAGTACAGATGTATTATGGTGAAGGAATAGATAAGACTGACCACAGCCCGAGAAATTTTATAATAAGTGTGTTCATAGTTAAAAAGCGGAAAAGCATAAGTGACAAAATTTTTTTGGGAAAAGCTGAATCTGTGTACTGTACTGCAAACCTTTGTTTAGATCAAGGTTGGCATTACAGTACTGCACTCTTGATACTTAGTCTATAGTATAGTGTACAAAGAGTACGGAGTTTAAGTGTGATAATTTGATTAAAATACGGTATTACGATTCGGGTAAGGCAAAAATAGGCAAAATTCTATACTGTACTATATCTTTGGCTTGGATATCATTAACCAATTATTAATGCATATTTGGCGGCTCCTGTGACTGCACAAGTAGATCACTTAAGTACTTACCATTTCAGTTTACAACATACAATGCATGTGTGTATGTTCGCAATTACTTTGTGCATGATCATCATAATACTTTGAAATATGTTATTTTTATAATAAAATAAATTTTTGAATATACTTACCCGGTGATTATATAAGCTGCAACTCTGTTGCTCGACAGAAAACTCTACGTTAAAAATCCGCCAGCGATCGCAATGCAGGTAGGGGGTGTACTTCAACAGCGCCATCTGTCGTGCAGGTACTCAGTACTCAATGTAAACACAGAACTCAATTTTCTCCTCGGTCCACTGGGTCTCTATTGGGGAGGAAGGGAGGGTCCTTTAATATATAATCACCGGGTAAGTATATTCAAAAATTTATTTTATTATAAAAATAACATTTTTCAATATTAAACTTAGCCGGTGATTATATAAGCTGATTCACACCCAGGGGGGTGGGTAGAGACCAGCAATAATTGTTTACATTATTATGAGCTAAGGATTTTTTATTTTATTTTAGCAGTTATTCAAAATAACAAACATAAAATAAATAAGTACCTGGTAAGGAAGTCGACTTGAACAATTACTCTGCCTTTTTAAGTACGTCTTCCTTACGGAGCCTCGCGATCCTCTTAGGATGCTGAGCGACCCCTAGGATCTGAAGTATCAAGGGTTGCAACCCATACAACAGGACCTCATCAAAACCTCTAATCTAGGCGCTTCTCAAGAAATGACTTTGACCACCCGCCAAATCAAGTAGGATGCGAAAGGCTTCTTAGCCTTCCGGACAACCCAAAAACAATAATAAAACATTTCAAGAGAAAGATTAAAAAGGTTATGGAATTAGGGAATTGTAGTGGTTGAGCCCTCACCCACTACTGCACTCGTTGCTACGAATGGTCCCAGAGTGTAGCAGTTCTCGTAAAGAGACTGGACATTCTTCAAGATAAAAAGACGCGAACACTGACTTGCTTTTCCAATAGGTTGCGTCGATTATACTTTGCAGAGATCTATTTTGTTTAAAGGCCACGGAAGTTGCGACAGCTCTAACTTCGTGTGTCCTTACCTTCAGCAAAGCTTGGTCTTCCTCATTCAGATGGGAATGAGCTTCTCGTATTAACAGTCTGATAAAATAGGATAAAGCATTCTTTGACATAGGCAAAGATGGTTTCTTAACTGAACACCATAAAGCTTCAGACGGGCCTCGTAAAGGTTTAGTTCGTTTTAAATAGAACTTAAGAGCTCTTACAGGACATAAGACTCTTTCTAGTTCATTTCCAACCATACGATAAGTTTGGAATATCGAACGATATTGGCCAAGGCCGAGAAGGCAGCTCGTTTTTGGCTAGAAAACCAAGTTGTAGAACATGTAGCCGTTTCGGATGAGAATCCGATGTTCTTGCTGAAGGCATGAATCTCACTGACTCTTTTAGCTGTGGCTAAGCATACCAGGAAAAGAGTCTTTAAGGTGAGATCTTTCAGGGAGGCTGATTGTAGCGGTTCGAACCTGTCTGACATAAGGAATCTTAGTACCACGTCTAAATTCCAACCAGGTGTAACCAAACGACGCTCCTTCGTGGTCTCAAAAGACTTAAGGAGGTCCTGTAGATCTTTATTGTTGGAAAGATCTAAGCCTCTGTGACGGAAGACTGATGCCAACATGCTTCTGTAACCCTTGATAGTGGGAGCTGAAAGAGATCGTTCTTTCCTCAGATATAAGAGGAAGTCAGCTATTTGAGTTACAGAGGTACTGGTCGAGGATACGGATACTGACTTGCACCAGTTTCGGAAGATTTCCCACTTCGATTGGTAGACTCTAAGGGTGGATGTTCTCCTTGCTCTAGCAATCGCTCTGGCTGCCTCCTTCGAAAAGCCTCTAGCTCTCGAGAGTCTTTCGATAGTCTGAAGGCAGTCAGACGAAGAGCGTGGAGGCCTTGGTGTACCTTCTTTACGTGTGGCTGACGTAGAAGGTCCACCCTTAGGGGAAGTGTTCTGGGAATGTCTACTAGCCATCGAAGTACCTCGGTGAACCATTCTCTCGCGGGCCAGAGGGAAGCAACTACCGTCAACCTTGTCCCTTCGTGAGAGGCGAACTTCTGCAGTATCTTGTTGACAATCTTGAACGGAGGGAATGCATATAGATCTAGATGTGACCAATCTAGTAGAAAGGCATCTATATGAACTGCTGCTGGGTCCGGGATTGGTGAGCAAAATATTGGGAGCCTCTTGGTCATCGAGGTTGCGAAGAGATCTATGGTTGGCTGGCCCCAGGTGGCCCAAAGTCTCTTGCATACATCCTTGTGGAGGGTCCATTCTGTTGGAATTATTTGTCCCTTCCGACTGAGACAATCTGCCATGACATTCAAGTTGCCTTGGATGAACCTCGTTACTAGTGATATGTCTAGACCTTTTGACCAGGTGAGGAGGTCCCTTGCGATCTCGTACAACGTCAGAGAGTAGGTCCCTCCTTGCTTGGAGATGTACGCCAAAGCCGTGGTGTTGTCCGAGTTCACCTCCACCACTTTGCCTTGAAGGAGAGACCTGAAGCTTTTCCAGGTCAGACGTACTGCCAGTAGCTCCTTGCAGTTGAAATGCATTGTCCTTTGACTCGAGTTCCATAATCCCGAGCATTCCCGACCGTCTAATGTCGCACCCCAGCCTACGTCCGATGCGTCCGAGAAGAGAACGTGGTTGGGAGTCTGAACAGTCAGAGGAAGACCCTCTCTAAGGTTGATATAGTCCTTTCACCAAGTCAGACAAGACTTTATCTTTCCGGAAACCGGGATCGAGACCGCTTCTAGCGTCTTGTCCTTTTTCCAGTGAAAAGCTAGATGGTATAGAAGAGGACGGAGGTGTAGTCTTCCTAGTGACACAAATTGATCCACGGATGACAGTGTCCCTACCAGACTCATCCACAGCCTGACTGAGCAGCGTTCCTTCTTCAGCATCTTCTGGATGGATAGCAGGGCTGGGGGCTGATCGTCTTGTTCAGCAACGTCCTCATCAGAGGGTTCCTCATCCGAAACTGATGAGGAAACGGCAACGGAGTGGGCAACGTCTGACTCGCTGAATCCGGTCGCACTGGTGGATGCGTGACGGAGCCGGACGCAATATCATGGAACTGCTGCACAGTCTGTGAACTGTCAACAACCATGGGTGCGCGAGGAAGTACAGCGTCAACCCGAAACTGTCTAGACCGTCTGGGTTGTGCAGTCAACACCCTACCGGGTTGCTGAGGTTGACGCACTGCGTCACAACAAGTCACCTCTGCTGGTTGTTGAACGTCCTGAACGTCAACAACCACCTCCGAGCGTCGCTTAACGTCAACGTGCGACTGGCAACCCACACTGGGTCGCATCGGTGGAGGAACCACCTCAACTGGCAGACGCGAGTAGGTTACCTCAGCGTCAACAGGGCGCACAACCGACCGGTTGGAAGGTTGTTGGCCAGAAGGAGGAACCACCTCAACTGGCAGACACGAGTAGGTTACCTCAGCGTCAACAGGGCGCACAACCGACCGGTTGGAAGGTTGTTGGCCAGAAGGTTCTTCTCCGCATTTAAGTCCTCTATCAAGGACGCAAGCTTGGACTGCATGGCTTGCAGCAAAGCCCATTTAGGGTCTACGGGAGCAGGTGTGGCAACAGACGGGGTTAGCGACTGAGGCGGAACCGTTTACCATCCCTGAAAGCCTTGTTATGTGTGACATAATAGTACAGCAAAACATCAAAGGCTTGACAAAAGCTGAGAAGTTGACCTGTAAACAACTTGGAGCGTCTCCTGGCTAGGCGCCAGGGCGAGTCTACCAGAATTGAGAAGTCTATCTGGGCAGAGGCATGAACTCCCAACCCGAGAACTTCTCTCGTGTCTATCAGACTCTCGCTCTATAAGCCAGTTTAAAAGAAGGGAAATCAAAGGCTGTATCCCTAAAAACTCCTCCTGGTGCAAAAACCAGTCGCCTAGCCAACGTAACGCTCTCTAGGAGAGCGAGAGAGCACTAGCTTAAAAAACAACGGCTTCGAAGTAGCTAGGCCTAGTGTAAGTTCTGACGTTTAGGCGAACGAGGAGCAGCAGTACAAGATCCGGACGAAGATCCTTAAAAAAAAATCATCATGATTTAATTAAAGTCCATAGGAGGCTAAGCAGCTTAAGGCTCCTCTCCATCTGACAGAGTCCTCAAGGGAATATCAGTAGGAGGGAGAACAGCAACTTCCTCATCTACAGGAACCTTGTCCGATAAAAGCTAGGTTACCTCAGTGAGTCTCTCACTGGAGCATTAGTAGCAGACCAGAAGGCAACGTCATGTAACTGCTTGACAGTCTGTGAACTGTCAACAACTGAACTGTCAACCACATCAGGTGCGTGAGGACGTACAGTGTCCACTCGAGACTGCTTTGACTGTCTAGACTGAGCAGTCAAAACAACTCTAGAATGCGGAGGTTGACGCACCGCGTCAAAACAAAACAACTTAGACTGTTGTTGTACCTCGCAAACGTCAACGGAAGGTTCCGTGCGTCGCTGAACGTCAACATGCGGCTGGCAGGGTACACTGGAACGCATGGGTGGCGGGACTCTCTCAGCTGGAGTGCGGCAGAAGGTTGCCTCAGCGTCCACAGGACGCACAACCGTGGTTGGTTGTAGGATAGAGGTTGGTGTCAACCTTCTCCGCACGAAAGTCCTGCATCAATGACGTTAACTGAGACTGCATGGTCTGCAGCAAAGACCACTTAGGGTCTACAAGAGCAGGTGCGGCAACAGACGGTGTGACTGCCTGATGCGGTACCGCTTTGCCTCTCTTAGGAGGTGAGCAGTCGTCGGAAGACTGCAGCGAGTCCGAACTGACCCAGTGGCTACAACTGGGCCGTTGGACTTGCGCGGAAGGGACCGACTTGCGCTTAATAAGCCACGAGACCTTGGTCCATGGTTTCTTACGAGAAACCTCTTCCGCAGACGAGAAATAAATGGGCTCTCTCGTCTTTGTGTGGGTGGGGCGATCTTGGGTAGATACGCCCGAAACCACGGAGGGAAAAACGTCTGTTCGTTGATCAAGGCCTCTCGAACCCATAAGTCGTTCGACATTACTTCTCCCCTGGGCTTGGGAGCTTGCAAGAGGTCCCGGACTAGGTGAACGACAGGCACGAACAGACGAACCCTCGGACGCAACACTGTAACACTGCGCATATCACTTTATCGATTTTCTGTTTTGCACTTATTTCACTGAAATCGAAACTTTTACTGATTTCTACCTGAAACACGCAATTCTACCCTTCATTAAAAGGTAGTAATTGCGAAATCAGTCGTATAATGCAGCTCATTAATACTAGCAAAAAACAGAAAACATATATAAAGATAAAAAATTCAGTGGCTGGGAAAGAGACTAAACACTAGTTCAAATAAACTACGTTTACAATCTCTCACCGCACATAGCCTGGGGACAAGAATAAAACCCTAGAAACGTTTTACCTTCCTCCCCGTACAGAGACTAGGGACGAGAGTAACACGAGAACAACGTTACCCGCTTGAACGGAACGTTTTCTCTCCTCTCTCTCCCTCCGTCTCTATCTCTCTCTCTCTTTCTCTCTTGATTTCGCACCTAAGAGAAGAGCCCAATTATATATCGTCAAAAAAACATGTTATTTGACTAAAGGAAAAAACTGAAAGGTTTTCCAAATAAAAAGTTCCTTTAATTTAGAATTTAAAACATTTAAGCTAAGAAAGAATGAACAAAACGTCAGAATCGATTTACTCTTACTGCAAAGTGAAACCGTGATACACTCTCTCTCTATCGTAACGATAGAGCGCATGTTGAACGTCCTGAACGTCAACAACTGCGTAGTCTAAAAAACTAAACGTTAGTTCATCTTTGAAAACAGTACGAAGACTATCAAAGAAATTCTTTCATAAAACATTACATTTAAAAAGTTTTAAATTCTTTAAAGGCTAAATACGATATAACGGGCTCAACGTTGATTAACTTCGGTTCCAAGTTAGGACCGCCTACTATCAGGAAAGGTCGCAAATAAACAAAACATAAAAATTTATTTTTATATGTTTATAATAAATGGAAAGTTAATCGAAGAGGCCTAATAAAGGCGGAGAGATATAAAATATATAGATCTATAACGTGTTAAGCAAAATTACTAAAAACCTAAACACACTTCCGTCTAAGGGAAGGGTCGGCCATTTAAAAGTGAAAGAGAGTCCATACTCTCTTTGTCACCATAATTAAATCTATCCAAAACGAGTTCAAGTTTTGAGATGAAGATAAAACACCTGCATAGCGAAAGCTCAAAACTAGAATAGTGTACTTCACCAAATAGTTGTGAAAACAAATCCAGTTAGTAACAGCGAATTAGTAGGTCTTGCCGGTAGCCCGACAGAGAGAAAATTGAGTTCTGTGTTTACATTGAGTACTGAGTACCTGCACGACAGATGGCGCTGTTGAAGTACACCCCCTACCTGCATTGCGATCGCTGGCGGATTTTTAACGTAGAGTTTTCTGTCGAGCAACAGAGTTGCAGCTTATATAATCACCGGCTAAGTTTAATATTGAAAAATTTTGAATAAGAATTCATACATTAAAATACAAGTACCATACCAAATATACAGTTTCTTGGGAAAATAAAAGTTTTATGCCTACAAATATGAATATTCTTGGTCTATTTAAAAAAAAAATAAGAGAATAGTATTTAGTGATAACAACTACCACTACTATAGTCTGTTTCATCCTAGCTGGCAAATGAAGCCGAACCACAGTTTGAAAGCTTGTTGCTGATTGGCTGTTGGTTCAGGCATTATCCCCTCCCACTGACTGACGAAGCAAAACATTGCATTTATCCGCTGTACACGATGTTCATTTTCGCTTTATACCACACTTAGTTTGCATAATTTCTACCTGGTTCTTTGATCTCATAGTGAAACGAGCGCCGAAAAAAATTAATAAAACTTTTTATACACTGTTTTTACCTACAAATGTTAAAAAATGTAAATAAAAATAGGTGGATTTTTTAGAAAAAATCCTCATGAATGTCATGAACCTAGAAAAATAATGCAAGGAAGAAAAATAATGGTGAAATATTTGGCTTTGTACCGCGATATTGTTGCAAATTTTGGTGACGTTACGTAGCTGCATCTCGCCTACACACGATCACACGTCGTCATCAAAACATTCTGCTACTCATCACAAGAAGTTTATTATTTTTTCCTTTGTAACTCACTTATTTCGCCATTATTTCCCTTCATTATTTTTTTTAGGTTCATGACATTCAAGCCGACTTTTTTTCTACAAAATCAACCTACAGTATTTTCATTTACATTTGCATAACATTTGTAAGTAAAAAACCGTATATAAAAAAGTTGTATAAAGTTTTTTTTCCAGCGCTCATTTCACATCAACTTGTATTTTTTCGTATATTTCTTTTAGAAAAGGGTATTTTTTTCAAGGTAATACTCATCATCTACCTTTAATCTGTGTGTGACCAAAGAACCAGGTAGATATTATGCAGACTAAGTGAGGTATAAGAGAATGAAATATTTTACTTCGTCGTCGATCAGTGGGAGAGGAGAATGCCTGAACCAACAGCCAATCAGCGACAAGCTTTCAAACCGTGGTTCAGCTCCATTTGCCAGCTAGGATGAAGACTTCAGTAGTGGTGGTACAGTAGTAGATTGAGAGTTATCAATGTAAATGGGAAAGAAAATAAGGAATTTGATGAGCTTCGGGCTAGAGTTTAAGACAGAAAAGTAGAATGAGTAGGCCTAGATGAGGAATTTGTCATGTGAGCTGGCATCATAAGAACAGCCGGCATTAGTTCTGGGTATATGGAGGGCAGAGAAATGTTATTTTCATTAGTAAAATAAATTTTTGAATATACTTACCCGATGATCATGTAGCTGTCAACTCCGTTGCCCGACAGAAATCTACGGTCGGGATACGCCAGCGATCGCTATCCAGGTGGGGGTGTACACAACAGCGCCATCTGTGAGTAGGTACTCAAGTACTTCTTGTCAACAAGAACTCAATTTTCTCCTCGGTCCACTGGTTCTCTATGGGGAGGAAGGGCGGGTCCTTAAATTCATGATCATCGGGTAAGTATATTCAAAAATTTATTTTACTAATGAAAATAACATTTTTCAATATTAATCTTACCCGATGATCATGTAGCTGATTCACACCCAGGGTGGTGGGTGGAGACCAGCATACATGTTAACAAAGAAGCTAAGTATCCCGTATTTCATTTTATCAGTTATTCAAAATAACAAACAAAATAAATAAGTACCTGGTAAGGAAGTCGACTTGAACTATTACTCTGCCTTTTTTAAGTACGTCTTCCTTACTGAGCCTAGCGGTCCTCTTAGGATGCTGAACGACTCCTAGGTGCTGAAGTATAAAGGGCTGCAACCCATACTAAAGGACCTCATCACAACCTCTAACCTAGGCGCTTCTCAAGAAAGAATTTGACCACCCGCCAAATCAACCAGGATGCGGAAGGCTTCTTAGCCTTCCGTACAACCCAAAAAACAACAATAAAAAGTATTCAAGAGAAAGATTAAAAAGGTTATGGGATTATGAGAATGTAGTGGCTGAGCCCTCACCTACTACTGCACTCGCTGCTACGAATGGTCCCAGGGTGTAGCAGTTCTCGTAAAGAGACTGGACATCTTTGAGATAGAATGATGCGAACACTGACTTGCTTCTCCAATAGGTTGCATCCATAACACTCTGCAGAGAACGGTTCTGTTTGAAGGCCACTGAAGTAGCAACAGCTCTCACTTCATGTGTCCTTACCTTCAGCAAAGCAAGGTCTTCTTCCTTCAGATGAGAATGTGCTTCTCTAATCAGAAGCCTGATGTAGTAAGAAACTGCGTTCTTAGACATCGGTAGAGTAGGCTTCTTGATAGCACACCATAAAGCTTCTGATTGTCCTCGTAATGGCTTTGACCTTCTTAAATAGTACCTAAGAGCTCTTACTGGGCAAAGTACTCTCTCTAGTTCGTTCCCCACCAAGTTGGACAGGCTTGGGATCTCGAACGACTTAGGCCAAGGACGGGAAGGAAGCTCGTTTTTAGCCAAAAAACCGAGCTGCAAGGAACATGTAGCCGTTTCAGATGTAAAACCTATGTTCCTGCTGAAGGCGTGGATCTCACTTACTCTTTTAGCTGTTGCTAAGCACACGAGGAAAAGAGTTTTTAATGTGAGGTCCTTAAAAGAGGCTGATTGGAGCGGTTCAAATCTTGATGACATTAGGAACCTTAAAACCACGTCTAGATTCCAGCCTGGAGTGGACAACCGACGTTCCTTTGAGGTCTCAAAAGACCTAAGGAGGTCCTGTAGATCTTTGTTGGTGGAAAGATCCAAGCCTCTGTGGCGGAATACCGCTGCCAACATACTTCTGTAACCCTTGATCGTAGGAGCTGATAGGGATCTTACGTTCCTTAGATGTAACAGGAAGTCAGCAATCTGGGTTACAGTGGTACTGGTTGAGGAAACTGCATTCGCCTTGCACCAGCTTCGGAAGACTTCCCATTTAGACTGATAGACTCTGAGAGTGGATGTCCTCCTTGCTCTGGCAATCGCTCTGGCTGCCTCCTTCGAAAAGCCTCTAGCTCTTGAGAGTCTTTCGATAGTCTGAAGGCAGTCAGACGAAGAGCGTGGAGGTTTGGGTGTACCTTCTTTACGTGAGGTTGACGCAGAAGGTCCACTCTTAGAGGAAGAGTCCTGGGAACGTCGACTAGCCATTGCAGTACCTCGGTGAACCATTCTCTCGCGGGCCAGAGGGGAGCAACCAACGTCAGCCGTGTCCCTTTGTGAGAGGCGAACTTCTGAAGTACCCTGTTGACAATCTTGAATGGCGGGAACGCATACAGGTCGAGATGGGACCAATCCAGCAGAAAGGCATCCACGTGAACTGCTGCTGGGTCTGGAATCGGAGAACAATACATCGGGAGCCTCTTGGTCATCGAGGTAGCGAATAGATCTATGGTTGGCTGACCCCACAGGGCCCATAGTCTGCTGCAAACATTCTTGTGAAGGGTCCACTCTGTGGGGATGACCTGACCCTTCCGGCTGAGGCGATCTGCCATGACATTCATATCGCCCTGAATGAACCTCGTTACCAGCGAAAGCTTTCGATCTTTTGACCAAATGAGGAGGTCCCTTGCAATCTCGAACAACTTCCTCGAATGAGTCCCTCCCTGCTTGGAGATGTAAGCCAAGGCTGTGGTGTTGTCGGAGTTCACCTCCACCACCTTGTTTAGCTGGAGGGACTTGAAGTTTATCAAGGCCAGATGAACCGCCAACAACTCCTTGCAATTGATGTGAAGTGTCCTTTGCTCCTGATTCCATGTGCCCGAGCATTCCTGTCCGTCCAGTGTCGCACCCCAGCCCGTGTCTGATGCGTCCGAGAAGAGACGGTGGTCGGGGGTCTGAACAGCCAATGGTAGACCTTCCTTGAAAAGAATGCTGTTCTTCCACCACGTTAGAGTAGACCTCATCTCTTCGGAAACAGGAACTGAGACCGCCTCTAGCGTCATGTCCTTTATCCAGTGAGCAGCTAGATGATACTGAAGGGGGCGGAGGTGGAGTCTCCCTAACTCGATGAACTGGGCCAGCGATGAAAGTGTCCCTGTTAGACTCATCCACTGCCTGACTGAACATCGGTTCCTTCTCAGCATGCTCTGGATGCATTCTAGGGCTTGATTGATCCTTGGGGCCGACGGAAAAGCCCGAAAAGCTCGACTCTGAATCTCCATACCTAGATAGACAATGGTCTGGGATGGGACGAGCTGGGACTTCTCTATATTGACCAGGAGGCCCAGTTCCTTGGTCAGATCCATGGTCCATCTGAGATTCTCCAGACAGCGACGACTTGTTGGAGCTCTTAAAAGCCAGTCGTCTAAATAGAGGAAGGCTCTGATGTCTGCCAAGTGAAGGAATTTCGCAATATTCCTCATCAGTCTGGTAAACACAAGAGGTGCCGTGCTTAGGCCAAAGCACAGGGCTTGGAACTGGTACACAACCTTTCCAAAGACGAACCTTAGGAAAGGTTGGGAGTCTGGATGGATGGGGACGTGAAAGTACGCGTCTTTCAGGTCTAACGAGACCATCCAGTCCTCCTGCCTGACCGCTGCTAGGACCGACTTCGTCGTCTCCATCGTGAACGTCTGCTTGGTGACAAAAGCATTGAGAGCACTGACGTCCAGCACCGGTCTCCAACCTCCTGTCTTCTTCGCTACCAGGAAGAGACGGTTGTAGAAGCCCGGGGATTGATGGTCCCGGACTATGACTACCGATTCCTTTTGTAGCAAGAGCGACACCTCTTGTTGCAACGCTAGCCTCTTGTCCTTCTCCTTGTAGTTGGGAGAGAGGTTGATGGGAGATGTAGCTAGAGGGGGACTGCGGCAGAACGGAATTCTGTATCCATCCCTTAGCCACTTCACAGACTGAGCGTCTGCACCTCTGCTCTCCCAAGCTTGCCAGAAGGTCTTGAGTCTGGCTCCCACTGCTGTCTGGAGAGGAAGGAAGTCAGAACTTGCCTTTTGCGGACTTGGAACCCTTCTTGGATTTGCCACGGTGACTGCCGGCACGGGTACCTCCTCTGCTGGAGGTTCTGCCACGAAAGGGCGGGATGAACCGAGTTGCAGGAGTGTCTACTGCTGCAGGGCGGAAGGGTCTAGGCACGGAAGGTAAGGTTTTAGCCTTACGTGCAGAAGCCGATAAGAAGGAGCAAAGATGTTCTCTCTTCTTGAGCACTCCCGACACGTACGAAGCCGCAAGTTCACCAGACCCATCCCGAATGGCTTTGTCCATGCTAGACATGATCAGCATGGCAGAGTCCCTATCTGAAGGGGAAG
Source organism: Palaemon carinicauda (assembly GCF_036898095.1). Classification (NCBI taxonomy): domain Eukaryota; kingdom Metazoa; phylum Arthropoda; class Malacostraca; order Decapoda; family Palaemonidae; genus Palaemon; species Palaemon carinicauda. The sequence goes on from NC_090764.1 coordinate 27,173,348, forward strand.
TCTTCCTGCTTAAGGCTCCCAAACACCAATCGAGGAAGTTGAAGATCTCGAAGGCACGAAAGACTCCCTTCAACAGATGATCCATATCAGAAAAGGACCAGCAGATCTTCGATCGTCTCATAGCCAACCTGCGGGGAGAGTCAACCAGACTTGAGAAGTCGCCCTGGGCAGAGGCAGGAACTCCCAAGCCGGGTTCCTCTCCCGTGGCATACCAGACGCTCGACTTGGAAGCAAGCTTGGTAGGCGGAAAGATGAATGCAGTCTTTCCCAGTTGCTTCTTGGAATGCAACCACTCTCCCATAACCCTCAAAGCTCTCTTAGATGATCGTGCGAGAACAAGCTTGGTGAAGGCAGGCGCAGCAGACTGCATGCCCAGAGCAAACTCGGAGGGAGGAGAGCGAGGGGTTGCAGACACAAACTGCTCAGGATACTAGTCCCTGAACAAGGCAAGGACTTTACGAAAGTCTAAGGAGGGAGGCGTAGACTTGGGCCCTTCAAAGTCAGAGTGCGGCTCATCCAAGTGTGCAGCTTCGTCATCCGATACTCCATCATCCGAAAGCTGAGTAGGAAGTGGCAAAGGCAGAGCAGAAAGCTGAACGGCTGAATCCGGCAGTACGGGTGCATGCGTAGCTGCGGATCCAACATCATGCCGCTGCTGGTCAGTCTGCGAACTGGCAACAACAAAAGCAGAGTGCTGGAGCGTGGGAGGGGCTGCGGTGGGTTGCGGAGCATGCTGTATGGTATGCGGAGCATGCTGTATGGTATGCGGAGCATGCTGCATGGGTTGCGGAGAAAGCCGCATAGTGCTGGAACCCGGTAGCTCTACAGCACCTTCCCACTGCTGATGTGGTAGCTCACGCATGTCAACGGATGGAGCAGCAAGAATATGCGTCTGGCAGGGTGGACTGCGCATCGGTGGTGGAGCTCTCACAGGTGGAGTGTGGGAGCAGGCAGCCGCAGTATCTGCTGAGCGCACAACCTCGGCGGGTTGTAGGTTAACAGGTGCAGTGTTAACCTTCTCAGCATGATACTCCTGCATGAATGCCGCAAGCTGAGACTGCATAGTCTGCAGCATGGACCACTTAGGGTCTACCGTGGTTGGAGCAACAACAGACGGAGCAGAAGCCTGTTGTGGAACCACTCTACCTCTCTTGGGAGGTGTGCAGTCATCAGATGACTGCAGCGAGTCCGAACTGACCCAGTGGCTACACCTGGGTCGTTGGACTCGCTCGGAAGGGACCTTACGTTTGAGCGGTCGTGAGACCTTGGTCCATCGTTTCCTCCTGGAAACTTCTTCCACAGACGAGGAATGTAAGGGCTCATTCGTCTGTTTGTGGATGGGACGATCTTTGGCAGATACGTCCGCAACCACTGAGGATACATCCGTGCGCCGATCAAGGCCTGCCGAACCCTTTGGTCCTTCGACATTGCTTCTCCCCTGGGCTTGGGAGCTTGCAAGAGGTCCCGGACTGGGAGGACGACTGGCACGCACAGATGTACCCTCATGCGCAACACTGACACTTTTCACATCACTAGCACTGATAACACTTCCCACTGCACTTTTCGCTTTCAGCTCTCTGACATCTGCCAAGAGCTGATTACGGTCATTAGCCAATGACTCCACTCTGTCACCGAGAGCCTGAATGGCACGCAACATATCCGCCATGGATGGCTGAGCACTAGTAGCAGGTTCGGGAGTCACCACCACAGGGGAAGGAAAAGGTTGAGGGGCATGGGGAGAGGAAAAATCCACAGAGCGAGAAGAACTCCTCCTGATTCTCTCCTTCTCTAACCTACGTGCATTTTTGAGGAATTCGTTAAAATCGAATTCCGAAAGCCCAGCGCATTCCCCACATCGATCTTCCAATTGACAGGATTTACCCCTACAATTGGAACAAACGGTGTGAGGATCTATAGAGGCCTTCGGAAGACGCCTAGCACAAGTCCTAACGCTACACTGCCTGTACTTAGGGACTTGAGACTGGTCAGACATCTTGAATTTTAGAAGTAGTCAAGGGGGAATTCCAAAATCTAGCAAAGTTCGTTAACAATTAATCCAAATTAATTCAAAAAGCTTGCTAAGCTAATGATAAAGCTTCCTGAATAGCGAAGGCTAAACTCTAGAGTGAATACATCACCAAATCGTGAACAACAACTCCAGAATCAACAGCGTATCCAAGTAGGTCTTGCCGGCGGCACGACAGAGGAAAAATTGAGTTCTTGTTGACAAGAAGTACTTGAGTACCTACTCACAGATGGCGCTGTTGTGTACACCCCCACCTGGATAGCGATCGCTGGCGTATCCCGACCGTAGATTTCTGTCGGGCAACGGAGTTGACAGCTACATGATCATCGGGTAAGATTAATATTGAAAAAGTATAAATTAGGATGATGAAAAAAACAGATGAGAGAGAGGAAAGGGAAGTACATACAGTATTAGTTGATGTGACATGACATTACAGAAGATACGAGGGTAAATATATGATACAGTAGACCCCTGGGGTACGGCGTCCCCAGCTTACGTTTTTTTCACATTACGATGTGGAATACGATGATTTTTCGTTCCCTCGTTACGACATTTTTCCCCACCTTACGGCATTGAATTCCAAAACTCAAACTTGGCGGTTTTTACACGTACGATTGTGCGAGTCACTAGCCTACCACCACGCTCATACGTCACTAAGAAGCTGGTCTGCTATTGGTCGGCGTCATGGTGTCACTAAGATGCCGATACGCTATTGGCCGAAATTCCTCCCACAATGCCTGAGAGAGATGCTGCCACTCTCTCTCTCTGTTACTGTATACACGCGCTCAGTTCAGAATCTCGTGGGCATTTCGTAAAGACTTGATGTTGTGTGAGTGCTTGCGATATCGTATTTTTTGTGCATTTTAGTGCTTAATTCTACTTTAATTCGTTAGCCATGGGTCCCAAGATTCCTAGTGATATTAAAGGGAGAAGTAAGAAGATGATTAGTATGGAAACGAAGCTGGAAATAATAAAGAAATACGAAGTAGGCATGCGCATCGTTACCCTCGCTAGTACGTATGGCCGTAACCAGTCAACAATTGGTACAATGCAGTTGACCATCATTCAAGAAGAGCACAGCTCTAGTGGTGGCAAGGACGGGGGGGGGGGGGGGGGACTGAAGAAACGACATCGGCAGAAATAAGGGAAGCTATCGGTTGGTATGAAAACCTTACAAGTTACATTGAAAAAAAAAAACACCCAGAAAAACTTCACATAGGTCGTCTTATGGAGAGTGTTAATGACAAATGTATGAGTCATTTTAGAAATATGTTGAGGAATCGTCTGAAACAGGCTTCTTTGGATAGATATTTCTCCAAAAGAGAAGTGTCAGAAAGCAAAGATGATACTGTATTAGTGATTCTATTAAAAAAAACTAAAAAAAGGGTAATTTTTCAAGTTATAAAAAAAAAATAAAAAAAATTTCAAGACAAAAATAAAAAAAAAAAAAAGCATTTTTAATTTCAAGTGTTTAATAGTAAGAATAAATTTATTATTAAGTATACATGACAATATTAGCATTGATATGTTTTTATATCTACCGTCTCCTCCCCCCTCTGCCTCCACCCACTACCAGCTCAAGTCACGTCACTCCAAAGGTAAATAAAATTTAATTTTTCCTTTACAGTACAGTACAGTATATAATTTTTATCTATACCTGTAATGTTATTTAATTATATACTGTACAGTACATGTATATTATATATAAGTATACAGTAGTACAGTGCTTACTATGCTATTTTGTTACGTACTAATTTTCAATGTTTTTACCTGGGGTTTTGCACGTATTAGCTATTCTATTGCCCGCCATACGACATTTTCACATACAATACCAACTCCGGAACGGATTAATGTCGTATGGCGGGAGCCTACTGTACTTTAATTACCAGCGAAACTGAAATTCGTTATGAGAAATGGACGAGTGCTAGCTAGTTTGGCATTTCTCTCAACTATATGTTTAACAGGGGCTGAGGCATAATAACTCATGTATCGGTCTATTGTTTACATCTGAGAGACTGAAGGGGACTTATTGCAGATGCATTGCTTGAATTCCCTTCAGACAGCTTTCATGTTTTTCTTGTATGAAGTAATCATTACCTGACTTTTTAACCTTCCAAATATTTGTGCCCAAGTTCCCTGATGTTGTTTTACATCAACCATTTTTTTCCCACCTTGCCCTTCAGTTTGAGTTACACCACCATCACATAAAGACGTCTCCAAGAAGGAACTTAAGGGAAGTACAATCTATTTCGAAATTTTGTGCAATTGATTATGATGGAAATGCCCTCTATTCAGTGTAAAGGTATTGTTACTCATGTGAAATTGAAAAATAACCGCAAAATATGGCCTCAAAGGCCCGATCATAAGGTAAGGAATTATTTGCGATTTACTTTTTCATAATGTAAGCATTTATTTGCAATTTACTTTATGATAATGTAAGGATTTATATATAATGTACTTTTAGTTTGTGACATGGGAAGGGGGCCTGGCTAACGGTTGTGACCTGGGAAAGGGGGGTCTGGCAGGCTTGCCCCCGGCTAGGGGTTATGACCTGGGAGCTACTAGGTTAGGTTAGGTGGGTTGGTTAGGGTCTGACCACTTTACAAATCTAAAAAGTGTTAAATAATCACATTTAGACTGTTTCCAGCCACTTACATGAACCATATATTTTTCCAACTGGTTATCTTGTGCTTATTTTGCACTTCTGACCATAACTATTGCTGCAAATCACTCGTTCATGACAATTCTCCACCCAAAAAAATCCCAGCTTCTCACTGGGGACTCCATAATCATTTTTATATAAGGGTGTCCAAAAACTCATGAACAGGTGGTTTGCCCTGATAATCATGGTCAGAAATGAATAAAACACAAGATAACGAGTAGGAAAACTATATGGTTCATGTATTTGGCTAGAAATTAAGGTATCATATATTTACAGATATGAGTAAGCACAAGTACACAAGAAGAAGATAGAGTAGGCTTAGTCCAGAATGTTGAAAGAAAACAATCGTGTTATTTACATGGATTACTTTGAAAAGAAGGGGAGAAGTTGGAAAATAAATTTTGAGTAAATATACATATTGTTTTTTAAACAAATCAGCGTGTAGGTTAAAGGATGGATCACAGTATTCTCAGGTGGTTTTGCCAAGTGGAATGTATAACTATGAGAAATTAAGTAAGGGTGCATCATTGGAATTTTAGGAAGGTCTAAAATGGGTTGAATTTGTAGCATGTAAGATATATTAAGAGATGAAAAATCATTGGAGGTTTTAATTCACTGGTCATGAGCCTCCTCAAGGTTTGCATGTTGGCAAAGATTTACTAAAAAGGTATTGGTGTAGAATGTACCAGTTAAAGAATGAATGTGGCAGTTATTATGAGAAATTAATTTTCTGGAAGTCCCCTCCCACCAGTTGGGGATACTGGATCATGGACACATAACAGTACAGTATACATATAGAGTCCTTTCATTATACGTCATCAAACTTCCGGTCCGCCATCTTGGAGGGCATACAAAGACGTGACGTCGTGTTCAGTGAATGGCTGTAAGTTGAACTGTCGCCATCTCATTACATTCTCATTCACACAATGCCCAGTTTTTGCGCTATTGTTGGCTGTGGGAATCGAGGAGAAAGAGATGACAAGAGTTTCTACCGCATACCGGCAGTTATTCAGAATTAGGACAAGGATACAGAAGAATTATCCAAGCGCAAACGTGACTTGTGGTTGACCAGAATATCACGGGCCGATCTTCGTGAATCCTCACTACCCTACGCACGTATCTGTTCTGATCATTTCATATCAGGTTAGTCTCGGCTAGGCCCTAAAAGTATCATTAATCTTGTGTAAACATGCTATAACCGATCGCATGGGTGACTTCACAAGTATCATCGTCAGTTCAGTGTGTAGTGTGTGTGGGGCTATAATAACAAAGGCTACTTACCTTCTCTATTTCGTCAACGTGCTCATGCCTATGTGTATATTTATATTTATTTTAATTTGTGTATTAAATTGTGCAGACATACAGGCCTATGTAATGAATAAACATTGATTATAAATAATATCTGAAAGCTGGTTTAACCCGAAGGGGTCTTCAGCATATATATGAAATATCGAAAAAATAAATAAATTTGCGCATTTAATTGCAAGGAGGCAAAATGATCATCCAAGAGCATTACAATAGAGTTTGTCCATCATATGTTTATATGTATATAAGAAATTATAGCATTTGTAACCAAACACAAACACAATGGTTTGGCATGAACTGATAAAGATTTGACATTATAATGCAAAACTTTTACATACATTTTGACAATCAAAAATTACAATACACAAGGTTAGGCTAAATGATCAATATTAGCTTTATAATTATAAACACTCTCTTCATTGTCCCAGTGTTTATCTAATTTTGGACTTAAAAGCATTAAAGGGAAAAATAACAAATTCTGGAAGCAGATTATTCAATGGAAATGCATGCCCACTCATGTTCTGGGTTGGCCGACAGTACCAAGTAGTTCACCATATCAATGTATGAAATACTGGGAAAATCCTCAATATTTTGACTGAATTAATTCTGCATCTGGTATGGATCTAGGCCATCAATTAGATCGAGTTTCTGCTTGTAAAAACGTTATCATCACCCGAAAATTGTTTGACAAAGTCGCTCTCATTGTCCATATTCGCTGTAGCAGCTGCCATGTTTTTGCTTTGTATGTCCTCCAGCATGGCCGCCGGTGATTCCCATGACGTCATTGAAAGGACTCTATACTGTATTATATATATATATATATATATATATATATATATATATATATATATATATATATATATATATATATATATAAATATATATATATATATATATATATATATATATATATATATATATATATATAATGATTTACTATTCGAAAATATGAGAGACATGTGACACTTCTAAAACCGGTTTCCAATGTGGAAATGGGTTGATTTACACTAAAGATACAAACACCGTCAGTCAACAATATGTACCCTACAACAGCGTCAATATAAACTTCTCGGAGCCTTTGTATATCAGCGGCCAGTTCCTCAAGCGTTCATTAAAAATGGACATCATCTAACCTAAACTTTCCCCCCTAACCGAAACTACAAGTCGTGTCCTTACCTACTTACCTAACAGGGAAGGGGGCTAACGCCCACCTTTGACCCCCTTACACTGCCGTATTCTAAGTTAGACATAATAATACATACAGTTAGCCGCTATCATACATACACCCCAACTTCTCTTTTGTCCAACTCAATTGGATAAGTCTCTCCTAGTCAATTGGATTATTCAACTGTATAGCACAGTTCTGTGTCGATTTATGGGCATAAGTTAGAACTAGAATTTGAGATGGGTAGATACCACGATTAACGGAGTATTCCATTAATCCTGGGTAGATACAACTGTTAATATCTTTGGACGACATTCAGTATTAACTGACAAACAGTGTATGGAAGAAAATTTGATTGAATTTATGAAACTTGAACTATCCAGTTCAGTGATAGAGCCAAGGAGCCGATTTTGCACCGAGGTGCAACTTGTAAAACCCACGAGTTGTAGTTATAAGTTAAAGGTAAGAGTGATTGGACAGCAAACAGTGGAATTTTTTCTATAAAAAGTAGTTTATTTTCCCTGGGTTGCATTGTCCTGTAATACAGTACAACAATACTATTATTTGTGTATGTCAAACGACTCGGAATTCGGAAACTTTGTTTACTCTTAAAATCCCTCGTCCATGCGGCAAGTGTTAGCCAATGGTGGCGGTGTTTAAACAGGGTAGATAAGGCATGGGGATAATAACCACAAGTTCCCTCATGAAGTGACCAAAGCAAACATATACTTACCGGTGTTCCCAGGAATATTACGCCCAGTCATAAGTTGAGATTCGATATGCTTTCTTCATTATTACACAAAAGCAGTGCGGATTAACACGAACCGAAAGGCGAGTTGTACTATACAGTAGTGTTAATTCCTTGAGGATAACTGACGGGACCAGAAGAGAGAACTGCCTGGCAGATCAACAACCAACCACTAGCCGTGTAAGTAAATCTTCCCTATTTTAACGTACACGATTTACGATTATGCCTACACGGCTGATTTGAACAGGGTTTAAACTTTCAAGGTAGTGACCTTAGTTTGAGGTAATTTACATGGGTTCAAAGTAATTTTTGTAAGATAACTTTGGCTTTACTAGCTTTAAATTTAAGGAAATTGTCAATGTTTATGGGTAAAAATCAACAGCAACTAAGGTAATGGCCACATGCTCAAGTTTAAACCCTGGATTTGACGAACATCATTTGTTACCATAAACATCCAGCAGTGGGAAGAATACATTTGAATTTTTTCAGACAAAATGTTCATAGTTCTTATCACCAACTTCTTTTATAACTGCCATCACCATGGAACGGAGGCCTACTTATTCATGAAGGGAAAAAATAAATGTCGAAATTATAAGTTCAACGTTTCTAATTGGTTGGAAAATGTCCACAATGATACATTACACCAGTCGATGAGTAGACTCACACCTTTTCCAAAAGAGATCATTGCCCTCTAAAATTACCCATGAAAGCTTTTAAAAGTTATAAATTGATTTATTGAGTTATATCTGGTATTTCCTAAATGAAACTTCACAATATGGCTTAAATAAAATGCGCCAATTAAATTGATAACACATTAAATGAAAGTTGAAAAGGGGAAATGAAAAAAAAACATGTCAAACTTTGTAATGAGTTTACTAAAAGCTTAGTTTAGCTAAAGTTGAAATAAAAGATGACATAATGAGTAATAAGGAATTCACGTTTATTTTTCTTAACGTATTACGTAACCTAAAAACCGCTACCTAAATGAGGATGGATAACTTTTCCTTTACCACTACACATACAACATAAATTTAGAAGTACAACCTTTATAACCAAAGGTAAAACGCAATGCATAAAGTAAAGCAACATTTTAAATACCTTAGAAATGTAAAATTACAAAATTAATGGAAAATTAGGACGAGACACTGTCGAGGAACCTTCTCACTAAGAAAGACAACTTTGCAATAAGGTGAAGAAGGTGGTGACGTGGCACGGTGGTGAGCCCTGAGGGGAGAGGGAGTCGAGTTGAGTCTCGGGCTACTTAGGTTTTCTGTCCTTTCACAGGAAACATTATTATTATTATTATTATTATTATTATTATTATTCCTTGTTGGAAAAGCAGGATGCTATAACCCCAGGGGCTCCAACAGGGAAAATAGCCCAGTGAGGAAAGGAAAAAGGGAAAAATAAAATATTTTAAGAAGAGTAACATCATTAAAATAAATATCTCCTATTCAAACTATAAAAACTTTAACAAAACAAGATGAAGAGAAATTAAATAGAATAGTATGCCCGAGTGTACCCTCAAGCAAGGGAACTCTAACCCAAGACAGTGGAAGACCATGGTACAAAGGCTATGACACTAATTAAGATTATGGTTTGATTTTGAAGTGTCCTTCTCCTAGAAGAGCTGTTTACCATAGCTAAAGAGTCTCTTCTACCCTTACCAAGAGGAAAGTGGCCACTGAATGATTAGTGTAATAACCCCTTGGGTGAAGAAGATTTGTTTGAAGACTACAGTATACAATAAGCTCACACTAGACATCTGAAAGACTTAAGACATGGAGAAAAGCCACTTACACTCGATACCCCCAAAATAATCATTCAAACGAAACGAGGATTTTATTTTTGTTTATAACTATGGTGACAGATGATTTATGGTGATTGAGTGACGGTGCAGAATTTGGATAAGTTGAGAGCAGTCGTGCAAACATCAACGAATCATTTCAGCTCTATCCGGTAGGTAGTAAATTGCAGTGAGACGTATTGGCTAACGGTTAACCGTTGGCAGTTAATTTATCATTGGTGTATGGTAGCTGTTGTGTGAGACTTTTACTGTTGGATAGGGCTATTAATTTTATTCACAGCTTCATATTATGACTTAATTAGACGTTGCCAACATGCCAATAGTTCTGCTAAACACTATTCTTGGGCATAGGTCTATTGATTCTAATATATTTATAGCTAAGTAATATTCTGAGCCTTTCTTCCATCTTGCTGCCCAACCTCTTATGATTTTTACATCACAATTCTATTACGAGGTTTCCCCCAATTGCACGTGGATGCTGAATGGTCTAACTAGGCCTCTGTGCCAAGCCTTATGGCCAAAATTCGTAAATGCGATTCAAACGATTGATCAGTTCAACTGATGCTCAGGCCTATCATAGTGTTATCTGCATATGATTGATTCTATTATCTGTTTTATTTCATATCATATCACGTGAAGGGTAACGTAGCTCAAATTATACTGTAAATACTTAGTCGATGTTATACGATTGTGTGGTGCAAGATAACTCCCATAAAGGAAATGTTTGGTTAAGCACATAAATTTTGCTCTTCGAAATAAATAACTTATTTCAAGGGGAAGTATTGTATTGCACACGCAGCAAAATACGTAAATAATGAAATGTGAGTGATGATTTATGGTTAGGCAGATGAAATTTATTTTAATCGCTGTTGTTCTTGGGTTATAGCATATCTTTTAACATTAACGTTAATGCCATTACATTATTTTAATATTACGTATATCACCAAAACTATAATTGATGTTTTTAATGTAAATTTAACCCAATCGGTGTTTTTAGTTTGTTGAACTCCATTTTTTATATTGCTTAGGGTAGGTCTATATGCTTACATCGCTCGTGTATATTACATTATTTACAGCATAATGTATTCGAGTATCGTTGTGATAGAGATCATTGCCTTAAATCAAACACACAAAATACATCACCAAGTAGTTAGTGAGGTTTAAGGTAATTTTACATTCCCTACATGCTTGCATTTTCTCAAATTATGTATGAAGGTGTATTGTTACTTTACTATTATATATTATTATTTATTTATTTATTTATTCCCATATATTTTTTCATCTTTTATTAAGAATATACAATTACATTTTATTAATTTACATTATTTACGTAATTATTCTATCACCAAAATACAATGTGAACTTAAATAGTATTTGTAGGCTTGAAGTGTTGTTTGCTGCCATTACAATATGAACTTGGTGGGAAATGTGTATTACCCCCTTTCTGAGTGGGACTGGTGAAAGGGTTTACGTATCGCCATGATCAGTAAAGCTGTACTAGCCAGGTATGGTTAGTATGTACTAGGCTAGTACGGGTAGCCAGGGCTACCCATACTAGGTAGGTTTGCTGTGAGCAAACAGACGAATATCTCCCGTTATCATGAACCCACATTGGCCAGCGTAATGATGGAGACTAGGCAAACCCCCTGGCATGAATCAGTTTTTTTTTTTTTTTACTTGCAGTGCACTAGAAACGGTTGCATTTGTTACAAAATGCTAGTTCAAGATGTTTAGAAGATAGGAGTTGTATTTCGTTCGAAGTGTTCGAAAACTCTTGATGAATGCAAACGCCGATTTGCCATAATATTCAAATGACAGAACTACAAGTTGGCTAAAGAATGAATCATGAAATTTTGATGAGAATTGTATACTCTTTCCTTTCCATAAAACAGAAATTTTGATGATATAACTTGCTCCTCCCTTTCCTAAACCAAGAGAAATTTTAGAGAAAACAAAACAATCCTAAAAGAAATTTATATATATACCATTTTATTTCAACGGCGTGCAAATCAATAATGTTTCACGGGAATATTTCTGCTGTGCGATCGTCATTACGGCCATTCGTCGAACAACCAAATGTTAGGTCGACTCAACCCCTTGACTGACAATTTCTCTTGAAATATATATATATATATATATATATATATATATATATATATATATATATATATATATATATATATATATATATATATATATTATGTTTTATTCGGTAAATGATACCTTGTTTTTCAGATATTACATGTTTCTTAGATTTTATACGCCAATCGTGTTTAAAAAGTGACGAGAAATCTGCTTGGTTTTGCAAACTAACAGTGGGCTACCCATGTTAGGTAGGCATACTACAGTAGGTTACAGTAACGTTCGTAATATTTGTAAGTTGGCCTTCATTCAATGTGACATTTCTTTATTAGATTTACTTCTATCTCATTAATTTGAACAAATTTTGGGCCTTGAATCAGGGTTCTTTTTTTTTCAACTCCAGAAAGGGGCCACATTACTGTGTATACTGTTTCTATGTTAATTGCTAGTTGAATTGGTTGACAAGGCTGCATGAATTGTTCTAGATGTTTTATTGCGTAGTATGTCACATACTGTTTAGTGAACTGTTGTTTTTTTTTAACTTTTTATGGTGGAAATATTTTGATTTAATGGATTATCCACATGAACGTCATATCTGTATAATTGAATATACTAATAATCTTAGGGCATGCGGCAAATAAGTATAAGATAACCTTTTACCTTTTTTAAAAGTAGGTTAGTAGTAATTACAGAAAACACTCCTTATTCCTTCCATGGTGTGTTCATGATTAGTATTGTTGATGTACACTATATTTCTCATTTCTTGTACATATATAACAATTTGGGGAAACCCTGTGGGGAACATGGCTTTACAAAAGAGAATGAGGTGGATAACCGAAACCCTGTGTGTTGTAGCCTACAGCAGGGATTGGTTTGAAGTACTGTACATTAATCCAAAGATAAGCAATTGTCGAAATTAATTATTCATAGCTATAATCAGTATTAATTACACACTGAAAATTATCAAGCACGGCCAACTTAAATTACATATGCACATTTTATCTTCCCTAACCTAATTTAGCCTAGCCTAGGCCTAATGCACAGGGTACTACGTAAGCCCTCATTCAAACCTAACCTATATCGCAATATATTATGAGACTGAATTTAAGGAATGTATGGCGACCTAATATTGCACACACTAATAGGGGAAACCTTTACCTTTGCAGGGATTTTTCGAAACCACGCAAGTTAGGTTAAATGGCGTAGGCTAATAGTAATCCACAACGCCCTTGTCTCCTACGTCTAAAGGTAAGTTTCCTATTATTTATTTTCAGTTCGTAGTTAATCCTTACGGATAGGAGCATATCCTAACCAAATGAGGGGAGATAGGAGTTAATTGGTATACATTTGTGATTTATTAAAGATTTATGTATTACGTTACTGCGACAAAAATATTATTATTATTATTATTATTATTATTATTGTTGTTGTCTTTTCATTTAAGTTTACGCTTAGTTTTTTATGTAGATCTTTACTAAACTTTTTCACGAAGTTATCACCGTGAAATAAGTAGAAAACGTGTCTCAACATTATGTCACGTTTCTTTGACTAAGTCGAGCGTCTCTTATGCATTTGATAACAAGACTTTAATCGATACTTATTATCATGACGCTAATATCTAGCTACAAATGAATATGTAACTTTATTTTTAGCTTCTGTGATTCGCCAACAATGGAAATGCACCATCTACAACCATCATTGTCGATGTAACACTGATTCAGTATGTTTTCGGAGAGAGAGAGAGAGAGAGAGAGAGAGAGGGAGAGAGAGAGAGAGAGAGAGAGAGAGAGAGAGAGAGAGAGAGAGAGAGAGAGAGAGAGAGGATACTTCACATGATTAGAAACCGGTAGTTGTATACTATTTGACGAATATGGTGTTAGATATTGTATTTCTTCATGACGATTCAGTTGGGAATCTGGGACCAAACTAGTGAATGCTAGGCTATATATAGAAACTTGGAAAAAGCAGGCGTAAATCCTTAAACGATTAACAAACATGTTTAGTTATCGTGCCAATTATGGTAGGTACAGTCACTCATAAGTTGGTTGATGTCCGAGTTCTTGAGAGAGATTTCCATTTCACTCCTTTCTGGACGGCAGGCGTCTGGGATCAGGAAACCGGTCAAATATCCAACTACGTATTTCACGCTCCCAGACACCTGTCTTCAGGAAAGGGGTGAAATGAAAATCTCTCTCAAACACCCAGACAGCCACCTACTTATTATATGAGTGACTGTAAACGGAAAAAAATATCGTGAATTCATCCAATACATTTCATGGCTATATTAACTATTATGTCACACGAGAATTTTGCGGTATAAGCAGATCTTTGTGATAATGACAATTTTATACAATGCTTCATGCATTTATGACTTATTACTTAATGAAGCTTTTATGTTTTATTCCCGTTGTCAATTAAAATAAGCCCAGGTGACAGCGTGATTGAAAGTTTCAAATTAAGAGCAACGCATTTCTTGGCTTTTCTATTTTTTCTTTCAAATTATTTTCACAATTAGAAAATTATCGATTTTATCTCACTGGCAGTTTCATTCTATATTTTTTGAGAGGGCGATTTCCACCCCCCCCCCCTTTTTTTTAGAAAAGTTAGTTTTAATAATTTTGAGAAGTAATTACTACTCTGCATTTTTTGAGAGGGCAGTTTTATTCTCTGGGTTTATCTTAGAGGGACAGTTTTACTCCTGAATTCATTAGATAGGACAGTTTTTTCCAGAGGGCAGTTTTAATCTTTGGATTTTTCCGAGAGGGCAAGTTTACTCTTTGGACTCTTCTGAGTAAAGGAAAATGTTTTGAACTGAGAAAGTAAAATGCTCAAATTAAATGAGAGAAACTGGTTTTGCGGAAAGACATCAAAAGTAAAACCTCCCAAAGTCGCTTTAAAAACAGTGCATTTTTAACATTATTAATGAATTTTGACGAGCATGATTAATCGTTAACAATATTTAATTTCTCCTTTTAAGTATTTAATTACCCAAGCAGCCGACCAAAGTCCAAAGTAGAAATAAGTTATTTCTACCAATTTGGCCCATATCTTGGACGCCATGTTATCAGTTTTAATGTTATCACCGTATAATTTCATTTCGGTTTTCATTATCCCTCCTTTGCTTTATTCTCTTTGTCTTCACTTTTAGCTAGCGTTTGCCTTCCTTAACTTTCCTCCTTCATCTCGATGTCAATTTGCCCCTCAAATGTCATTCTTTACAGCTCTTTGAATCACACTTCCCCTCTTCCCTCATTCTTTTGCAATTCATCTCTCTCTCTCTCTCTCTCTCTCTCTCTCTCTCTCTCTCTCTCTCTCTCTCTCTCTCTCTCTTCAATGAAACAAGTTTCTTCATTATCTATGAAAGCAGTAAATCGTCTCTCTCTCTCTCTCTCTCTCTCTCTCTCTCTCTCTCTCTCTCTCTCTCTCTCTCTCTCTCTCTCTCCCCAATAAATAAAAAATGTTCCTCCATTATCATTGAAAGAAGAAATTCGGATCCTGCAATTAAGATTTCTTTATGAGGCTTCTTTTCTTTAAGGTTGATAATACTGACAAGTGCAATAGCCCCGTGCTATGAACTATTGAATCCTCTTCACAAAATGCACCCTCCACTCTCCATGAAAACTTTAAAAGTTTTGTATTTTTATGAGGCTTATGCAAAATGGAATGCTTTTTTGGTGATGATGGTGAAAGAACTTAATGCCACGCAATGTTAATCCAAACTGTGTAAGTTTTCATATTTTTGCATGTATTGTCTTAAACTTTCAATATGCGGATAGAAATTAAAATAATATTTCTATATGGTAGCGCACATTGATGAAATGGTAGGTTATCATTAGCTTTTTCGTCATAATTAAGTTTTTTTCTAATCTGAGGACGTAGCAAAACAGTATTAATAGATTAATCCAATAATATTTTGTATAATGTTATGAAAAGAACAGTCTTGCATAAATTTCCGTTTATCATCCCTTGTTACTTATAGCCTACATAGCCAAATAACCGACGCAATCCTTATATTAACCTGATACTTTGAATTGTAGATGTCACATTAAGAAAAATAGTAAAGCCGTTTGAAATAAGCATTCTTCCCTATAATTGTCATTTCTTTGAATGCATTCAAAGGACGAAGCTCATTGTATGCACAGACCGTGTTAAAGCAGGATTAGATTTTCAGTAACTTGAGTCTTGTAGCCTCCTGATGCAGGCACAGCGAGGCCATTTAGGGGGTTAGGTGTAACTTAAAGAAGGTGATTACTACAGTTTCATTTTAAGTAAAGGCTAAAAGTGGTTACACAGCGCGACGAAGAAATGAAGAGGTAACGGGGAGGGAGGGTGGTTACACTAGAAGGCTAAAAATTAGGTGTAAAGTTGTAAACACCCTAAGTAAAGCTTACAGTTCGCCACGTGAAGTACGCTGATGGCACTATCCCCTTCGGCTTACGATGTGTAGGAGATCGGTTTTTTTACTTACACGAATAGATATTCGACGCGAGTAATGGCTTTGCATATGTATGAAGTCTTTCCCCTCTGTCACTTCAACCCAAGGAAATGGATGTCTAAAGCTCTTTTCTCCTCTTTGCAGAATCACTTTGCAGTTCTATTTTGGGTGAGACTGAATATGTGTATTAATTGCAGTATACAAAACACTTATGAAAGTATGTACTGAAGTGTATAGTTTTTATGGCTATTGCTGTTGATATGTTAATTTATATTTTTAATGGTTCATTTCGTGATAATCTAAAGCTAAATGGTTTTTGACATGCAGTCTAGAAATTCTCAAAATTGACGTAACGATGTCCTAATGACAATTACCAAAATAACTTGAGATCCCAAGACGGTTATCTTGTGGTACAAAATAACATTGCAACTTTTAGATTTACACGTGTTCAGGTCTTCAGCTGCATATCATGTAGGACTTATGAGCATCAATTCAATTTTCAAGTGAGATTTAATTTATGATGAGGAGTTTATACAGTATTAGATAAGGTATGGTAAAGCAGATTCATCATTCTCTTAGCTTATGGGATATTTAACTGATTCCTTTCAAGTATTGTCTTCTCTAATTTAATTTGAAACATTCTTTTCTCCTAGAATGAGATAGCTCGTAGCTGTTAGAACATGGCTCCTCTTCCTTAACCACATCAATGACCTAGCTTCCAGGTGCACAACCTCGTACTCGCAGTGGGGGTGAGGTGTCAATGTTATCAATCTTGCTGGCCTTAAAGTGTTCAATGTATGAAAGCAGCATCTATTTCATCTACTTATAATAACAATTATGCTGCTGCTGCAAAAAATTAAAAAGACACTAAAGACATCGTGCCTTGTATGATTATACGATAAGAAAAATGTGTGAACTGCAAAATACTCTGCTGTGGAAAGAAGCTGAGTTTATGCTCAGTAAATATTGAACCAGAGTTTGATTAATTCTTGCATATCATATGCCTTATCGGGGGCGTATTTATACATAAGATAATGCTTAGAAATAGACGTTTAAATGTGTTGCATATTTGTTAAGCCTTTAGTATAATTTCTTCAGGGCTAATGTTTTAGTGTGTCGGTACTTTTCTCACCAACAAAATATTGACGTCCGCTACCCTTCAAGTGTGCCAGTTCCCACCAGAAGTCTAGCGGTTAGTGTCAGGTCAGGATGGAAAACCTGTAGGATGTTTTAGAATTTCCGCCGATGCTACATTCGTCTTATTCACTTAATTTGAAAACAGTTTTCACAATATTTTGTTTAATTTACTTTATAGTTTATTTTTTTTGGACACTCAAATTAAATATTCAAATTCAGTTAATTAAGATTTGAAATACTTTAAATGATATATACATGAAATATTAACAAGCTAAGAATTAGTACTTTTTTATGAAGGGTTTCGGACAACCAAAATATTTTAGTTATAAAGATAATCCAATAAAACCTGGAGTGATTAGAAACCTATCACTAAAAAATCAAGAATAATACATAACTAACTGTCATTTTCTATAATTCTATTTAAGGACCAAAAGAAATTTCCAGCATTAGAATAAAAATTTCATGCACAGTAGAGATTCTATATAGAATTAGGTGTCATTTCAAATGTCAAATGCTTGAAGCTTCTGTAATTCAGAGAACTACTTACGTAACCCTATCTCAAGTGTCAGGAAAACGAGATTGGATTGGAGCATTATTACTGTAAGCCTTGTCCTTAAGAAGATTAATATTCTAAATCGCTTGAGCTTAGTCGTAATCTAATTAATCAAATATGACCTAGTGGACTTTCATCTACAGTAGAGACTATTTATAGATAGTTAAAGCCCATATGAATTGTCCAGACGCTTAACGATTGTAAATGTAAACCAAAGTATTTAGGTCATATTATCTGTTTTTGTATCCAAGAATATTCTTCTTCAGTGGATTCATCTTAACTGGTTTAACAAGAATTTATCTCTATCTATCTATCTCTCTCTCTCTCTCTCTCTCTCTATATATATATATATATATATATATATATTTTATCTATATATATATGTATATATATATATATATATATATATATATTTATACATATATATATATGTATATATATAAATATATATATATATATATATATATATGTACTGTGTGTGTACATGTTTTTATACACTCAAACACTCACACATTTAATGTATATATAATATAAATATATGTATATTTGTGTCCTATACGCACATACTCCCGCACGCGCTCGCGTGCACACACATATATGTGTATATATATATATATATATATATATATATATATATATATGTATATAATTTGTATATATATATATACACATAGGTACATACATTCAAACTGTATATGTCTGTATATGCAGTAGGTTAAAATTTTCACACATAAATATAAATTTCATAAAGGTATATATATGTATATGATTATATAAATACAATCATATGTACGTTGAATACACATAAACACATACACAAACACACGCATATGTATATATTATTATCATTATTATTATTATTATTATAATTATTATTATTATTATTAAATGCTAAGCTACAACCCTAGTTGGAAAAGTAGGATGCTACAAGCCCAGGGGCCCCAACAGGGAAAATAGCCCAGTGAGGAAAGGAAACAAGGAAAAATAAAACATTTTAAGAATAGTAACAACATTAAAATAAATATTTCTTATATAAACTATAAAAACTTTAACAAAACAAGAGGAAGAGAAACTAGAGAGAAAAATGTGCCTGAGTGCACCCTCAAGCAAGAGATCTCTAACCAAAGACAGTGGAAGGCCATGGTACAGAGGCTATGGCACTACCCAAGACTAGAGAACAATGGTTTGATTTTGGAGCGTCCTCCTAGAAGAGCTGCTTACCATAGCTAAAGAGTCTCTTCTACATTACATTGCAGTAGTTAACCCCTAGGTGAAGAAGAATTGTTTGGTAATCTCAGTGTTGTCAGGTGTATGAGGACAGAAGAAAATCTGTAAAGAATAGGCCAGACTATTTGGTGTCTGTGTAGGCAAAGGGAAAGAACCGTAAGGAGAGAGAAGGATCCAATGTAGTACTGCCTGGCCAGTCCAAGGACCCCATAATACTCTAGCGGTAGTATCTCAACGCGTGGCTGGTGCCCTGGCTAACCTACTACATGTAATATATATATACATATATATATATATATATATATATATATATATATATACAGGTATATATATTTATATATATATATATATATATATATATATATATGTATGTATGTATGTATGTATGTATACATATATAATGCGTTTTTAATTTGGAAATAGTTTTTGAAAGGAGACATGAAATAACTCAATTAAGACCAATCACTTTCATTTTATTTTCCGTTACAACATGAATACTGCAGAACGCAGTCAATGGCTTACCTGGAAAGCGTAGAGGAAGAGGTATTTATCATTAAACACATATATGCAATTACGAAATGATGAAGCGGAATTCATCCATTTTAAATGATTCGTTCCGGTTGGCAACACGCTCACATGCATTGCCTTTAAGAGGATATGATTCATTAATGTTGATATGATTAGTTTATATCGACTGGTTACATTTAGTGTTGCTCTATTGGAAATTATTTATTCGCGTCTTTCGCTTTGTGCTGTACAATTAGATGCTCTAAACTGGTCTTTAATTAAATATAAAAGAAAAAAATATGTAAAGAAATATGGGGAAGATATGGCTGTAGGGAGAAAGATCGTGGTTTGAATCAAGAAAAAGTGAATGTAATTAAGTCTGTTTTTTTTTTTTTTTACGTTTTCTCCTATTAAGTGCAAAATAAAAGGAAAGTAGTTTTTATATAGTGGCAAGTATCTTTTTCTTTGTAAGTAGGTGAATTCATGCTTTACTCTATAATTAATTGTACGTGTGTGGAAGCTGTTTTTCATTACTAAAGTAACACTTCTACCTTAGAATTCACCAGTCGTCTCTGTCTTGAGGTTTCAATTCAATACTTCTCCATTCATCATCTTCTACTTCGCTCTTTATAGTACTAAGCCATGTAGGCCTGGGTCTTCCAATTCTTCTACTGCCTTGTGGAGCCCAGTTAAACGTTTGGTGAACTAATCTCTCTTGGGGAGTGCGAAGAGCACGCCCAAACCATCTCCATCTACCCCTCATCATGATCTTATCCACATATGGTACTCGAGTAATCTCTCTTGTAGTTTCATTTCTAATCCTGTCCTGCCATTTAACTCCCAATATCCCTCTGAGAGCTTTATTCTCAAATCTAATAAGATTGTTTCATTGTCATACCATGACTCATGTCCACAGAGTAACACCGATCTCACTAAACTGATATATAGTCTGATTTTTATATGAAATTTTAGGGGATTTGATTTCCAAATTTTATTTACCTAAACATTGTCTGATTTGCTTTTTTCAATCTTTCACTAAACTATAATTCTAAAGACCCTGTATTGGAGATCATTGTTCCTAAATACTTAAATGATTCTACCTCAATAATCCTTTCTTCTTCCAATGATATTTCATCTTCCATTGCATACTCCGTTCTCTCTCTGTCTTTCTTCTATTTATCTTGAGCCTAACCTCATGTGATATTTCATGCATTCTGGTAAGCAAGCATTGCAAATCCTGTGGTGTTCTGCTAAGGACAGCATCATCAGCATACTCTAGGTCTGCTAAATTCCTATCACCAATCCAGTCCAATCCTTCTCCACTATCTCTGACTATTCTACACATTACAAAGTCCATGAGGAGGATAAACATCATAGGTGACAACACATTCCCTTGGAGTACTCCGCTGTTCACTGGAAACTCACTTTATAAGACTCCATTCACATTAACGTTGAACTTGCTATGCTCATGAACAGACTTAATCAAATTTACATATTTAAGAGGAATTCCATAATAATTTAGGATTCTCCACAAAATTGTCCGGTGCATATTATCAAAGGCTTTTTCATAGTCCACAAATACCATCAAAAGTGGATTTCTATATTCTACGCATTGCTGTACATGTCTCAAAATGAAAATTTGGTCAGTACAACTTCTACCTTTTATAAATCCTGCTTGTTCATCTCTCAGCTTTTCATCCATCTTTCTTTTCAGTCTCTTAAGAATAAGCATACTATACATTTTCATAACAACTGACGTAAGTGTTATACCTCTGTAATTATTGCAATCAGTCAGGTCTCCCTTTTTAGCTATTTTCAACAACACTCCTAACCCTCATTCATCAGGTTGTGCCTCTTAATGTCACATTCTACAACATAATCTTGTAATATATATATATATATATGTATGTATGTATGTATGTATGTATGTATGTATGTATGTATGTATGTATGTATGTATGTATGTATGAGAGAGAGAGAGAGAGAGAGAGAGAGAGAGAGAGAGAGAGAGAGAGAGAGAGAGAGAGAGAGAGAGAGAGAGAGAGAGAAAAAAAACCTTGGATACTGGTCTACTACTCACTGAAAATTCACAAGAAACCTTTACAGTCACTTCAATCAATTGAAATATGGGAATTTCCCTGGAACAGATGAACACCAAAAATATCAAAAGGGAAACCGGTCACATGTAGCACACAACCCTTCTTTATGTGTGTTACGTACACCTCCAATAGCAATATTATTCACATCCTTCATCACTGACTGTAAAAGGGATGGGCGATTGAACCGAGGGTATGTGAGCAGCTCTTTTCTAGTTGGTGAATCTTTTAACTGGTTGACTGGCTGAAAGAGCATTCCTTTACTTCATGGCTCAGACTTTACTGTTTATTTAATACATCAAATAGCTATTTCCTAAAGTTTCTCGAGAACTTAGTGATATACAGCAAGACCTAAAAATTAGATAATTGTATTTTTTAAAGTTTAATTTATTACCATTTCGGTACAGTTTCCAAAACTTTAATGATATTCCTACTATGATCTTTCGAGGTTATCCACGTTATTATGAAGTCGTTCATTTAAACTAGAATGCTATAGATAATTGAAGGAGCCAACTTGAAACGTTACTTTTATAATTTCACCAATTGTATCCTCTGTCTGAACATGGGCTTTATAAGCTGTGCGTGTGTCGATGCGGGCGACCATGAGTTTGTACAACGAATTGGCTCATAAAACAAACCGTTCATTACACTAAATGTTAACAAATGTAATAAATACTTCTTGCAAAATTTCACTTAGACCCTCAAACGAATAACACTATTCTTCATAGAACTATACGGATCTAAAAGCTTTATCGGAGGAGTTTTAGTGAAGGTGCTTTTACTTGTATACTATTTAATACCCGGGGCAATACAATTTCCCCAACTATGATGTAGTTACACATCCTATACTCGTATGTCTCCGCCTCGCAAAATTCTCGTGAATTCTCACATTTCCTAAACCCTCTATGGGAAGCTGTGAAAATGAACTTATATAAATGAATTTATATGGTAGTTTATATATATGTATGTTAATGGAAGAAAAACTGTGGGTATGTGAAACGAGTGGCGAAAGAGTTAGGGGGTGGACGAGGATAAGTTATTAAAATGGTTTATAATTCATAAGTATTAGAGTTAAGGGAGAGAGGAATATCTGAATAGCTCAGGAGTGATATGGGCACTAGAAAGTGATTGTTTAAGCAAGTCAGTAAGAATGGAATGGTGTGATGTGTAAAGGTAGCTTAGTATTCAGGTGACGTTCCTGCTAAGCAGGAGTATAGAAATAACTTGCTATTGAAGTTCCTGTCGAGGGACTTCATCCTCAATCCTGCTGTTAAAGTA
Source organism: Palaemon carinicauda (assembly GCF_036898095.1). Lineage (NCBI taxonomy): Eukaryota > Metazoa > Arthropoda > Malacostraca > Decapoda > Palaemonidae > Palaemon > Palaemon carinicauda. The sequence goes on from NC_090764.1 coordinate 27,196,376, forward strand.
TGGCTGTGTCAATGATCAGTGTCTCAGCAATTGTCTTTTGTTTTGGGAAATGGCTTAATGTTGAAAAATATGTAATTTATTGGTCACATTCACCAGTTCTGCCTATCAATATTTCTGTTTCATTATAGAAGACGAGAAAATCTGTTTAAGTGCATAAAAACTCAAATTAGTTTACGAGCAATTCATCTGTCTGCGTGCAAGTTTCCTTACGTCTGTAGATTTTTTTTTCTTTACTGTGGATAAGTAATAAGGAGACTAGCGCGAAATCGTTCATGATTTGCCTGGGATATGCTTACCCCTGAAAGCTTTGAAATCCAGAACGAAACAAATGAGGAAATAATTCTTCTTAGGCGACCTTCAACATTTGCTATTTCAAGATATTTGTTAGTACTTAATCGAAAAGGATAATAATTTCTATCAGCTCTTAAAAACATGTCTTGAGGCTAGCTATATTTTTACTCGAGCTAAAATAAACCCATCCTTAACAATGCGACGTAAGAGTAAGATTCATATTTGTCTTATAGATTGAAATGTATAGAATTTACTTGTTACAGCCACCAGTTTCTGTTTTAATAAACAAAATATTGTAAGTTTGACCTAAAAGGAAAAGGAAAATCATCGTAGCATAGGTTCGAATCTTAATTGGCAAGTGGAATATGTTTTGATTTCGTTGTTGATTCATGAATCATATTTCTATTGCGCAGATCTCCAAATGAACTAAAACTTTGGCTAAACGAAACCTCTGAAATTTCATATTTATACTTTTGTTCCACCTTATATGCAATAATGGCATCTAACACGAATAGCATGCAATTCACCCAATGTAAGTAGGACAGTAGTTTAGGTGACAATGATAAAACGTTTTACATTTTCATGTACATCGGATAACATGCTTTTAGTCTACAACACAAATTCTGTTGGTTTATTTCGCCTTCCCTGGTGGTTTTACGGTCGAGTCATAAATACAAGATCCTTTTTAAATAATGTCTCTGAATTTATAAAAAGCTTTTTAGTTTTTTCATTATACCTGCACTTCGTTCACAACTGTGTTCAAGAGTTTCTCTTAGAAGCCTGAAGCCTAGCATGTATCATAATCCTCTTTAAAATATGTATAATCTAAGATGTTGAATTAAGATATTCAAATAAATGCAAGTGATCATTTCGCTTTCAAACGAGCTTTTCTGTACAATCACAAACTCTTTATTGGTAGCTAAATTGCTCTCCCCTTTTCCAAATGCAATTTTTGAGGCTCAACAGCACGAGTGAACTTTAATGTTAATCCCTTAAGCTGCTTAGTAACCGAATTCACACGGTGAACTGCGCTGAACTCTTATGGTAATGCTCTTTCATGTTCATTTTTGTTACATTAGTATAAGCAGCAGGGTTTTTAGGAAGAGGAACAATTTCCAATGATAGACGAAAGGACATTTTATATTACCTTCTAACATAGACGTACAGATGTCCTTTTTTTATTGATCACAAATGCTTTAATGAAATGACTAGAAACTACTGGTACACTTATTTCATTGTTTGTGTCCCAGCACAACCGAACGTTAACAATGAAAATAATAGAATTCTTAATTTATTAAGCCTGGCTAATCAGTTTAGTTTTACTTTTCTAACCAAAGAACTGCGAATGATGATATATCTGGTAAATAATTGTCGGTCTTTAACAGCAGCTTTATCAGGAGAGGCCACATGTACGTTTAATTGGGTTTATAGAAGAACGATGGATACTGAAAGGTGCGGGGGAAAGTATTTAGCCGTGTTCGTCTTTTCAAACGCTACCACATTATTATTATTATTATTATTATTATTATTATTATTATTATCTAAGCTACAACCCTAGTTGGAAAAGCAAGATGCTATACGCCCAAGGGCTCCAACAGGAAAAACAATAGCCCAGCGAGGAAAGGAAATAAGGAAATACATAAACGATATAAGAAGTAATGAAAATTAGAATAAAATATTCTAAAAACATCAACAACATTAATACAGATATTTGATATATTAACTATAAAAAGACTTATGTAAGCCTGTTCAACATAAAAACATTTGCTGCGAGTTTGAGCTTTTGAAGTTCTTCTGATTCAACTACCCGATTAGGAAGATCATTCCACAACTTGGTCACAGCTGCTGCTGGTCTACAACTCCTCAGTAAGCAAAATTGAAAAAAAAAAATATGATTGAGAATTTCTATTGTAAGGATATATTTGACTTAGGACGATTATAAAGGCAGAGATAGTTTCACTTAACACAAGCTTGTATTTTCAGTCAGGAAAGTATATTAGAATTCAAGTGTCTACTTGCAATCTAGCATCTGCTCTTCCCTCTTTTAGACTCTCATATTTTCTCAGATAGCAAATATCATTAGTTGAAAGTTGGCATATTGCATTGTCCCTCTTCTTTGTTATTTCCGTCCAAAGCAAATACACAATTTGGAGAAAATGAGGTGGCACTCACTATAACATCGAACAGTGGACACTCGTTCATATGAAATCCGATAAAGCGTTCGAATCGAGAGCTCAAACAATAAAGTTCGAAAGACTTTATTGTAGCAGGAGGTAAAGTAAATTGAATATAGGGTAATGTTAACGCATATGGATTATTATATCACTAATTGTTATGTAGTAAAATTACTCTGAACCTTATTGGTTATCAAATCTACCTCTAATACTTTAGTATTATATTTCTTAAATTCACCGATAGAAATCCACATATATATATATATATATATATATATATATATATATGCATATATATATATATATATATATATATATATATATATATATGCATATATATATATATATATATATATATTTGTGTGGGTGTATATATATATATATATATATATATATATATATATATATATATATACATATATGGTAATTTTATCACTAACATTCGTAATTTTCCTCATTCAAATTACATTCAAATATGAAGCCACATGTATCTTTTACTACGGAATTTAATCTGCGTTTAGATCACAAACTCAAAGGTAAATTTTTATGAGAAGTCCTGCCAAGAGATGGCCGGATGGGCTAATTCCAGTTGGTACCCTCTCTGTTTGTATTTGTTGTGAATGTGTTGAATGAAGGATTGTGAATGAAAATCGTTGGAAATTGTTATAAGCAGTTATTCTAGGGATCACAGAAAAGGCTTAAGAGAATTTCAGAGAAATGTATGAGAATGGGAGGAATCTTTTGAATAGGGTAGCATAAAGCTGAGTGTAATTGAAATTGAGGTCATGGTGTGCAGCTAGCTGAAGGGGAAAAGAATACTTATACAAGATAGAAGAGACCTAGAGTTTATACAGGTAGAAAATCTAAAATTCTTCAGTCGTGCATTATGCCAGGATAGAGAGTATGAAAGTGATATTTGTAATATGATAAAAGCAGCTTAGGGGAAATAGAAGGATATTGCAGGGATAGTACAAGACAAAAGAATTAGAGATGAAAGGAAAACCAAGATCTATTGGATAAGAAGAAGGAAAGAGGAACAGAAGATAAAACATACCCAAAATGAAGAATGTTGAGGTGGATTTAGGTGATTTGATGTGTGAAATGCTGACAAACAAAAAAGTTAGATTGTGCTTGATTGGTAAAGATTACTGATAAGATAAGAGAGTCAAAATTGAGATGGTATGGGTATGTAGTAAGGAACGGTGTGGGGCAGTGAGCGAGGAGGGGCTTGGGTGTACCCTGTAGTGGTGAAAGGTCAGAGGGAGGCAAAGTTTCATATGGAGCGATTAGTCGAGAAACCTGGTTTTGATAGAAATAGTTGGAGATGATGGATCAAGGCAACCGACTTTAGCTTAGCCATCGCGTAGGGGATAAAGAATGAGGTAGACAGATTTTTTCAATATATTGGGAGAAAACTTGTAGTGACAATGGAAACCATGGTTGGAATTTGTACAATGTTAACATTACTGTGTGGAAACTGTAGAGATAAATTTTCATAAGTAAAACTGAATGGGTGAGATATGAGGAAACTTGGGGGTTGCCAAAGGGTAGCGAAGGTAAAAGGATGCACCTGAGAGCATAGACATGGATTAGTTAAGTGGTTGGAGTGGATGATAATATGTTCGCCACAAGAATGCTGAGTTTGGTAGCGTTAGGAGCAATTAGATTATTAGATCTAAAAAAAAACACAATAGATGTGAAAAGGGCATTGGAAGGGGGAGGGGCCGTTAGCGTCCAGGAACCGGGATGATGTATACGGTGTACAGGATAGATGTATTGTGGATATGGAGTTTCAAAACTATGCCTACTGTGTATGCGTTTGAAGCTTTTAATATCAACAGCTTTATCCAAAAGGAGTTTATCCACGGGTCAGCAGTTTGAATATGAATATGTTAGTGTTCATTGAATTTTCATTGTTTGGGAGTCATCCCTGTTAGGAGTAATGGCTTAACGGTGGTCGAGATGAAATGATTTAGGTTTCAAGTATAGAACCTGAATTCATTAAGATTATGTATAGCAGGAGTCAAAATCAACTTTTATCTCTTTTGATGGCTTAGTTGATGAATCAGTGTCATTTCTGTATATAATCCTGACAAGACCAGACACTTGTATTCAATTCTTTATGAAATCGAGTTATTATCAAAGTAAAGAAAATCTCAAAAACACTCTGCTTACCATTGAAATTACTTCTGGATTGGCATTTTTAACATTTTATATATTGCTTTCGCGTAAAAATCATTGAATGATTTTGTTATCAGAACGGCATGATTTGCATTCAATAAGGAACCTTCTGAATATCGTGACAGTAAGATAAAAGGAAGCATTTAACACGCTTCGTGTTAGACGTCATAGCCTGTATTTGAAGGCTATCCAGCATTATTTTTCCCTTCCCCATTTGGTCTTTGAATGGCCGATATAAGCAGTGAAAGAGAAAAAGCCTTTGACAGACCGAATGTATTGCATCGCAGTTCAAAATAAACAATATAATTTCTTTTCGTTTTTTCTCGTTAAAATGCATTTGAAGAAACGGATAAAAGTGAAAGGTAGTGCGCCACAGCCTGATGACGCCATATCCTTTTTTTTCTTTCGCAAATAAAATTCTCGAACATAAATCAAGGTAGACGCTCTTCTGATAAATTATTTCTTTGATACTTCCATCACAGTTGTAAAACTGGATTTTATATTCCCATTATTCATTGCAAATCAAATTCATTCAGTGCTTGGAAATAATTTTGATTGAGAAGTTTTCCTGAGTGTATATGGTATTCTATTTTTGTCCCAGACGTCTATGAAATCTTTGTACTTATGTTTTATTTATGAATGAGAAGTACAACGCTAATTTTTATGTTTTTTGTTCATATTCTACATATTTCAATTGGAAGCCTTGCATCAATTTCACTGAGAAATGCAACTTTTTTTTTTTTTTTTTCATGATATAACCCCATAATATCACCAATAAAACTCATTTGTAGAAAATTAGAAAAGCTCCTAGCTTTTCAGTATACACTAAAACTGTTGTATAGTTATGACCCTCCTACAGACAAACATTCTATGGCATTAGCCATTTCTGACTCCTACAGATAAGGTTCTTCAGAAATATGTCAGAAAGCCCTCTCCATCCACATATCGATATTCACCTCTATCTTGCATGACTCTCGCAGATATAGGTTATTAAAATTCTTATTTAATAATGACTCCTTCACATCATCTATCTAACACTTTCTAGATTCCTCTTTCCTCCTTTCTAACACTCACATTATACGCTTTTCACCAATCACAAGAATAAACCAGCTCTTATTACATATGATTACAATTTTCTAACCTCTACATATGTGGCCATTTTTTACCATTTTAGATCTTTTGCTACATATGATATGCAAAGATTTAAAGATTTTATTTGTTTCACCAGTTTCTCTCTTATTCACAGTAAGCACTATAAAGCTTTTTCACTTAGGAGAGTTTTCTTAACAGTCCCTTCATACATTTAATGCTTGTTTTCTATGAAATAAATATCTTTTCACAATTATTTTCCTCCCAGTCCTCAGTGCCAGGCTTTTTTTTTTCTTCAAAATTCATATATCCAAAATATCCACCATCCGTTGCTTTACCTATTTGCCTTTATATTTAACCATTTCAGTTTTTCAACCATACCTATTATCATTCATTGTTCCATCTTTATTCGCCATCCTTCTTCTCTTGCAAACTGTTTGGTAAATATATATCCTTCAACGCTTGTAAATTCGACTGTGTAGGTATTTTCTTTACCCAACCTTTATCTTGCCAATCAAGTTTCTTGTATGCAACTCTTCATTTTGTAAAGGAAAGCAAAATATTTCTTTACTTAGTTTCTCTTTGATGAGGATACCTAAAATCAGTCGGCAATCTCATATTTTTTTTTTTTTTGAGCCTACGTGGCAAATCAGCCATCTTGTAACGTCATTTTCTATCAGGTGAACTCTCTCGACCAATCACCAATCTTCATTTCGAATTCGAAATTTATGAGCCCCTTTGAAACAGTTCATCGTAATCCTTTGTGAAGACAACAAGCACACTTGTCACGATTTAAGCTGTGTTCATTTCATTTACAGGAATTTTCAGCTGAAACAGGGTTCTTACTAATTGATAATATGAAGATCGTGAAGCATCGTGTTTATAAGTTCGTTTAGACAATAATTAAGAATGTCAGATGTCACACTCTTGTGAAACGAAAAATTTTACACCACATACTTTACTTACTTTACTTTGATGGCTGCTTTTCCGGTCCCATACAGCAGGGGAACCCCACTCTCTACAGGACCTCCCCTGTCGTTTTACCTTGTTCGTTCAGAGTGTTTGACGTTTCATATCGCGTATTGTTCATTTACTGTTAAATCGTCACTGTCAAAAGACTCATGAAAGTCTTCAGTTTCCTCTTGAAAGCCTTGATGTCTTCAATCATTCAAATGTTTCGTGGGAGCTTATTATATAGTCTCGGGGCCGCATATTTAAAGACTCTGGAGCCTAAAGTAGACATAAATCTAGGTTCCAACAGTTTGAAGCCATCTGTAACTATTCTCGTGTCGACACGATTTGTTGGCATCTAATAATGTAAGTTACTTACACGATTGTTTTTTATGTTGACTTAGGGTAAGGGATCTGTGATGTAGGGTACCCATGCCAGTTTAGGTTGGGGGTACCTCAGGTAATTAAATATACCCTTGATTTACTTTGTAACTAAAGGAAAATTTTGAACAGTTGCGATAGAGCATAGAAGACAAGATTGAAATAACCGCGACCTGCTGGCATGATGATTCATTTCCCTAGTGAATTTCTTTTTTTTTAGATGTATTTCCTTGTGTTTGGATGGTTTAGACGGCTTTTTTCTGGAAATTGTTAAGTTTTAAACTTGGGGAAATATTTCCTGACTCCAATACAATAGATTTCCATTACTAATTGACATCAGAATTGTACAAACCATATTTCTCTAGGGTTACAATAAACGGTGAAACGATAAATATTCCTCAATTGTTTTAGACTTTTTGGTTATGTCACCAGTTTCTGCACTTTTTTCACTCATTCATAAGTACTGTTACATATGTAGACTTCACTTATTCCACGTTTCATTTGTAGCTAATTTTCATGTGCCCCAATTTGCACCTATCTCTACTTTCTATAATGCTTCTGGCTTTTCCTATTACTAGATCCTTAAAGACGCAACAAACTGTTATTTCTGCACCACTATTACGCAAAACTAATCACTTCCATGTACATATTATTATTATTATTATTATTATTACTAGCTAAGCTATGACCCTAGTTGGGAAAGCAGGATGCTATAAGCCCAGGGGCTCCAACAGGGAAAATAGCTCAGTGAGGAAAGGAAAAAGGGAAAAATAAAATATTTTAAGAAGAGCAACAATATTGAAATAAATATCACTTCATAAAATACAAAAACTTTAACAAAACAAGTGGAAGAGAAATAAGATATAAGATAGAACAGTGTTCCCGAGTGTACCCTCAAGCAAGAGAACTCTAACCCAAGACAGTGGAAGACCATGGTACAGAAACTAAGGCACTACCCAAGATTAGAGAACAATGGTTTGATTTTGGAGTGTCCTTCTCCTAGAAGAGCTGCTTACCACAGCTAAAGAGTCTCTTCTACCCTTAAAAAGAGGAAAGTGGCTTCTGAACAATTACAGTGCAGTAAGAAGAATTGTTTGGTAATCTCAGTGTTGTCAGATGTATGAGGACAGAGGAGAATATGTAACGAATAGGCCAGACTATTCGGTGTGTGAATATGTAGGCAAAGTGAAAATGAACCGTAACCAGAGAGAAGGATCCAATGTAGTTCTGTCTGGCCAGGCAAAAGACCCCGTAACTCTCTAGTGGTAGTATCTCAACGGGTGGCTGGTGCCCTGGCCAACCTACTAGGTTTTGATTACTAATAAGAATTTTCATTGTTATCAGCAATTGCTTTTCGGGAGTACGGTGGTCGTAATTAAAACATGGATTCATGTGTATCTCACTCTTTTTGTAACCGGAATCTACATGAGTTCGATTAATTGTTTACAGTATTTAGTGTCTTTATATTTGTTCCTTAACTTTGTTCTAAGGTGATTCATATATTCCTATATTTTTGTAAGTAAAAGAACTATGCATTTCAGATATGTTCAAGCTTTTATTGTTGCAGATAATTCATTCTCTCTCTCTCTCTCTCTCTCTCTCTCTCTCTCTCTCTCTCTCTCTCTCCACGAGACCTAGAGTTTATCTCATGGTAAGCCAGAATGGTACTAATAAGACCACAATTTTTATTGCAGCAATTGTTCCCAGTAGACATCGGTCGTATCTTTTTCAAACAACAATTGCCTCACAATAATACTTTTTATGCCGATAGTTATTAAGACGGTGCCATTAATACCTGACTTCATAACGAAACCGAGTCGAAAGCAGAATGTTCTCTTTAGCCGGAATTCTTATTGAATTTTCCTTACCAAGGTTTAGTCGAGAGACCTAGGAAATCTGTGTTGTTTACTCACGTGAATGAATTTTCACATTGCATGAAAGTTGAATTTTGTCCTTATATCTGTCAGCTCGAACATTCCATTCTGCAATAACTCCAAGAGAAAAATATATATTTTCACATTCCAACGTCAAGAAAATATGTCCACCTTTCAGAGTGCGATCTAATTCGGTGATAATGAAAAGCCACAAATAGAGTAAAAGGAATCTTAATAAAGTGGTTTCGTGGTTGACATTTTTTATACTTTTGTCGTTAGGGCAACGATTTTACCTTTCTCGGAATGTTACAATACTGGAAGCGATCTAATTTGCCAGGTTTAATGAATGATGATTTTCGAAACGGAACTCCATTCAATATATTTTATTAGATACTCTTTACCATTGATCGTTAATTTAAAGAAAAATAATAATCTATTTTTTTTTATAGAATTTAATCGGTATTTATATTTACGAGACGTTGTTTATTCTCAATTCCATTTTCTCCACCCATTCCCAGAAAGGTGCCATGCATTTTTATGATCTTGCCTTTCACTTTGATATACAGAAGGTACGTTGGAGAATTTCAGATTTTCGTTTGTTGGACTCTTGAGATCGACTAGTTTTTAAACTCAGCAACATGAGAGAGAGAGAGAGAGAGAGAGAGAGAGAGAGAGAGAGAGAGAGAGAGAGAGAAAGAGAGAGATTGAGAGATAATAGGATCTTTAATTTACAATTACCTTGTATTAAACTACATAGTTAACTTTTGTGTTTGAACGAAATAAAATCAAGTAGATTTTAATATACTTAGGATCTATATATTTCCATTACAACTAATCTGGAAAGAACGAAGATTATCAGGATGGCAAATGTTGAAAAATTAGTACACTTTGTAATTCAGAGTGAAGCAGTATCGACGCTAAATTCTAAATGGGTCTTCTCAGTTTCATCCACTATTTTTCTCTTAAAGTCAGCTTATAAACCACACGTAGATTTTATATACATGTACAAAGGTAAGGTAATAGCAATCTTACTATAGAGACTTCATTAGAAATCAAACCAAAAGCTTCTTCCGTTTGAATGTGACCCATATCTAAATACATAAAGGGTATTAAGTGGAATATAAATTGTTTGCTGTGAACAATCAGACAAAAGTCTCCCACCATTACCAATCCGCACTGGCCAGCGTGGTGATAAAAACTGGCCAACCCCCAGACATGAATGAGGACATGTCTGAGGCTTTTTAACTGCAGTTGTCTAGAAACAGTTGCATTTGTTCTTATATATATATATATATATATATATATATATATATATATATGTGTGTGTGTGTGTGTATATGTGTGTGTGTGTGTGTTTGTATATGTGTATATATATGTATACGTATATATATATATATATATATATATATATATATATATATGTTTGTGTGTGTGTGCGTATTTGTATATATATGTATACGTATATATATATATATATATATATATATATATATATATATATATATATATATATAGGCCTATATATATATATATAATGTGCGGTTTGTGTGTATGTTTGCGTTTGTAAAAAATAAATGGATATAGAAAAAGTTTATGAAAATGTATAAAATGGTTTTTTCCATGTCCTATGGATTTTTAAGAAAATTCACCTACCAATGGTGTCAACAGTGAAACGATATCAAGTGATATTTGACAACCATACGAGAGACATTTCACCTTATTTTTATTTTATTTCTAGATGTTCCTTTGTTTGACTAGTTTTCCTATCTAAAACACCGCGAGGTCGTCTGACTGGGACTGAGTGAACAGTACACTGTTAGTATGCGCCATTAGCAGACACGCTGTTCTAATAGTTCAACTATTGTTGGGAGTGTTCAGTGGTTGTCAATTTGGGGATTCCTTACGTAAAATCTGGTTTAATTTCATAAGGTAAAGTTTCAACACATCTTTTTTCTGGATGATTATATAGGCAATTTAAGGAAATTGGATATGTTTTTCTTTTTCCGAAGAATTATGTAAGCAATTTGAGGAGATTAGACGAGCTCTCTTTGTTGAACTATCATATAGGCAGTTTAAGGATATTGTGTTCATTTTAGGAAGAATTATATAGGCAATTTAAGCAAATTAGGTGTGTTAATTTTTCGAAGAATTATTTAAGTAATTCAAGGATATTAAATGTGTTCTTCACACCGTCTTGTATTAGCTCAGGTGTGGGTTTGACCTTTGGCGCGGACATATAGTGATGGACGCCGATATTCAATGATTTTAAAGGTCGTTTTGCCATTTTACAAAGCACAAACCCTCCACTACTTTCTTAATTTTGTGCTCTGGTAGATTTAAGTGATTATCTACTTGCTTGTTGATTTATTGAACTTTATTTATTTTATAATTTTACTTGTATTGTAATGTTTCGAAATATCTTGGTTTAAAGCAAAATTGTGTTTTTCAACTTGTTCTACGTAATTTTTTTTTATAGAAATATATATCTATATTAAAAGATGAACATTTACGCGAATAATTTAATTGGTCATTAAGAAGGGAATGGTTTTTAGAGGAAATATTGTATCCACATACCTGAAACTTCATAATTAAAAAAATTGTTTTCAAATTTTAACGACACGGCATCACGTTTTATCGATGGTCTTGGATACTGTCGTATTCATTTTATAACCATAGGCAGAAATATAAAGAGCATATAAGTGAAAATGTACAGTATTTCAACTAATTTGGAAATTGACTACGAATTTCATTTTTATCAGTATAGTGAAATACTGTATTTATAAATTCGGATATAAGTATATTTGCGGTATATCTAAAAAAATAACTAAATGATGAGCATTACTTAAGTATAATTAGTTTTTCAGTTGGCGCTTTATGTGAGTCTTAATTTCCGAAAAACATCTTCAGCTGTCAAAAAATGACAATCGGTATGGGGTGGGGAGATAAATTGTCTACCTACCTCTTTCGGTAAAACCTTCTTAAATCCAGCGTCGATACATACGAAGAAAATTTTGCTGGTTTACCTTTCAGTATCATCACCAGTAAAGTCATTGTATATATATATATATATATATATATATATATATGTATGTATTAATATATATATACTATATATATAAACATATATACAGTGCATAAATATTATATATATATATATATATATATATATATATATATATATATATAATTTTGCATATTTAGACGTGTTTTTCATATTCAAATAAGCCATATATTATATATATGTGTGTATATATATAATATATGTATATATATATAATATATGTATATATATATATACATTTATATATATGTTGAATTTCATCCATATATATATATATATATATATATATATATATATATATATATATATATATATATATATATGTACATATAAATATATATATATATATATATATATATATGTACATATAAGTATATATATATATATATATATATATATATATATATATATATATTTATTTATTTATATATGGATGAAAATCAACACAAAATCGTGCTCAAATAGAAATAAATTTCTACCTCATACTTGGATCGAGCCCTAGTCTCTTCAAATAAAAGGCAAGGTCACTACCAATTATGCACCAGAAGTCAGAACCTAAGTGCTAACTGATGTCTCGCCAGGTAAATCCTGAAATGCAGTTATCACATAGGTTCCGACATCTTTTTGAGATTCTGGTGGTATGGTTGGTAGCGACCTTGCCTTTCATTTGAAGAGAATAGGGTTCGACCCCAGTATGAGATAGAAATTTATATATATATATATATATATATATATATATATATATATATATATATATATATGTGTGTGTGTGTGTGTGTGTGTGTGTGTGTTGTATATAAATATGTATGTATGTATGTTTATCTCTCTTAACATTGGTTCGCCTCATCAGCGGCCTGTCGAGTCTTTTACATTATACCATTTTCCTGTACTGTAGATTACGTACATTTCCGCGATTCCTATATCTTGAGACCAGTTATATATTGTGCAGCAATGCCTTTTAAATATACAGTCACTGAGAGACATGACTAATGAAATATTGAACTTCTGTTAAGAATCTATCCGTTATAGTACAGATATATACAACCGAAAGGATAAATACATATGGTGATATGGACCAATACAGATTAATGGTGCCAGGTTGCAGCAAAAACATTAGAAATTTTGCAGAGTTGCCCCATGAGCTTAAAGAAAAGAGAGAGAGAAAAAAAACGATAATGATCATTAGATCCGTTTTCTCATTACGTCTTATACGCTATCTAGAAACACTGTCCAATTGTAAACTCTCAAAACATTCAGATCTACCTCTACCCACGCTAAACTTTCTGCTATTTTATTTTTACATTTTTGTTTTTTCACATTTCCCCCATATAATATCTTTAGAAATATCTCAATTTTTTTTTCATTGCTACACTTGGATTTTGGCTTTATAAAAATAGAAATAAGTGTGTTTAGAAACGTAAAATTACAAAAATGCACTAATTATTATATCTTTTATAGTCCACTTGCATCGGTAACTCAAAACCAAAATGTACATACATTTAACTAAAACCCCCAAATCTGATACGAATAAACACCAGCAGCTTTATCTCGAGAGGATATTCTAGAGCTATGAATGATGACCTTTTAGGGAGCTATGCATGTGATATCTCTTATTTAGAATTTGCATCAGGGTCAGATAACTCACTGTAACGTTCAAAGTTTAGTCCAAGAGCGTCTCCCTTTCATCCATTGACCAAGTTACTTAGTTTGAGAATATTATTTTGGGGATATTTATCATGTAAGATCATATACTGTATCTAGCTCTAAGTTTGTGTTTGCTCTTTTGCACTTTATAATGGGTGTCTGTCTGTGTATAAATACAGAGATAGATAGATATAGATAGATAGATAGATAGAGATATGGATATACAAATATACACTGTTAAAAATGTACATTAAAAAACAGTAAATGCCTTGCAACGTTTATTCCAAGATTTTTACTTTTTTAAAACTGATATATTGACGTAGAAGAGTGATATTACAGTCACCAACCCCTAAAAGATGATAACCAAGGAGGGTAAAATTACGATCTCCGGTCTTTTACTGAAATACGGCTGAGAACAGTATTTTTTACGAAGACTTTCCGATTAAAATTACGTTTTTTAACAGTGTAACTTTATGCCTTGCATTAGGATTGAACTGTATCCTCTCAAACTGGTCTTTGTGTGATGTGGAAATCTTTTATCTACTTTGTGATTTGATTTCTACCGTATAGCCTACATGCAAGCATATACAGTTGCAACACATATTTACTGTACACCGTGAAGATGGCCAATGTGTATTGGCTTTGTATAGTGATTTACTTTTATTTCCTTTGTTTCTTCTATGGTCCAATTTTAAGAAACATGTTAAAATATTCGAAACAGTTAGATATACTATATATATATATATATATATATATATATATATATATATATATATATATATATATATATGTATATATATCTATATCTATATATATATATATATATATATATATATATATATATATATGGGTGTGTGTTTACACACTATGTACGTGTGTGTTTAGAGGCTATTCATTCTCTTGGGGTGTGACTCATTCAAGATCACCCATTGGCTACTGAATTAAATATAAACATTGTTTAAAATATCTGCTACTTAATAATAGTGTACACCTTCAAAGGGCATCATGAGCATCTGACTCCTACCACTTATTACAGCCAATGAGTAATTCATTTTTAACGTGTGAGCACTTAAACGTGCTTATGCTGAATAAATAGGCTCTCCCATTTTTGTTTCTCTGCTTATGATGATAATTAATTTCACTTTGGTTTGTTATAATCTGCTCTATATTTCACGCCTCCAATTCTATTTACTCTACATTGATTATGTAAAAACTATTAACTGCGTCATTTTATTTTTGTTTATGGATTTAAAAATGTAATATTATTTCCAGGTAGTGATCCCCTCCAACTTTTCCACTTCACATTTTATGATTATTTTTCTTAAGTAAACCACCTGTAAGTTCTTTTCTTCCTTCCTTGCTCCACCTATTCAAAGATCTATTTTATATCTCACCTTATCATCATTACCACATGCCAATAAGAGTCGATTACCCTCATCTTTACACCATCCATATCAACATAAGTTGAGTACCGTGTGAGTCTCTCTCTCTCTCTCTCTCTCTCTCTCTCTCTCTCTCTCTCTCCAAACTAGCCAATCTTCCCTCTATAATTCAAACACAAACTCCACATTCTTCATAAAAATCTCTAATCTCATTCTACAAAATGTCTCATTGTTGTCTCGTTATCAGCTCTACAATAAGCTTCCAATAGGTCTTCGTCCTCCACATACATATTTGTTTCCATTACATCACAAGCAGGGCACCAGACTCCCGTTGAGATACTACCACTAGAGAGTTATTGTGTCCTTTGACCGACCACCAGATAGTACTACATTGGATCTCTCTCTCTGGTTACGGGTAATTTTTCCTTTGCCTACACATACACCTAATAGTCTCCTCTCTCCTCATACACCTGACAACACTGAGATTACTGAACATTTTTTTTTCACTCAAGGGGTTAACTACGGCATCGTAGATGTTCCTCTTGGTAAATTTATTTTCAATAACTTGAGGAAATGTAGCTAGTGAAAAGTCATCTTTATTATGTTACAATATTTATTCTCATGATCAGCAACACCGATAGAAACAGTACTTTTTTATATTTTAGAATCTTAAGCAAAATTCCTATGGAAATCTATTAATTCGTCATTGACCCCAAAAATGGATTTTAATAGTCTCTAGAAACCTATTCTGAAGTCCTAGAGATGAAAGCAGTAAGAGTCGAGTTATGAATGACAACTTCGCATGCATACTTTTGAATCATTAGTTTAAAGGTTGCTTTTGAATGGCAAAGGCACGGGATAATGACAATGCCCTAGAGACTGACCGTATAGTATATACATATGATCAGCGACCAAGCCCCCTGTCCACCCTAGCTAGGGCCAGGCAATGGCTGCCAGTGACTCCGCCAGTAGACCTATATGCTCACCCAAATCCCCAATTCAGGAATAGGACATAACCAGGAAAGCCTTAGTTAAGCAACTGTCGGTGAAATAGAGCTTGCAGTGTCTGTAATCTGGGAAGCTTTGAAATGAGCCTTCTCTCTCGACAAACTGCTAGAAGTCTTTCTCAGAGCCTTAAAATGATGAACTATTTTAGAAAAGAATTATGAAATAAGTATTATATTGAGAGTAGCCAAAATAGTAGTCATTCCATGATCACACAATCTTGGCGAGGACTAGTGGTGGCTAGACGATTATGTCCTGAAGATCTGGAATGGGGTGGCTGGTGCTAGTCTAGGTAGCTTCAACAAGGATATCAAAGGATCCAAGATTGAACGTGGCAGCAGAACTACCAAGAAAATTCAGTGGCAGGCGTAATTTACAGACAGCAACAAATACAATATTGGTGATTGCTAGGTTACCAAAACAGACGGGAAAACAGGAACAGGCAAGTGCATTGAAAACTTGGGTTCTAGAAAAAGAAAATAGTAAAACTCCCTGAAGGATATGTCTCTTCTTATTACTTCCTCCTGCTTCTGTCAAAAGAGCCTTGAATCTTAATGTAGTCATTGATATACCTGGTAGACAAATTGGAAAATTTAGTGGGGGAGAAGGCATGGCAAAAAACCCTTCTCTTAAATATAGCATAAGCAGCAAGCCCTTCGACAAGTTGTGGATAACATCAGTAAATATATAAACATATATATTTATATTTATATATATTTATATTTATATATATATATATATATATATATATATATATATATATATATATATATATATATATATATATATATATGTATATATATATGTATATATATGTATATATATATATATATATATATATATATATATATATATATATATATATATATAATACATACATATACATAAAAGAAGCAGGAAGAGGAAGCGAAAACGATTGATGGAAGAACTACGGAAGTTTGCTGGCGTGGATTGGCACAGGGAGACCACAAACAGACGCAAGTGGAAGGACAGGACTGAGGCCTTTGTTCTGCAGTAGACTAGTACCGGATGATGATGGTATGTATGAAACATATATAGATACTGTGTTGCCATATTCAAATGTGTAGCCTACGTAATTAGAATGACCAATTTAACTCATCAAAAAATAATGACAGATCAAGGGTTTAAGAATAAAGCTAATTAGAAATTCAGTACCACAGAGAAGTTAAGGGAGACTAAAGCGAAGGTGTATGGACTGTATCAAGGAAGACCTTCGATCAAAGTGATTAACCCGTGGTGAAGTGTGAGACGGAGGTAGATGGAGAACGCTGGCCAGAAACATCGACCCCACATAAAAGTGGGAAAAGATGCAAACAAAGAAGAAGAAATTCAGTAAAACAATGAAAGTGTTTAACGATGTATGCAATAATAATATCGTTGAAATTCCTTTGCGAAATAGGACAATTGTGGCACGTCAAGCTAGCTGACGCAGTTGCCATTCAACGCTACCAGACGTACGATGTATATGAAGACACCAAAATGGCCTCTATTTTTCCAGATAGATAGATAGCTAGGTAAATAGATAGATAATATATATATATATATATATATATATATATATATATATATATATATATATATATATATATATATATATATACGTAAACTGAATATTTATGGACCTAATTTGAAAATTTGGCTGACTTTAGAGTTAATCGCCAACAGAAAACTAGCCAAATTTAACCCCTCCCGACAATGCAGTAAATCTCTCCGTCTGCTGATAATTCAATGTTTATAAATCACTTTTCTTAATGATTTGACAGTCTCACAATGGTTCGGCCGATTGAGAATTCCTCCTGAGCCTATTGACGTCAGTAGAAATGCCGAATGCCTTCCTGACAAGGCTCTGAAACATCCTTCGTCTCTGCGAATACAGTAAAAGCTCTGACGGGAAAGAGAACTTTGACGCTGAAGCAGGCTGTTCTCTTCCAAGATTTCATTTGTTTATTCTCCGTTCATTTGAGAGAGAGAGAGAGAGAGAGAGAGAGAGAGAGAGAGAGAGAGAGAGAGAGAGAGAGAGAGAGAGAGAGAGAGAGAGAGAGAGCCACTAGAATAGGAAAGAATTATCATAAATCGAGTCAAAATGAACGGAGGATGAAAAGATGAAATCTTGGAAGAGAACAGTCTGCTTCAGCGTCAAAGGTCTCTTTCCCGTCAGAGCCACTTTGAAGATTCCTTGCGTAGCTTTTACTGTCTTTGCAGAAAGACGGAGGATCATTCAGAGCCTTGTCAGGAATGCATTCAGCATTTCTACTGACGATGAGTGACACCTTGGAGTCGAACCCGGATCCGAGAGTGTTTTGAACACTATTTCGAATCGTGAAGTCTGTTATGGAATTCTCTTCTTCTTCTTCTTCGTCTTCGTATTCTTATTATTCCTAGCGAAGCTTTTACTGTCTTTGCAGAGAGACGGTGGATCTTTCAGAGCCTTGTCAGGAATTCATTCAGCATTTCTACGGATGAGTTTCACCTTGGAGTCGAATCCGGATCTGAGAGTGCTTTGAAGCCTTTTTCAGATCATGAAGTCTGATGTGGAATTCTGATGACAGAATTGAATTAATTCAAAATAAGGGTAACTGAATGCACTACTCTATACCGTTAAGAATGGCGATTACAAGTTACAATGTATCTTTATTAAGTGTGTGGCCGAGAGAATTCTCTGAAAATATTTGTAATATCTTTGACGTCGCTTCTATCAATACGATGAACGCTCTAGGTCCTAATGCTTACGAGCAAGACATACGACGCTTAATGAGTTATATGATAGGGAATCTCTACAGCGAAGAGCAAATAAAGGAGAAAATAGTTGGATATTTTAATGGCCATGAATACACCCAATGTCGGTGTGAAGAGAGAAACGACAAAGTCGAAATAAGAAGAAAGGAGGAGGAAAAGAAGACAAAATATAATGAAAAAAAATCAGAGGCAAGAGGAGGAAAAGAAGATAATTATCCCCAATAGCGAAGAAGAACTAGACGAGGAAATAGAAAAATTCAAGAGAGAAAAGAAGCGTTTAAAGGAGTGTATAAGGAGACTTGAAAACCAGGTCGTGAAAGTAAATATAGGTAATAAAAAGAAAATCGAAAGACTTGAAAAGGGGCTTCTACATCATCATAATCAGAAAGAGAAGGAGAATGGAAGGGAGGAGAAGGAGAAAAGGGAGGCTGGAATGAAGAAGCAGGAGAAGGTAAGTGAAAATGAGAAGAAGAAGAAGAAGAATAAAAAGAAAAACGAAAGGCTTGAAAAGGAGCTTCTACATCATCATAATCAGAAAGAGAAGGAGAATGGAAGGGAGGAGAAGGAGAAAAAGAAGGAGGCTGGAATGGAGAAGCAGGAGAAGGTAAGTGAAAAGGAGGAGAAGAAGAAAAATAAAAGGAAAATCGAAAGGCTTGAAAAGGAGCTTCTACATCATCATAATTAGAAAGAGAAGGAGAATGGAAGAGAGAAGGAGAAAAAGGAGGCTGGAATGGAGAAGCAGGAGAAGGAAAGTGAAAAGGAGGAGAAGAAAAGGAAGAATAAAAAGAAAATCGAAAGGCTTGAAAAGGAGCTTCTACATCATCATAATCAGAAAGAGAAGGAGAATGGAAGGGAGGAGAAGGAGAAAAAGAAGGAGGCTGGAATGGAGAAGCAGGAGAAGGTAAGTGAAAAGGAGAAGCAGGAGAAGGAAAGTGAAAAGGAGGAGAAGAAAAGGAAGAATAAAAAGAAAATCGAAAGACTTGAAAAGGAGCTTCTACATCATCATAATCAGAAAGAGAAGGAGAATGGAAGGGAGGAGAAGGAGAAAAAGAAGGAGGCTGGAATGGAGAAGCAGGAGAAGGTAAGTGAAAAGGAGAAGCAGGAGAAGGAAAGTGAAAAGGAGGAGAAGAAAAGGAAGAATAAAAAGAAAATCGAAAGACTTGAAAAGGAGCTTCTACATCATCATAATCAGAAAGAGAAGGAGAATGGAAGGGAGGAGAAGGAGAAAAAGAAGGAGGCTGGAATGGAGAAGCAGGAGAAGGTAAGTGAAAAGGAGGAGAAGAAGAAGAAAAATAAAAAGAAAATCGAAAGGCTTGAAAAGGAGCTTCTACATCATCATAATTAGAAAGAGAAGGAGAATGGAAGAGAGGAGAAGGAGAAAAAGGAGGCTGGAATGGAGAAGCAGGAGAAGGTAAGTGAAAAGGAGGAGAAGAAGAAGAAAAATAAAAATAAAATCGAAAGGCTTGAAAAGGAGCTTCTACATCATCATAATCAGAAAGAGAAGGAGAATGGAAGAGAGGAGAAGGAGAAAAAGAAGGAGGCTGGAATGGAGAAGCAGGAGAAGGTAAGTGAAAAGGAGAAGCAGGAGAAGGAAAGTGAAAAGGAGGAGAAGAAAAGGAAGAATAAAAAGAAAATCGAAAGACTTGAAAAGGAGCTTCTACATCATCATAATCAGAAAGAGAAGGAGAATGGAAGAGAGGAGAAGGAGAAAAAGGAGGCTGGAATGGAGAAGCAGGAGAAGGTAAGTGAAAAGGAGAAGAAAAAGAAGAATAAAAAGAAAATCGAAAGGCTTGAAAAGGAGCTTCTACATCATCATAATCAGAAAGAGAAGGAGAATGGAAGGGAGGAGAAGGAGAAAAAGAAGGAGGCTGGAATGGAGAAGCAGGAGAAGGTAAGTGAAAAGGAGAAGCAGGAGAAGGAAAGTGAAAAGGAGGAGAAGAAAAGGAAGAATAAAAAGAAAATCGAAAGACTTGAAAAGGAGCTTCTTCATCATCATAATCATAAAGAGAAGGAGAATGGAAGGGAGGAGAAGGAGAAAAAGAAGGATGCTGGAAAGGAGAAGCAGGAGAAGGAAACTGAAAAGGAGGAGAAGTAGAAAAAATATAATGAAAAAAATCAGAGGCAAGAAGAGGAAAAGAAGATAATTACCCCCAATCGTGAAGAAGAACTAAACAAGAAAATAGAAGAATTGAAGAGAGAAAAGAAGCATTTAAAGGATTGTATAAGGAGATTTAAAAACAAGATCGTCAGAAGAAATTTAGAGAATAAAAAGAAAATCGAAAGACTTGAAAAGGAACTTCTACGAAAACAAGAAATCAACGCTAGTTTGATAGGACTTTATGGAAAGAAGGAAAATAAGATAACCAAGGATAGCAAGGATCAGAAGGAGAAGAAGAATGGAAAGGAGGAAAAACAGAATACCAATAATCAGAGGAATAAGGGGGAGAAGGGGAAGAGAAAAAATAAAGAAAAATTAAACAAGGAGAAGGAAGGGAATAGAAAAAGCGAGAGGCTAAAAAAGGATAGAAAACAATTGATGGAAAAGATAAACAATTCGGAGAGTATTGACAGAACATCAAAAATCTCTCCAAAAAAGGAGATCAGAACAGGGCAACCACTCAATGGAACCTTCATTGAACAAGAAATCGTTGATCATATAAACAATGGCACTCCCCCATGGGATAGAGAAAATTACTCCATTCCTAGGCAGCGTAAATGTGACTCGGTTATGGAGGTCCATCACAATAACCCAAAAATGCCCATCCAAGTCTTCCGTTTAAAGTTCGATTGTGGCAAGTGCTACTTGGGCCACTTTCTCAATCAAATTCTTAGACCCTTGGTTGGATTTGATCCAATTAGATATTTTATGTGCCCTGTAGGTATTAGAATAAGTTTTGATACACAAAGGTGGGAAGAGTTTCTGAAAGATAGGAAGGAAAGGGAGGAGGAGTATCACAAGAAGAATGAAAGGAGTCAGGAGGAAGAGCAGGCGAAGAAGACAACTGACCCTAATCGTCAAAAGGAACAAGAGGAGATAATAGCAAGATTGAATATATAAATTAAGCGTTTAGGTTTTCGTATAGAGATTCTTCACGAAAGGGTGGTCAAAGGCTTTAGAAACACTAGCAAAGAAGTCAAAAGGCTTCAAAAGGAGCTCCGACGAGAAGATAAAATCAACGCTCGTTTGGTGGGGCTTTATGGAAAGGATGAGGAGACCTCCTCACATTCATCACTTGATTCTTCCTCCTCACATTCATCACCTGGTTCTTCCTCCTCACAGTCACCACTTTATTCTTCCTCCTCACGTTCATCACTAGATTTTTCCTTCTCAAATTCATCACTTTATTCTTCCTCCTCACATTCATCACTTGGTTGTTCTTCCTCACATTCATCACTTGAATTCCCCCTCTTCTTAAATCCACCAGAATCCTCCCCTTTCTTAAAGGCACTCTTCTCAAAAACAACACCAGAATCCTCCCCTTTCTTAAATCTACCCTTCTCACAACCACCATTAGATATTCAAGATATGCTTCGGAAGAATTATGAAGAATGGGATGAAAAGGACGACAACCCGGGATTCTGCTAAATTGTCGTGCTAGAGAGGTATCTTGACAGGGAATCACTGTACCCGTTTCGCCATATGTGCCGTCTGTTGCATATAATGCATACCACCGTGAAATTCCAATGGGAGTCCAGGGAGCGATACTTTGAAGGGTTACCAAAAGACGACTCTGTAGAAAATGAATGGTTGATGCCCTTTTACACATCAACACCTCCTGAATTTGAGTTCTTTGTAAAGGATGAATACCAGATAGAAAACCTGGCACCACGGCAGGTCTATGAGGCAATGACTGAACTCTATAAACCGTGGAATTTGAAAAGGTACCATCGTATGACAAACAATTGTCAATCCATGCTTAGAGAGCTTCCAGAACGTCTAGGGGTTGAAATACCTGACACAAACAAGCTTTTAAGATGGCAGCATGTGTAAGGAGATTGTACTGAAAAGTCAGCATGAGGTTGCAAAACAATCTTCAATTTGAGAGAGAGGATGCATGCCCATACTAGATTGGCACGGGGAATACAGATAAAGTTAGCAGAAAGAGAAGGAGAATGGAAGGGAGGAAAATAAGAAAAAAAAACGAATACCAAGAATCTGGAAGAGAAGGCAAATGGAAATGAGAAGCAGAAGGAAAATGAAAAGGAGGAGGAAAAGAAGAAACAACATACTAACAAGAATCAGAAGGAAGAGGAGGATAAGAAGATGGGTAGATGGAAAACGCTGGCCAGAAACATCGACCCCAAATAAAAGTGGGAAAAGATGCAGACAAAGGAGGAACAGAAGAAACATAAAATTACTTTATATATCGAAATTGATATGAACCCAAGACAGTAAATATTTTTGAGGATCAAAATGAGATTAATTTGTGCGGTGGATCGAGATGATTCGCAAAGTTCTTAGTCTCCATTACACAATATGAAAGAAAAGACAAAGAAAAAATAAACAATCTTAATGTTGTCTAAGCAACCTGACCATTAAGAGGATGGCAAGTGCATTCCTGCCTTCTGGGTCAAAAGAAATTATCTTCAATGTGGACTCAGCAGAGGGAAGAAGTCTCACTTGTTCTGGTATGCAGTGTTCCTTGATAAAGATTCACCTGTACTGTTTCTTTATCATGTGGATGGATGCAGAAAAAACAAGTGTGATGTCTTTTAGTATGCTGTGTCCCCTGAAGGAGATTCCAAGGTATTGAAATAGTGGATCAGGAGTTTTTGCGATTATGGTAATGAAGGACCTTAAGGATCAAGGACATTTAAGAGATAAACTTTCAATGGCAAGTGCATTCCAGCCTTCCGGGTCAAAAGAAATAATCTACAATATGGACTCACCAGAGCGAAGAAGTCTCACTTGTTCTAGTATGCAGTGTTCCTTGATAAAGATTCCCCCAGAAAAAATTTATGATGAAACACCCTCAGATGCGATTTCCTGGCATCTGACAGCATATTGTATCAAAAACAAAATCATATTTTTGGAAGATTTTTATGTGACCAATTCCAATTTTTACACAATAACAATCATAAAATACCAATAGGCATATATATATATATATATATATATATATATATATATATATATATATATATATATATATATATATATATATACCGATAGGCCTACTTGGTGAATTTACCAAAATTATACTGACGATGTTGATTCTTTGCTACAAACTCATTCGCAATATCGATCAAGTCAAGGCTATCGGTTTTTTCCGAATGACAATGAAGTATCATGCAATGATTCATTCTTTTCTGAGTCATTGTACTCCGAATGTACGTTTTCACTCTTCGCATGGCACTAGTGTTTGGTACAATGGATAAAACATCATTATGTTTTGACAAATGTTGATGACTCAAAGTGGTCAACACGATCACAGTGAACGTAAATATGACGATGTTAAAACTATAACAAAGCAATTCATATTACTCAATGAATAATAACATGAAGCATCAGACCTTGTGAGAAGAGAATACAGTAAATTTGATTCTTTCATTTGTTTACTTCGTGAATCTAGATAAATGAAAACATTAGGTAAATCAAATCGTTCTACAACAAATTTCAACTTGCTTTCCAATATTGCTGTTGTGTTGTACAACATATATTAAAATAACTGAATTTAGTTATATGTTATATATATATATATATATATATATATATATATATATATATATATATATATATATATATATAGAATTGTAAGTAAGCAAAATTAAGATCAAGCATATTTATAGTATAAACATACATATTGGAAAGTCATGCCTGAGACCAGAAAATATACATATTAAAAGTGTATGAATAATGTATAATTAATACTTCGTAAGCTCTGAAATTATATAAAGGTATACATATTTAAAAAGAATTATGAAGAAATTATATATATATACATGTATATATATATATATATATATATATATATATATATATATATATATACATGTATATATATGATATATATATATATATATATATATATATATATATACATGTATATATATAATATATATATATATATATATATATATATATATATATATATATATATATATATATATATACATTCATGCATATGTTTATTTGTGTGATATTCGTCAACTACATGTGTTCGCGTGTGTCATGTTTTCAATTTATTACTGCGTATCAATAATGTAGTTTGTTACTATAATAGCTGCCAGAGATGAAATGCATTTACAAAATGTAAATCTGAATGTTTAAAAGCATATTTTCAGCAAAAAAGTGGGGGGGGGGCTATAACCCCCCAGCCCCCCTTGCTCCTACGCCCATGTAAGGGCAGAAGAGACTCTTCAGCTATGGTTAGCAGCTCTTCTAGGAGAAGGACACTCCAAAATCAAACCATTGTTCTTTTAGTCTTGGGTTGTGCCATAGCCTCTGTACCATGGTCTTCCACTGTCTTGGTTTAGAATTGTTTTGCTTGAGGGTACGCTTGGACACGCTATTCCATCTTATTTCTCTTCCTCTTGTTGTTTTGAAGTTTTTATATATTATACACGAGAGATCTATTTTTATGTTGTTACTGTTCTTGAAATATCTTATTTTAATTGTTCATTGCGTCACTTGTAGGTTATGTATCTCCTTGTTTCCTTTCCTCACTGAGCTATTTTTCCCTGTTGGAGCCCTTTGGCTTATAGCAAACTGCTTTTCCAAATAGAGTTGCAGCTTAGCAAGTAATAATAATAATAAAAATAATAATAATAATAATAATAATAATAATAATAATGATAATAATAATAATAATAATCCTGCACACCCGATCTGTGCCTAAATTCTCAGTGCCTTTTCCTTATAACATGGGTTTATTTCTTTTATTTCTCCCTTATACATTTTATAATTTTATTTATCCCATTTTTTTTATTAGAATTTGAACTTAGATCTGTCCCTTATATAGGGTGCCATCATCACCTGTCTTTTCGGTTTTTTTTTTTTTTTTTTTTTTTTTTTTTTTTTTTTTTTTTTTTTTTTTCAAAGCGGGAATGGTTAGATTTTTCTATGGCATTTCCAAAGGTAAAGGTATCTGGCTTCAGTTCCAATTTTATCAGAATAAATGATCACAAGAACGTTAGCCGGGTAAGCCACCCCCCCCCCTTGAGGTGCCCAACCACAGCAGTGGCCTCCCTAGTAAACAGCTTAATCTCACGGTCTTGGAATCGATCTGATGTCATACGAATGCTAGGCGAACACGTTACCACTGTACTACCACTGTTTTATCATCACCAATAAACTGAAAATAGATTAAGTTCATTTCAAAGAGTAATAAGAATGGTTATCAACTAATTTTCTTTTCTTTAATATTGTTTAATGGTTAAATATGTAATAATTCTTAGCTTCTCCATTGACATTGTTCCAGTCAGGTTTTCAAAAATTACCTTTCGTGTGAATAGATAAAAATGTTTTTGAACACAGATACTTTTGAGTCAAATATATCTTTATTCTTAGTAGCTTTACGTGCTAAATGACTCGAAGATATTCGGCTATACCTAGGATTATATTAGTTTTGCCTATTAACAGTAATCAAATAGTTCTAGGAAATTTTGACTTAGATTTAAAAAGAGTTGAACTCTGTCTTTACTTTTCTCATATGCGATGCTTCAGATGTTGCTTCCGTGAAAGATTGACTTCCAGTTTTTTAGGTCTACCCCTTCACCCACCAATTGCGCAACACTCCTTTTTTTTTTTTACAGGGATATTGTCAGTAAATATTGACTGTTTTTAGAGTCATGTTTGATCACTGTTTGTTTTTCAAATCCTCGTCCTAAGACATCACATGCCTCCAGAATCTTATGATCTCCTTCTTTTAAAAGAAAAAAATGTGTTGATTACCAAAATAGCAGATTCCTCTAAAGGAAGGTATTACCGTCTCTCTCTCTCTCTCTCTCTCTCTCTCTCTCTCTCTCTCTCTCTCTCTCTCTCTCTCTCTGGTTAGCCTTATCAGCGGCATGTCGAGTTTTACATTACTGTATACCATTTTCCTGTATATCAATATTAATATTCCTATATACAGTATATTAATATACAACACACACACACACACACACACACATATATATATATATATATATATATATATATATATTTATATTTATGTATATATATGCATATATAAATTTCTATCTCATACTGGGGTCGAACCCGAGTCTCTTCAATTTATCAAGAATCGTACAATAACATTTATTGCATTTTTATTAATAATATGCTTGACAATCTTATATATATGAGAAGTTATCATGCACTCGACAATAACATTTAATGACTTTTCATTGATAATAAGCAAACAAAATTATTAAATCGATTGGATTTTGTTTGGCAGTCGTCCTAAGTAAGAAAACCATTATTAAATACTATACAAAACCTTTAAAAATAAACAGAAAGATTCCGTCGAAAACAAGATGATGCTATATGATGAACCCGGTAAACAGAATACTCAAGTCGATAGAATATCAGAAAACAACATCCGAGGCTGTTTACTCTCCTCTGCTTGAGGGAAACAATAGGCAAAATACACCAGTGAAACCTTTTTAGGCAAATCCCACAACAATGGGACGGGGATTTCAGAGACTTCCCTCCTCACAAAACGACCCTTTTTGAGGTGCTTGACCTCTTGACTAAAACGAGTTCTCTATTCTTCTCCCTTCAGAAATACAGTTAGGGAAAGAGAGAGCGTCCAAGATAGATTGGGGAGAGAATGTTATCTTGATTTACAAAACAATCGGTAATTTTTTTTTTTTTTTATTTATTTATTTATTTTTTTTTTTTTTTTGCAATTGAATCTCGCAGGTATTCAAACGATTTATGAAGTTATAGAAGATAATGGTTCAATATCGTTGAGTCCAGTCGCTTGTATAATTAATTTTTATTTTCTCCTAAACATTTTCAGACTCTTCCATTATTATCTGTCTCTGTGTATATCTCAGTAGAAACAGGATTAAATTGTTATATGGTACAACTAAGGACATACGAACTCACAAATTATATTCAATATGTATATATATATATATATATATATATATATATATATATATTATACATACATACATATATATACATATATATATATATATATATATATATATATATATATTATACATACATATATATACATATATATATATATATATATATATATATATATATATATACATATATATATATATATATTCTTATAGTATATGCTTTATATATATATATACATATATATATTATATATATATATATATTCAAATAAGCCATATATATTTTGATATATTAATGTCTGGATTCTCTTAACGACCTCGGGATCAGAGCCCCAGGCGAAATCTCACAAAGACAAGAGCTTGGCTCCGGCCGGGAATCGAACCCTGGTCGGCAAGCTTATATAGACAGTGACTAACCCATTCGGCCGAATGGGTTAGTCACTGTCTATATAAGCTTGCCGACCAGGGTTCGATTCCCGGCCGGAGCCAAGCTCTTGTCTTTGTGAGATTTCGCCTGGGGCTCTGATCCCGAGGTCGTTAAGAGAATCCAGACATTAATATATCAAAATATATATGGCTTATTTGAATATGAAAAACACGTAAAAATGTGCAAAATTTATCATATATATATATATATATATATATATATATATATATATATATATATATATATATATATATATATATATAATACCTTCTACTTTAGATATCTGTCGGATGCATATATCATATTCGTTGAAATAAGATGAAAGAGAGAGAGAGAGAGAGAGAGAGAGAGAGAGAGAGAGAGAGAGAGAGAGAGAGAGAGAGAGAGAGAGAGAATAATTTCAAAGTATTATCACAATCTACTGAAAAGCCTTTAACTACCTATAGACATTCATTAACGTAATAACGGGATGAAAAATGTTCTTTAAGCGTTCCCATGTTGCCATATATTGCGGAAATTAATCATATATATTGTTTTGAGAACATCATAATTTACGCTTTAGATGTCAGCCTCTAAATCATTTGTGGTGCTTATTAAAACGCTCTTTATGGAGAGGAATAAAGATTTATGTGTTAAAACGGCATATTTTTTCATGTGCAGGCTTTGCTCCACAAATGAATAGAGTAGAAATAAGATGCAGAATTTGAATAAAATAGTTTTAAGTTAGGAAAACCATGATATTTTTCGAAAATGAATGTAGCCTACAGTATTGGAAGAGAAGACTCCGAAGATGTACTGATAATTCAGAAAAATATAATTAATTCAAAATAATAGGCTAACAATGCCAACTGATTTATATAGAATGATCCTAATAAACAAAACCAAAATATCATTATAGGATTCGTGAGAGGAATAAGATAAATAAATTAAAGCTTCTTTATGTTCGAAACTATATTTTTGAGGATGAGCCGAGTCTAAAAGTTTACTAAATTATTTCTTGTTCTGCAGGTCATAACCAATGCTATGATTTAAACCCAGAAGGTGACATTATTTGAAAGCAACTCCAGCAGAGATTACTTTTTAGAAGTAGTAACAGGTGTAGCAATAATAGTTGTGGTGGTGTTTATGAAGTGGTACCAGAAGGTGGAGTAACATTCTTGGGAGTAGTAGCTCGAGTAGGTCCATTACCTATGCTTGCTTGAGAATGGATGACTTTCTACTATTGGAACTTATTTGTTGGTTCCCATTCACACTCATTGTCGATAGATCTTAAACTTATCTTACCTGGCATTCCATGAAGTAATATTTTCAAAAATATTTGTTTTAGTCTTTATATTGATATTCATGGTTCAGAAAATTTAGTAATATACTATGCAGACAGATATAGCTATTCTTGATGCAGTTATTTGTGTCCCAGAGACCCAAAATGATGTAGCTCCTATCCTGAATATCGATTAGTAATTAACTAGTTATACACCGCACTTTCGCCAGGTTTTGCTTTGAAGATTTTGAATATTTCACATTTCTTGGTGTTCCTAGTACTCAAAACTTTTTTTTCATTCTGACTACTTGAAAATATATGATTTTCTAAAGCTTTGAAAAATAAGTTTAATTTGTAAGGTTTGTTATATGTACAGGTGTAGTAATATTAGTCCCACGTTATTCAAGTTTGTTGATCCGTGTTGTTAGAGCTCTGTTTTCTTGCAAAGATGTCCACAAAATCCATGGTACTTTATTTTTTGCTTTGATTAGTAACTTTGTTGACTTATAAAGCTCGTCGTGGACTCTTATTTCAACTGAATAATTTTTGTAGCTCAATAGCTTTGGTAAATTCCGTAGTATTAACATTGTGAAGAGATGAAATAGTGTCACAATGGCAGTACCATATACTTTCAATTCTTCTTACCGTTAAACTGTGGTTTTATATATATATATATATATATATATATATATATATATATATATATATGTGTGTGTGTGTGTGTGTGTGTGGGGGGGGTACCGTGGAATTTTTTATCCTCTGTTTTATTCTCTTTTCTTCATAATTTATAGGGGTATTGAGTTCTGTAGAGAGTTAGATTGTAAGTAGATGGTCTTATGGGATTATATCATATGTCTATTTGCTTATCTATAACAAATATGGTAGTAATGATAAATTACTGGGTAATAATGTAAGGGGGTTTCTATCAAAAAAGGGTAAATGGGTTTAGAGTAGTTTTTATTAAAAAGTGTTTTAAACAGTCCGTTACTCTTTCACGCTAAAGAAAACATAGGTCTGTACAGCACATAGGAAACCTCTTCATTAAAACTTTTACACTTTCGTAAGAGTTTACATCTTTTTATCAACGTCTCAACACAATATTTCATTTTACTAAGCGTCAAGGAAAAATTAGATAATTAGATAGCGAAGTGGAGCTAATTTTTGGAGACGAAAATTTTTCGTGATGAACTTGACGCCCCTCCATAAGCTATTTTTTTTTTTTAACATAAAATTGTGGTAAAGAATAAAGCACTGACATTAAGTAAGTGAGTTGCGAACTATTTTTAACTTCTAGGAGTTTTTTAACAGATTCTATAAACTTTGCGTGTTTCCAAGGTGGGATAATCTGTAGGGTTTGTCTTATTTTTTCTTTGATGTAAAGAATTTGGGATGGCAATAGTGTGGTTGAAAAATTCATTGCTCTAAAATTGATGGATGGATGATGAAATATTATAAATCATATTTCTGATGGGTCGGAAATGAAGTGCACAATTGAGGATGTTCACAGATGCAACAGTGTTGATTGGAAATACTGTAGTATAGATACACCACAGAGACTGATGAAATAGTGGGAAATATTTCAAGGAAAAAGAAAATTAGAGTAAACGTAATTGAGTCAGATTATGACCACAAATGAGAGCAAGGAGGATGTGTATTGATATGAACAGTAAACAAAAAAGAAGCGAAAAGGATAAACGCTGTAGAGACGATTGTTTATGCAGTAAACGTAGAATAAGAAAAAATGGCTTGTGAAGAAATTTGTAGAAATATAATGCAATGGTCAGAAGATTGTACACGTTTGTTATATGAATTAAGATAATTCTTATTTTTCCGAGCTGGAACATTTATGTCTAATTGGTATTGTAAATGATTATCATATATTCATTATATTTTTTTTGACAAAGTACAGATAGGCTAAATACATATTTTATTCTTACAGTAATGTATTATATGAGTTTGAATCTATATATTTATATTTCAGCAAATAATTGATATAAAAGTTTTTTTTTATTTATTTTTTTTTTTTTGTAAACAAGTTTCACGTAGTTACGAAAAATCCATATTACACTTCCAGTCATTTTTCCATAATTGCAACGGTGCAAAAAAAGGACGACGTAATTCCAAATTTACAGCTTGTTTTCATTTTACATTTTACCGTATGTCTATCAAACCAGCCCTTTGTCACTGTGGCGCAGCAGAAAAGGCAATTTCTTACTGAGGACGGCAAGGGAATGAAGTGAAGCGAGAAAAAACTGTTTGAGTGAAAAGCTTACCAGAAACATGGAAACAAACTCACTTAGAATCAATAAAAACTTTGATATGTCGGTCTTCATTTTGTGTACACAACTGCGTCTGATCTCTCTCTCTCTCTCTCTCTCTCTCTCTCTCTCTCTCTCTCTCTCTCTCTCTCTCTCTCGAGTGAAGAAATCAATTGAGGCTATGGAAAACACCCAACACCGATGAGGCTACAATGAAATCCTCTAAGGGATGCATGTACCGGTAAGATTCCTACGGTGAAAGACAGATACAGCATCAGGGAGTTCAAGTAAACAATGAAATGAAGTAAAATGTACATAAAACCCCAAATCTGAGCTTTATTATATGCTTAGCTAACGGGAATGTTTTGGTTTTTACGGAAATAGAAGAAACATATAATAATTCTTACTGATATGTATTATTAAGCTTAGGTTTGAAGATCAACTGGACATTAAAATGATACCATACAAGGTGTTTGCCTAAAATTTGCATGCTTCGTCAGTAAGGCTGTTTTCCTTTAGGTCGAGCGTGTGAATTTAAATAGAACTAGATTAGAGTCGTCGAAAGATCTCTCTCTCTCTCTCTCTCTCTCTCTCTCTCTCTCTCTCTCTCTCTCTCTCTCTCTTATATATATATATATATATATATATTTATATATATATATAAATATGTATGTATATATGATATATGTATAGGAATATGTATGTATATATATATATATATATATATATATATATATATATATATATATATATATGTATGTGTGTGTGTGCGTGTATATATATATATATATATATATATATATATATGTATATACATATTTATATATGTATATGTATATACATATATATATATATATATATATATATATATATATATATATATATATACACACATACATAAATGTGTGTACAGTATGCATGTATATACATTTTTAAGGAATTAAATAATTCGGGTAGGGTCATTTTAGAGTCTGTATTTATTTGCCATTCCTTATAAGCAAATGTGATAGCAAAGTGTGATCCAAAGACTAATCCGTGATCTCATCCGATTTCATCATCGACACACGGTTCTACATCCTAATTGCATTTTCCCCCAATAATCCTCTATTCCATATCATTGCATATGATCTTGTATGTGATGCTATCAACTTGCTATGGGCCATGTTGCATCCTTTGTAGTTTTTTAGCATTTGATAAGAGCATTCACTACAGTCGGCCTTTAAATTT
The DNA here is from genome assembly GCF_036898095.1 of Palaemon carinicauda. Taxonomy (NCBI): domain Eukaryota; kingdom Metazoa; phylum Arthropoda; class Malacostraca; order Decapoda; family Palaemonidae; genus Palaemon; species Palaemon carinicauda. The sequence goes on from NC_090764.1 coordinate 27,229,363, forward strand.
TTATGTTGATATTATTATTATTATTATTACTATTATTATTATTATTATTATTATTATTAGCTGAGCTACAACCCTAACTTAATTATTATTATTATTATTATTATTATTATTATTATTATTATTATTATTATTATTATTATTATTAGCTAAGCTACAACCCCTAGCTGGAAAATCAGGATATTATAAGCCCAAGGGCTTCTGCTGAAAAAAACAGAGTAGTGAGGACAGGAAATAAGGAAATTAATAAACTACCAGAAAAGTAATAAACAATTAAAACATAATTTGGTAGGTTGTCTAGAATACTCTTGAGTTGTAGTACTATGAGATGTGGATTATGGAAGTTTTCATAAAAGAATATTCATTCTTCATTTAGCATTTGAATGGTTGAGGTTGAGGTAACAATAAAAATTTTCTGCTTCATCTCTGGACTCACTTTACATCGTAGGATACAGAATATTGTTGGTATATTGTTAATACAGCATATGGCTGGCAACCTCTTCTGAAAGGCTTGCTGAAAACCTTTTTGAACCACCCTGTTTAAAGTTATCAAGTCTACCCATCCAGTAGGCGCTTTATTATGCTTGGGTGTACGGAGGTTTAAACTGGCTCACTTGCTAGAAATGCTCTGGTTTATACTTGTTAACAGAGCTCTTTTGAGTCAAGGTTGCTGTATTGAAAATGGTTTTCTTTTAACTGATAGCATTGCTGTATTTAGAAAACTACTCCCCATTGGAATGGCTTCAGTGAAATTTTCCATGGTCCCACAGTCTTCCCATTTTCTCAACGTCACCAAGTTGATTGTCAATGGTGATGGGAAGCTTTAGTAAGGAAGGAATATGGGGTGTCGTCCTTGGCAATTTCGACAAGGGAAGGTCATGTGACATACTGCAGAGGCATTTGAAGCACCAGTCTTGACAGTAACTGGTTTTGTAGACTACAGTTTTATAGGCTTTTCACTATTGTTTGTGTTGGCTCCTGACAGAGCTGATAGCATTTTCGGTTACAATGCTGCGAACCTTTCCCTTGAGACATCCTAGTAAATGTGTTATTCTGTATGCACCAGTGACAGCTTCCAGCAAGACGTCCAGTCTTTAATTTTCTTGGTAAAGCTGGGTATGATAATTTTGGAAAATTCCATGGTTAAGACTGGCTGTGACAATATACTTCTGCCATTGACAATGGGCCTGTATCTGTGGATGCTTCTGGGTGTCATACATGTCCAGTTGGAGCCACAAGGCTCTGGCCCTAAGTTATAAAGATTATATTTGTTGAAATTGTCAATCATGTCCTGACTCCAATATTTCACGAGAAGCTTCTTCCTAGGTGAGAAAATGAATAATGACAATGCAACATTTTTATCTTTCCAGTGACTTACTGTGGCAGAGTTTCTTTTATTTTTAGTTGCAGTTTAGCCAGTAGGGGTGACTGGACTTCGTGATGTGGTGCTTGGCTCACGTTTATTAGGATTGTGGATCATTCTAAGCTAATTCACCCAACTGTAAATAGTTATCCGATCTGTTAGGCTAAGGAAATAAAGTGTCAGCCAGCCCCTGTTTATACTTGGTAAACATCGCTTGTATAAGAGGTCGTATTTGGACCACAAACTTTCAATATTCCTATGACAGCCATCCTTTGCAAATCCCGCGATTTTCTCCATATTCTTGCTGTCGATCATATTCCATCAGAAAAAAAAAACATTTGGTTAATTTTGAGAAGCTAAATCATAATTAAAAGTTATTAAGGAGTTAAGATATCAAGAATAGAATTGAATGAATGAGGATAGTTAATAAAAGTTTTGCTCTCGTATTAAATGAATTATATGATCTCGGAATTATTAATAATGGCCGCTATTTAGTGAAGGTAAATTAGACTGAAATGCTGAGTATGAGAGCTCATTAGCATAATAATTTCAAAATTCATTATAGTATTTTCATGTATAGAAGGAAAAAATAATTGTTTAATTAAAGGGATTAGGATTACACCGTAATTGGTAGTCATTATTCATGAAAGAAATAATTAGATGGATTTTGTATCTTCATCAAAATGAAGAAATTTGAAAAAAGTGTTGATTTTTGTCAGTATTTATCTTCGCAGTAAAAGGGTTGAATGATCCTTATTCATTTACATATCAAAATACCATTGAATAAGTAGATAAATAAGTAATTAAAACAATAGGTAAACTCGAAATAAACTACCGTTAAAGGAAAATAGGTAAATCGATTTTTTAAAGCTTATTTTTTTTTTTAACATCTGTTGGCAAAACGGCTGTATTCATGTGCGTCAAGTATTATTTTGTACCTTAGGTTGCAGTTAGGCTTTCACAGGGGCATAGCTCTTTTGATACACTTCTCATAGTGTATAGTAATGTACGGATATTTATAGAAGTCCCAAACGACTTACACACCGTAAGTCGTTTGGGACTTCTGTAAATATCAGAACAGCAAACTTTTCCTATAATGACCTGTATGTTAGTGAGATATCACAAGAAGGTGATATTATTATTATTATTATTATTATTATTATTAATACTAGCTAGGCTATAACCCTAGTTGGAAAACCAGGATGCTATAAGCCCAGGGGCTCCATCAAGGAAAATAGCCCGGTGAGGAAAGGAAACTTAAGAAAAAATGAAATATTTCAAGAAGAGTAACATCAAAATAAATAAAAAGAAAAAGCAATGCCTTTCCTAATAAAGAATTTGTGTGAATATTGGGATTGGAATTATTCAGTAAAACTGTACATAAATATCAAGAATTCCATTGACTAATGGTTTTGATAGAATTTACGATGTACCTCACGTGTTGCATACACGCTCGTATACTACAGCCGCCCTCCCCCGCACAAATAATATAAATCTGTTTAAGCCTGCTATTGTATGTCTTGTACGGTTTGAATTTTGTCATTCTTGCTCTCAACTATGTATATATAAGCTCATTGTCTTGTTGAATAAACTTTGTAGCATTCGTAATAAAATCAATGCCGTTACAATATACGAGTATGTATGCAATACATGAGGCACAGCGATTAACACTAACGAGTTTACTATACGAGTTGCCATTATTTCGTAAATTAGCTAGAAGCTCTCCTTTTTTCACTCGTTAGAGACTTGGCGATCCTACCTATAAGATTAATGTGATTTGGTAGCTGATTACTGCCTAATTTCAGGGGTGTAGGAGCGTTTTTTTCGAGGGGCGTGGGGCGGAGGTTGGCGACCGAAGTTTGAAATGGCACTGTCTGGGGGGGGGGGGATTTTTACTTCTCGGTGCGATTTCCTGGCATCTGACAGCAGATTCTAGCAACAAAATCATATTTTTTTGGGACGATTTTTGTGTGACCAATTACAGTTTGTACTCAGTGACTATCATGAAATACTGGTTGGCTT
>NC_090764.1:27245244-27275244 GCF_036898095.1 Palaemon carinicauda
GAAGGTTGTTGCAAGCAGTGAAAAGTTTCTGCAAAGGTAGTAAAACATGTGTTATGATAGGAAATGAAGTGAGCGATTGGTTTCCGGTGAGAGTGGGGCTGAGACAGGGATGTGTGATGTCGCTGTGGTTGTTTAACTTGTATGTTGATGGTTGTATGTTGATGGAGTGGTGAGAGATGTGAATGATCGAGTGCTTGGACGAGGATTGAAACTGGTAGACGAGAAGGACCACGAATGGAAGGTAAATCAGTTGTTGTCTGGTTGCAGACGCGGAAGAGAAGCTTGGCCGATTAGTGACAGAATTTGGAAGGGTGTGTGACAGATGGAAGTTGAGAGTTAATGTGGGTAAGAGTAAGGTTATGAGATATACGAGAAGGGAAGGTGGTGTGAGGTTGAATGTGATGTTGAATGGTGAGTTACTTGAGGAGGTGGATCAGTTTAAGTACTTGGGGTCTGTTGTTGCTGCAAATGGTGGAGTGGAAGCAGATGTACATCAGAGAGTGAATGAAGGATGCAAAGTGTTGGGGGCAGTTAAGGGAGTAGTAAAAAATAGAAGGTTAGGCATGAATGTAAAGAGAGTTACGTATGAGAAAGTGATTGTACCAGCTGTGATGTATGGATCGGAGTTGTGGGGAATGAAAGTGACGGAGAGACAGAAATTGAATGTGTTTGAGATGAAGTGTCTAAGGCGTATGGCTGGTTTATCTCGAGTAGATTGGGTTAGGAAAGAAGTAGTGAGAGTGAGAACGGGTGTAAGAAATGAGTTAGCAGCTAAAGTGGATATGAATGTGTTGAGGTGGTGTGGCCATGTTGAGAGAATGGAAAATGGCTGCCCGCTAAAGAAGGTGATGAATGCAAGAGTTGATGGGAGAAGTACAAGAAGAAGGCCAAGGTTTGGGTGGATGGATGGAGTGAAGGAAGCTCTGGGTGATCGGAGGATAGATGTGAGAGAGACAAGAGAGCGTGCTAGAAATAGGAATGAATGGCGAGCTGCTTCCTCCGGTACCTTGGATGACCGCGGAGGTAGCAGCAGTAGGGGATTCAGGTTATGAAGTATCATCTGTGGTGGGTAACGGGGTAGATTGGGCTGTGGCACCCCTAGCAGTACCAGCCGAATTCGGTTGAGTCCCTTGTCAGGCTGGGAGGAACGTAGAGAGGAGAGGTCCCCTTTTTTGTTTCATTTGTTCGATGTCGGCTACTCCCCAAAATTGGGGGAAGTGCCTTGGTATATATATATATATATATATATATATATACATACATATATATATATTTTTTTTTTTTTCAAATAAGCCATATATATTAATACATTAAAGTCTGGATTCTCTTAACGACCTCGGGATCAGAGCCCCAGGTCGTTAAGAGAATCCAGACTTTAATGTATTAAGATATATGGCTTATTTGAAATATGAAAAACACGTTTAAATGTGCAAAAATTTATCATATCTATATATATATGTATATACATATGTATATATATATATATACATATATATATATATATATATATATATATATATATATATGTGTGTGTGTGTGTCTATGTGTGAGTGTGTTATTAACATTTAATATGAAATATCTTTCTCATAAGTTATAGATTATCCCTATGCAAGTTTTTTATGATAATCTTTACAGCTGTTATTTTCTCTCTTTCGTTGTTGAACACACAATATCCTTGAAAAGACTACACCCAATTCCTCACATTGCTGTCTGAAAGATGACACACTCTCTCTCTCTCTCTCTCTCTCTCTCTCTCTCTCTCTCTCTCTCTCAGCCTTAATTTAAAACCTATATCAGCGACACTGTTAGCAATGTAAGAGTAGAATCCTGCAAAAATTAAAGATTGCTAAAAATATATAAATCAGACTAGGGAAATTGGGCGTGTTTTTTTTTATTTTTATACACACTATAAAAATGGATTGAATAACGATCATTGATAATGATGGTATTATTGGTAGAATAGGTAATTTTGATAGTAGAAGCAAGAAGGGTAAAAACTTTGTCACTACACCAACTTGCACTCTTATAGCTTTAGAAAAATATTTATATATTTCGAAGACAAGCAATAATATAGTCATTACCAATGGTTGCTATTTTAAAACATTCATTGTCCACATTTACTTAAATGTAAATATTCGTTGAAAGATTAATAACTGTATTCATATATTATTAGAAAAAAATATATTTAATTTCGAATCTACCCTGAATTGGGAATCCATTTTAAATTGATAAACATTAAAATTTTTTTAATTTAGTTTGTTAAAATATGAAGTAAATGATGATTCTTTGTCAGCTTATTATTCTTAGAATGTTTTTTTATTTTTTATTTTTGTATTTATGTGATGAAGAATATAATTGATACATATCCTATTGAGGAGCCCAGTACTCACGAATATAAAAATCAATTTTAGATCTTCCTTTTCGAAATGTATTTCTTAATGACGACGGAAATATAGCCCTCGTAGGTATCCATCCATTTTCAAGTAATTTACCACACTATATCTCTCCTGAAATATACGGCCCTATGGGGAATCATTGAGAGAGAGAGAGAGAGAGAGAGAGAGAGAGAGAGAGAGAGAGAGAGAGAGAGAGAGAGAGAGAGAGAGAGAGAGAGAGTATTGTTCAGAAGAGTTATGCAGATTTTATTACTTGCTATCAAAGCACAAAAATGTGCATGGCATGCGACAGGGAAGAACAATAGATTTTACATCTTGTAGATTATAGTGCAATTAAATTTGGCACTCTTCAATGCCTTACAAGCTTACATTATGTATGTTCAGTGTTGCATTGAAGGAATCAGGATCAGCACAAATATTCTGACGATGTCAATGAGAAGCTTTAGGAATATTTTATGTAAAATTATCAAATTAAAACCTCTTTTGCATGGTTCGATTAAAGAAGAAAAGAAAGAAAATTCTGTTTGCTATTCGATGAAAACAGGATACAGTGACTTCACAAATTTGCAATTCATCGCGTCAGTTGATGTTAGGAAGTTTTGGAAACTGGCTTGTTAACTTGATAGACGCATTTGAAAGGTTAGAAAAGAACTAACGAGAGTTCACAGATAACAGAAAATATAAAGTGACTGGTTAGATTGTACAGTACTTGTCATACCCTTCTTCGCTTTGTGTTGTATTTGTTGAAGCCATTTAGTTTCAAATTGCGTTTTTGTAAGGTTGATTCCACTTCTGTTTTATACATATATTTCCCTGAATTTTCAGTTTTTTTTACCAATTCTTACTTCTGATATGAATTTTTATATATTTTGTATTAATGTTTCTTAATGTTATTTATGTACTTCTCATTTGTCGTCCTGGAAGATGTGATAATGATAACCACGATATGCCTGGGTTAATAATAAATGGATTTCAAGAACTGCCTACTTGGTGCTGCCACCATCACTGATGATGTATGTATATATATATATATATATATATATATATATATATATATATATATATATATATATATATATATATATATGTGTGTGTGTGTGTGTGTGTTTGTGTCTGAGTGAGTGTGTGCGCACGTTTTACCATACACAATTTTACTTTTTCTCCTAGAAGGAAGGGGTGGTATTGGGACGGTCCAGCTTCCTGGTTTATTAGGTAGTCTTAAGAGAAAGGGTGCTAGCTCCATATGATTTTTATGATCCTAGCATATGCTGGAACGGAATTATTTTTAGGTCTATTGGTTGGTAGTTTTTTTACAACATACTTTGTCTACCTTTTCGTCAATTTTCTTTGGTAGGATTTAACATGAGGTATTCCCTTTCTGAGTGTAGATACTTTAACGTGGTTTAAGGGTTTGTCTATCGTTATGATCAGCAAAGTTGTACTAGTCAAGGCCACCCATACTAGGTTGATTTGCTGTGAACTGTCACTCTAAAGTCTCCCACCATCACCAATTCGCAGAGGGCAGGTCAAAACGGTGCTTTATTATTATTATTATTATCATTATTATTATTATTATTATTATTATTATATTTTTACCACTATCAATATTACTACTACTACTACTTCTGTACTACTACTACTACTACTGCTATTATTTTTTTTTATTATTGCTAGAAGTAGTAATATTTATGTACACTCTTTCTTCAAACATTACCCCATTTGCGTAAAATATATAGTTAAGAAAAGAAGATAACCACACAGTTGATCAGATTAATAATGAAAGATTAAATATGTTTGTAACCAATTATGTTATGAGGTTAACAAAAAACCATATGTAACTGGGGTTTAGCTTTGCGTTGCGCTCCAGCTCTGTGGGATTCGAAGTCTTCTGTGCGAGAGAGGGATTACGTTCTGACACTTTCAAGCTATTTCATTCCCTTTCATTGAGCAGATCTTCCCCTTTTAAAAGGGGAGGGGGGGGGGGGGGATTCCGATATGGTTAGAAGCTGTCGCGTCCATCTCATGTGCGTTTCATAAAGGTGCTTAAAAGTTTTATTGCTCGACAAAGGAAGGCGCTGGATTAAGGAAGAGAGTTTTGCAAAAATTCTAGAATATCTGACATCAAGGGAAATCTCGTTAGTTTTCCGGAATGGCGCTATGTTAAAGCTGGACTTTCAGAAAATAGTTCTGGAATGCAAAATTTGCTGACAGTATTGCTATTTATTATTATTTTTATCATTATTACCTCCGCCAAGGAAGTTGGAAGGAGGTTAGGTTTTACCCCTTTATGTGTGTGTGTGTGTTTTTGTTTGTAAACCTTTTCTTGGCCACAATTTTAATCGTAGAGTAATGAAACTTGCAGGGATTAACTGGTATGTAAAAAAACTGGAAATGATTACATTTTGGGAGGTCAATGTCAAAGGTCAAGCAAAATATTCAATTCACGCAATCAGCCATAATTTTGAACATCGTTGTCACATAGACTTGAAACTTGGTTCATATTTGAGTTTATGAAAATCCACTCTTATTAATACATGTTAAGGTCAAAGGTTAAGATCAAGGTCGAGCAAAAGGTTGGGAAATAAGCGGCCGCGGCGGAGGTTTGGGTTCGACTGAGTGCCCCTCTAGTTGTTGTTATTATTATTATTATTATTATTATTATTATTATTATTATTATTATTATTATTATTTTGAGGATAATGATGATACCAACAAGAAAATTACATGAATTTAAGCAGTTGTTATTATAAGTTTTACGGTACATGTTTTATATACGTTTTTATGAAAGATCTTCTATTTTATCCCTCAAACTAAGCTATTATTGTAATTTTTAGATGGCATATGTCTATAAATTCAATCATTATAGGTTCTCTGCAAAGTGGAAAACTGATCTTTAAGACATTGATTCATGGCCCTGTGTCCCGGTTGTCAGTATGTCTGACTAGTTACATCTAAGATATTTACAGTAGACAAGACTTACAGTCATATCTAGATTAATTTTGGAGGTGTCTTCAAATCTGGGGTTCCCCAGGGCTGTGATTTGGGGCATTTGTTTTTTACGTTTTGAATAGTTGCATAAGCTTTTGTCTGCATAATAAGATATTGTAAAATGTAGATAATACTGCTTTTATTATAATTATTTGCTCTGAAAAATGCAAAAGAAAGATAGTATCTTTCACGTCAACAGAAATTCGAGAAATTACTCTTGGGTAGGTCTACTGTGTATGATGAATGCATCCACTTCATGTGTTGCTTTCCAGAATAGTAATTTGCATTAGCATATATTGCATGTGTTATTTTTCATAACTTTATATACTGTACAGTATATGCCATATAGTACAGTCCACGAATTAGGTCTTCTTTAAAGAGTGTCTTCCTCTGCAGAGAAGATTGCATTAACGCTTTAAACATTTTATTATACAAATATTGGTAACATTTAGTTTGCCTTGATCTCAGCAGCCTTCCAGAATCTTAATCTTTTAAATAAGATTACTAAAAGTAGTGGTTTCCTTTATTCTTACAATATGAATCATCATTTAAATCTTGAATATTTCTCTGCCTGTTTCACTTGAGGTGCATTCCTCTCTAGTTATTGCGATTCCAGGTATGTTCCATGTAAATGCTTGTTGATTTTCATTTCAAATATTAATGTCACTATTAATAAAATGATCTTTTTTATAAATTTTAATGGTTGAAATTATATAAATATGGTCACCATAACCATTATCCGTTTACTAAATAAGGGTTAGGTAGTGAAGTAGTGATGGGGAAAAGCCGAGGGCTGATTTTGTAATATTCTTACAAAATTTAGTTTTCATGCATATACAGTTGTAATAAAGGTTTTGCATTTTTTTTTTTCGGGGAATTACATGCTTTGTATTATTTACCAGGTTTATTTTCATCTGAGAAAATATTTCAAAATTCTACTATACTATTTACAGTATCTATATTTTACTGAAATAAGTTACCTCTGGTACTGATAGTTCCGAGACAAAAATATTCTACACTTCTATTTTGCTTTTCAACATTAAACATATTGTTTCAGAAATTCTCAGAAATGTGTATTCACTTGAGCTGCGTTTATTTTTATTACCTGTATAAATAAATTTTTATGAAAGTAAAGGTATAAACTATTATTTATCGTAATTCATATCATTTGGGCAACGTAAAATAATAGATTATATAGTTTGTTATATTTGGTTTATTTAAAAAAAAAATATGTATCCATATTGAATCTTGATAAAAGAGTTGAGTAATAATATAACACTTTGTGATACTTTGCATTATTTTATGAAACCATCTTGGACATCTTTGTGATCTGCAGGTGTTGTTGTATCTTTGTCTAGTTCTGTTTGTTAAGCGGAAATCTTGAGGTAACTTATGGGCTAATTATGTGAGACCTTCTCACTCTTTCATGACTTCAGATCCTCTCCTTTTTATGTGACATTTGATACCTCCCTCTCCAGCTTGTTTACGATCCACGTAAATTAGTGTCAATGCATAGTATATTGCTTATTTCCACTGCAGTTGTTTCTATCCCATCAATAGGTTGATACGTATTATGTATTAGAGAGATTGAGAGTTAGTAGGTTGTAGAGGGATAGTCGTGGAAAAAATAACGTTAATATTTGCCCTCAGGTTTTTTTCATGTAATTAATTTTCGTGGGATATATATATATATATATATATATATATATATATATATATATATATATATATATATATATATATATATATATATAAATCGATAAAAGAAAAGAATGATATAGATGAAATCATTCAACTTCTTAATGATGTATGGACCTATTTCTCAAAATTTCTTAATTTTTTATTTAGAAATCTTTTTATTTTTTTTTTAAAGAGCACGATTAATTATTTTCGTGTGTTTTCCACGGTATTAACCTAAGTGTACGAACAGTTAAATTGTTGCTAAAGAAGTACCAGTAAATCTTTTAGCAATAAAGTAATTTGAAACACCCACTTATAAATGCTTTAAATATTAGATCGATATACTCTATGTGATTTACCTAAAACATTTATTAATATGAACACCACTGCTGTGGTAGGATTCACCAAAGTGAAGAATTGACCGAATTACTAAGAAATTCAAAAGATTTTTTTTTTCTGAACAATATTGCATTGAACTCATCTTGACAAGGACCGCGAAGCCTCGACAGGAACTCGATCATAAGTGAAGAGGAGTAGAGCGAAAAATGTCACTTCATTACATTTATCAAAGGGAACCACTCTATTCAGCGTCTCTCTCTCTCTCTCTCTCTCTCTCTCTCTCTCTCTCTCTCTCTCTCTCTCTCTCTCTCAATATTTATAGACGGAAAGTGAAGTAACTTTTCGAAGGAGGAGATGAAAGGGATGGTGCAATCTTGCTGAGATTAACACTTCATTTAAGTCTCCATTACAAGATCCTTATGACAAATAGATCACGGAGTGGAAAGAGACTGTTATTTTTTTATAAGGAATTATGGAGATATTCTCCAATCTTTATCAGTTGTAATAAGAAGGTAATTCTATCATGCGAGGAGTTTTATTAAGAAAATCCTATATGTATATGTGATGTTAAGAAATGATAAAGATTGTCTATTAAAGAAACTAGGCTTACACATAGTGTACTAATCACTTTGTTTAGATTTCCTGAATATCATAGCCTGAAGTTTTCTTTGAGTTTCAGTCAGGAAATTTACCATTAAAATATTTTTTAATTAGTTTTCTTTTTATTTGGTTATCATCTATTTCTAATTGCAATTTTCCTAGTTCTCACATTGTATTTTTGGGGTATTTTCATATTTATATTCATTAACGTTTATCCAATCATTTTTTACTTGAATTTGCATATTTACTTAATTTCATTCATATATTTAGAATACAGTTGTTCGACCAATGAAATATCTAACTTTTCATTGTAACATTTCAATTTTGGTTCTCGGCATTGCACTATATCCGAATTCTTGGTTTTACGTAATTAAATTGAGCTAGAAAAAATATACACGTATATTTATGGCGTGATTCATAATCCTTCCTTCATGAAAATATGAAATTTCCGGGCCACTCCCGTTAATATGCCATGATAGATCATCCTTCGTCGCTGGCAAATAAGGTTCATGGTTCCTTAAAATGGTTTTGTATATTGATATACTGTAAACAATTTAGGTATTTTCGTTTCCTAAATTATTATTACATAAAAAATTCCATCGACACATCTTCCACCACACACATGCACATACACATACAAACACACACACACACATATATATATATATAATTTATATATATTTATTTATGTATATATGTATATATATGTATGTATATATATGTATATATGAGTGCGTATATATATATATATATATATATATGTATATATATATATATATGTATATATATATATATATATATATATATATATATATATATATATATATGTATATATATATATATATATATGATAAATTTTGGCACATTTAGACGTGTTTTTCATATTCAAATAAGCCATATATTTTACTACCATGATCTCTGGATTCTCTCTTGTACCTCGGGATCAGCGATATCTCTTTGTGACCAAGTGGTATGTCACTGTCATACAGGTTTCCTGGACCAGGGTTCGATTCCTTGGCCGGCCAGAAGCTATTATCTTTGAGTTGATTCCCCATTGGGTTTCTGATCCCGAGGTATAAGAGAGAATAAAGATATGTAGGTAGTAATATATATGGCTTATTTGGATAAGAAAAACACGTCTAAATGTGCAAAAATAAGAACAATAAGATGAACGTGGTAGCTCCAGTTAAGTCTTTTTACTTGTCCTTTGGTGGTTATAAGACATATTTCATGTTCATTGCGTGTCAGGTTTCATGAATCCTACTCACACAAACACAGATATATATATATATATATATATATATATGTATTTATATATAGATTTAGATATTATATATATATATATATATATATATATATCTATATATACATATATATATGTATATATATATTTATATATACATATATATTTATATATATATATATATATAAATATATTATATGTACATATGTATTTCTACTTTCGATTTACTTTCTGTAACTTATGAACGTTCTACAATATTCTGAATTTTTTTTTGCTCTGCAAACCCATGACCTCTCAGTCTGTCATATCAATATTGTACGCTTATCATGTGTTTTCATTAATAAGGGAAATTAAAATCAGTGAACAAATTCAAATATTCATAGCAACGATCTGTTTCAGAAAGGTAAACACCACAGTAGAGTAAATTTCAGTTTTAGAAGCTGTTATGACATGAGATAGTTGATGATGAAAAAAATTTACATGAATGTAATTTTTGCAATGATATTACCTTTTTTCAGATACATGTACTGATTTTAAATCTATTTATCTTAACTTCAACATAATTTGAGATTTGCTATTTTTCCCGAGATTCTGTTTCTCAACGATGGCTACTTGGAGTCTATTCTGTGTGGATAAGGTATCGGAGAAACATTCACGATGAATGCCAGGGCGAGATAAGGCGAAATGGGAAACTTAACCACGAACCAGGGAATATTGGAGGCAAATGGGAGCAAATGAAAGCATATGAAACTTAAAGACCAAAGCAGATACTAAAGCTCTCTCTCTCTCTCTCTCTCTCTCTCTCTCTCTCTCTCTCTCTCTCTCTCTCTCTCTCGTGTTTCTGTTTCAAAGTGATTAAGCATACTATATTTAAAATTCGAGATGTGGTAAACATTCTTTTCAGCTCAAATTTATACTAAATTCGTTAAATAATCTCCAAAAATGTTAAGTAATTTTAATATCTAAGCTGTAATAACATAATCTCCTTTACAAGCAGCGTTAAATTATGTGTTCATCGTAAGTTAGCTGGTTTAAACTCCGCTTTACTATTCCTTTAGACTTGAAAGGAAATTTTCAGACCAAAAAAAACGTATATAAACTAAGTTTAAAGGAAATATGATTTTCTTTCATAGTAGAAGTTCCGTAATGCTAATTAGATGACATATCAACCTATTCGTTACCCATTTTTCCACTATAATAAGGTATGGAAAAATGCTATATTCACACTGTTCTCACAGGTCTATGGCCTTTGCCCTCATACAAAATTACAGTACTCGTTTCCACGCGTTCCTTTCGAACCTTTCTTCATCCCGAAAGAACTTATACATATTGGTCAGCCACTTTATTATACTGACCCTCACCACTCTATAGCAACATCCCGACTGGAATGCAGTCAAAATGTGGTAACTTTCAATTATAATTGTTCATTTGATTCCGTAAATCTATGCCAAAAAAAAAAATCCATGATATTAATTTTTTGTGTTTTTATGTTATTATATTCTGCATACAGAATGTATTCGAATTATTCCCTGTATCGATGCAAATCTGGATTCACTTTCAACATTGTTAGACCTCAGCTTTTTTCAAGAATTATTTCTCTCCCGTTCCAACAACTTATTCCCACGAGGACCTTCGAATCACATCATATTTCAGCCACTTTCACCACCATCATGTGTTGCTTTTACCTATGCCTCTTCACTACAGAGTCCCATAATTATTACAATACCACATGAGATACATATGAACATTCTTCTTTGACTTTTCATTGGAAGCGAATCTTGCTTTGGTACCGGCTCCCCTACAACTTAAAACACCTTATATTTGTGTTGTCCTGTTCCCAGTTACTGTGATTATCCTTCTTTCAAAAATTGATCTCTTACCTTTTGGTTTGAGCGCTCTAACTTTTTGACTATCTCGTAAAGAGAGAAGATGCAATAGACATCACTAAAATCTGACCCCAAGTGGGAAAGCTTCCTGTATTCGAGAAAAACCATGATACCCAGCTTTTGTTTTCAATTTAAAAATAATTGTTATTGAACTAAAGGTTACACCAACTTCTGGAAATTCTTTCTTTTCAGAGAATAAATATACTTTATCTTTTATCAAAAATGGAGCCAGTTTCTTCTTAGAAATAAAAAAAAAAATCTGGATCCCAAGTTTTTTACTCAAATCAAAAACAAATATCGCTATATGATGCCTACTTTAAGGCCACAGTGCTCTTCAATCCCTGGATTTAATCTATATTACTAAAGCCTTTGAATCCTACAAAACGTATTGCCCTCTTGTTTTTTTTTTCTCTTCAGCGCCATAAGATGTCATGTTGTTTTATTATTTATGCGCATAGGATTTTTGCAGACAAGAAACATCATTATCTTTCACATTGCCTAATATTCACGGAATTCGGCAACCGCGGAGTCCTTCGAATGTAATGAGAACGAATAATGAAGTGTGACACACACATGCTATATATATATATATATATATATATATATATATATATATATATATATATACACACACATTATATATATATATATATATATATATATATATATATATATATATATATATATATATAGACACGTGTATCAGTATTCAGAAAAATTTGAAAGCTGATGTACAATAGTGTAAGCCTATTGCAATCCGATTGCATGTACCCAATGGGAAAAACCAATGAAAGACACTAAAATACCGTAAGGGGAGCAGTCTATACCAGTGGGGTATTAAAGAGTCCCTTTTTAGCCTAGAGATAGGTTCTCTCTGCTTCAGTGCTCTTGTGGATGTAAATGTTCGAATATGCAAGATTACAAGCCCAAGGAAAAAACAATTCTAAATGTTAAATATTTATGGGGAGACTTTTTAAAGTAGTTATTTATTTAATTTTTTTGTTTTTTTACTTACAATATCACTTTTGATTGCAAATTGGTTACGCAGTAGCATTCACAAAGAATCTAACCTCATAAATGTTTATATAGATATTTCAAATATTGGGTCATATATGTATTTTAATGTCGAATTCACTCAACTTTAGGAACAAGTAATCAGAGGGAAATTCTTTTAATGATAATTTTATCTGACCAGCCCAGTAATGGATCCTGTGCCAGAGTTGAACAGATCCGTAAGATGACAAAATGTTATTATTGAATAAGGTAATCCAATATAAATGCCAAACGCATTACAAAAATCAGCCTGGGACATTTAAATTTCCGGTTTTTACCTCATAACAGTAGACTCCAAAATTTTCAGTTCACTTTCATTCACGACTGTTGTATCTCTATAGACAGTCTCGCTTCAAAAATTATACCGGTGTCAATTTATTGCAAAATTTAATGGCCCTAGCATAAACATGACTACCTGTGAACTGACAGCCCTGTGATGTTCTGTTTAATGGGAAAAATTCTTTGGTAAACTTGAAGTGAAACATTCATAATTGATTTTGTAATAAGTAAACTGTTAAACTATTGCCGACAAAAAGCCATTAGGGGTCTCATTCTTGCATAGGTTCGATAAGGTAGATATCTATCCTACTTTGGAAAAGGATTTGATATTTAGAGCAGTCTGCCATTGTCGTTTTCAGATCCTGTCATCAGCTGACAGAACAAAACAAGGCTATTTTGTTGTTATAAAACCTCAGGTTTTCTGTTGGTAATTATATCCATAAGATTAGTACATCGCATAGTGTAAAGAGTGTTACGTTATTGGAATTAATCTAAAATTTCAACCCAAATCTTTTAATATACTCTTAGGTATATTTTACATTGATGGTCTGAGAGCTTTGTAATGATACTTTTTCATGCTTTCCACTGCAAATTAACTATGAAAATGGGTCGTTCCTTGTCCTATTTCTATAAATTACTCTTTAGAGTTTATTTCTAGATTTCTCTTTAATGCAGTATTTTTTCCAAATCTAGCAAAACAGAATCTTTGTCTATCTATCGGCTTTCTATAGGTACTGTAGTAGCTTAGGGTGAGATTTTTTAGTAGCCTCATAGATGACCTGAAATCTGTTCACACAGGTGTTTACGCAGGGTTTATGCCAATAGGTTAAATACCCTCCAGCAGGGCTTCATTGTTGATGAAGCCTGTGCTTCCAACAAACGTTATTCATACCTTCGTAAAGTTCAGTGTCAGATATTCCACTATATAACTCTTCGGTCAACCTCCAGGTTGGAGGCGACTACCTGATAGATTATATCAACCGATGAATCTATTGGGGAGACTCTAATTTGATATTTAATCAACATTTTAGTGTAAAAAAATGCTGTCCTACTATTACTCGAGTTTAGACTAGCGTCTCAAGACATTTATAGTATGTTTTGAGACTATGCCATATCTTTTTACTTAAAGCACATGCATATTTTCAATATCATTAAACAAATAGAAAGTTGGTATATTTTTATATTCGTTTATAGCTTTAATGTTCATGTCGAATTCTTCTCGGAGAAACAAAAACCTTAAGCACTAATTTCTTTTTGGGATTTTTATCCTATGACATCTCGCTTTTGTAAGATTTTGTAAACAAACGTATTTAAAAGAAAAAGCTAGTACCTATGTATTATTATTTTATTATGAGGATTTGAAGCTTTAGATATATCAAAATTTTATTAAAAAATTAACAAGTTATAGATTAAAATGAAGTAGAATAAAGAGATAAGAATTGCAGGTAGGGGAGTCTTATCAAACACTTTGTGTCCAATAATGTGCTGTTGTGTTGATGCTGCTAATATCTAGTTCTGTTTTATGGAGCACTAAGTCTGTCTTTTTGGGTGAATAAATTTATAGGTAAATCCAAACCGTCTTTGGTTGGGTTGAAATTCATTGGATTTAATCATTTGACTACTTAACCATAAATTCACCCCACTATAATTAATGTTTTATCCCACAGTTAATATAACCTTAATAATTTTTCTTAATTTTTTTTTTTTTTTTTTTTTTTTTTTTTTTTTTTTTAAAGAACATTATTTCGTTCATGATGCCAAACTTAATAAGCAATATATCCCAGACCTTGATATAATCACAATACTATTGCCCTGGATATTTTGGGTATTAGGTCTAATCTCCCTACCTTCGAAAAATTGACGGTTTTATCTTTGTCACCTGCCTATATGATGTTAAAAAAGTTAAAATTTTCCTGCGAACCCATCCCTCTCTCTCTCTCTCTCTCTCTCTCTCTCTCTCTCTCTCTCTCTGTCTGAGAGAGAGAGAGAGAGAGAGAGAGAGAGAGAGAGAGAGAGAGAGAGAGAGAAATAAATAAATCTTAGACGTGTTATTCTTGACAGTTAGGCTCAATCATTAGAACTTTCCTGTCGTTGAAATTCAATTTTTTTTTTTTGAAATTCCAAAACACGCATTTCTTAATGATCCAAATTATGGAAATGTTGTTTGCCGCCAGGTCACTCTAAACAAGTGTAATGTTACAGGTGGAAAAAATTTTGAATGTTTATTATTCTAATGGCTACAGAGATGTACAACCACCTGGAGTTTGATTGCCAGGCTAGAACAGTAACATACAATTCCCGAAATAAAATTGTGCTTTCCCACAAGGTTTTGTGGAAAAAATGAAGGACTTCACCCACAGTAGAAGATCAGCTTTAAAGTCAATTTAAAAAGATTTCATGTCAGGCGATCCTCACTCACCTATCAAGCGAATGTAGACTGGATGCATCTCAAACAGCAAAACCCTTAAAGACTATTTCTAGAACGATTATATTATTCTACTTGTTATATATTCAGATCAAATGTATGATTGATAAAGGAAATTCTTAATATATACTTAAAATAAGAGAATGTTATCAGCTATGTGGTTCTTTAGTCCGTCCATACCTCTGTTTGTCAAGTTCAATTTCAGACCGCATATCTGACTATTTGTCAAGGAAGCGTTTTAACATTTAAATTTCCTTACTTCTAGTTTTTTTTTTCCAGGTTGCTAAAAAACTTAAAATCAATAAATCAATCAAGTTTTTTATTGTTATTACTTATTACTGTGTTGATGCAACTCCAAAAAGTTTGGGCGATTCATTTTTTTTTTTTTTTTTTTGTTTATTGGATAATGCTTAAGGCATGCATCCGTTAAAAAAGTAATATTTAATTTAGTATTATAATGACTGCATCAAACTTTGGAGATAAAAATGTTGGTTACTTTGTATTCAGCATTCGTTACACATTCGTTAAATTAGATCGGCGTCAATGACCTTCGATGTCATGTTGCCAGAGAACTTCAAATCAATCAATCAGTCGTTAAATTAGATATAATAGTCAAAACAATTTTATGAATAATTTGTCTTTGGTATTAATATGGACTCTATATCACATATCTATATCAAACCTTCTCTCAGTTTTTATTTCATTTGACCCCCTTTTCCTTATAGCTTTTTTACCTTTGTCACAACATTCCTCTTATTGAATGTAATTTTCTTTAACTTTAATAAGATTTTATTTGATTCACAACCTATCAATCCAGAGCCTTACATTTAATGATTTAATAACCGTCTCTTTTCTGTCATGAATTCGATAGACGAGTCAGCAGAGAGATGCTTTTTGTTTTGAAATCTAAACGTTCCGTTTTAATAAAACGTTGCAGCGGATACCTTAATGACCAAGGAAAATCTATACATTATAATTTGTCTAATCGAAATTTGTTCTTTAGAAAAACTTTAATATTTGTATTTTCCTAAGTCTTTAATGTATACAATAAATCACAATATCAATGCATTCAGATAAATTATTGAAAAGTATTATGTTTTCTAATCACCTTTTTATAGATTATGAAAATATGTTTTCTCGTCGATATTTCACACAGTTATATAACAATTCAGAATCTGCTGAGTATTTAATTTCCTATGCACATTCGCCGGTTATTAAACAATTTCCAGGACTGGCAGTTATGGCCTGCAAAATAAGATGAAAGTAGGAATTGGTATTGGAAGGCCTTCTCACTTTTTAGTCGTTACCACATTCCACTCAAGTGGCAAAGGAGATAAGTTCCATAAGAGCTGAAAATAAAACTCTTCCGGTGTAGAGTATTTTTGCTAAACGAGTTAGCTTACACTTGTCACGTTTCCGCATTATTACGTTAGGAAGAGGGTTTTAACGAGAAAATTATCAATAGATTCGTATCTTGAGTCAGTTAGAGAATGCGTTTTGTGTTTATGGCATTAAAGGGACATCGAGAAAGTTCTTACTATCCATTAATCTTAAGACAAGTTCATAGAAACACAAGGGTGGAGTCACAGTCTCTAGGAAACACTCGCTTGTATAGGTGATTGGGATGGAAGAATAAAAGAAGTTGAAGAGATTTCATAAGATGTATATACAACAACAACAACAGCAAATGCAGCTGTTTCTGGTCCACTGCATGACAAAGGCCTCGGACATATTTGGTCAGTTTTTATCATAATGTATGTATACACACACACACACACACACACACACACATATATATATATATATATATATATATATATATATGTATATATGTATATATAATGTAATATATTGTATGTTGATTAGATGTTGCTTTGCATTTTTGGGTCAAATTCCTATTCGTGTTATTATTACACCAAAAACTCAGACAACTGGCATAGTATCCCTGATATGGAAAGAATGGCATTGTTTTTCTCTCTTACATCTTTATTTTTGCCTATATATATACATATATATACTTATATATATATATATATCAAAGAGAGAGAGAGAGAGAGAGAGAGAGAGAGAGAGAGAGAGAGAGAGAGAGAGAGAGAGAGAGAGAGAGAGAGAGAGAGAGAGAGATGGGTTTGCAGGAAAATTTTAACGTTTTTAACATCATGTAGGCTATCTTTCCCTTTTAGTTTTTGTTTTTTTATCGAATATTTTAAATTTAGTAAGGAAGTCTGTAAATTTTTCTATAGGAAAACAAAAACGTAAAAATGTATAAGTTACTATTTGTGTTTATTAACTCATGAGATCAGGACAACAACTAGATTGGTAGTATAGCAAGAGGAAATTTCAATAACATTGTATTTTTAAACTGACTTCCTCTTCATGAACAACATTATTTTACATTATTATTCATCAAAGATCGCATCCCATTATCTCTCGTTATTCAAGTAATATCTTCTGGTTACAAAAAGTAATTTCAAGAGCATTTTCATTTGGAATCCTCGTGGCTTTAAACATGCTAATGATACACATTGTTTGACTTTAGTAAGAAGTACTTGAGTGTTAATGTTCCGACAGAAAGAGAACTTTCCTCTCTCAAGAGTGTACTCCTCCCTGATGACATTCACGTGAATCAGTTTTGTGTTCATTAGATAACCTATTTTGAGTTTCATAATGTTTGGAATTTTATTATTCTTCTCAGAGAAGGGTACGAAAAAAAGATTTTATCACCAAGCAATGAAATAAGGTTAAGTAACCTTTAGTACTCGACCTGTCTTTCTTTCCTACACTAATGTCGTTTTGTGTTTCGTACCAATCAGTTAATGTACTTTAAATTAAAGAAATTTTAATTTCCATCTCTACTGTATATTCAGAGTGTGAAACTATTTATATTACAATTTCTTTAAAGCTCAGATATTTGGTTCATATTTACATGTAATGCTAAGTAATTGTAGGTTAACAATAAAGGATCTTGTCCTCTTTATCTTAAACAGATGATACTGTCTATATTACCAATTAAACCTCCATTACTATTACTCCCAGATATAATATATGAGAAGTTTATGAGCATTTGCTCTTAGACCTCCTAATGGCGAATATAAATATGATGTAAATTGAATTTACCTCAGCTTTAATGTTAGGGCAAATACAAATTCCTGGTTCAGTGTCCATGCTTCTGAGAACATTCAGTTACTTGCTCATGTTACAACCCATTCAAAGGGTAATATGCAACAACATTCAAATGCTGAAAGAATGCAAACGTATTCTACAATTATAACTATAAATATAATTAAGTTTTATCAAAATTGATAACTTTTTCAGAAATCATATTTTATTACAAGTTCTAATTCATTGTTTTTATAATTTTATTCTTTCGTTTTATGTATTACGTCTCTTTTCAAAACTTCAAGTTTATTTCTAGACTCTTCTTAAGTTTCTTTATTCTGTTTATTATAATCATGTTTTTTTTTTTTTTTTAATTAAGCATCGTGCATGTTTATGGATGTTATATGATTATAGGATTATTATTCGTCCGCTTGTGAACCGATGATAATTTATTAGGAAAGTATATGTCCACAAAATCAACTATATAAATCTAACCTTTGTCATTCATCTAACTCACCTTATGACATTTATTTTGAACGCAAACTGATTGACAGTTATTGGTTATAACCGCGTTAGAATCCTCTCAGACAGAAATGACAAAATTGGGTGAAATTAAATGAATGACTGATAGATTGTTTGATTTATTTTCTGTATAATGAAATTCCTGTGCGTGTAAATGATATAGTTCATTTTCAACAGTCATGTTCATTATCATCAATAGCAGATATAAACTGATGATTCATTAAAGATATGAGTACTGTTGATATAAATTTCATAAGATAATTTTTAGAATTCCTTCACATGAAAAATTTAGGGATGTCTAAATTTGGTTTGCTAACTTTCAAAGAAATGCTTTCCCAAATCTAGTTTGGTTACTTAAACAGAAATTGATCCCAAAGTCTAGTTCAGCTACTTTGAAACAAATAGGTCATAAAATCTATTTTGTCTACTTACAGTATAAGATGAATAGATTCCAAAATGTAGTTTGGTTACTTAAAAACAACTAGATCCCAAAACCTCGTTTGGCTACTAATATACAAATAGAACAAATTAAAGATCTCACGATCTTAACAAACCTAAAAAGAAGGAAAATTAAGAAATTAGAGATTTATTTTGGGAAAATGCAAAGCAATGTTCACTGTATTTCTAACCAATATTGAAGTGGCTGAACAGAAATGTTTAAGAAGCCCGGAGAGAAAATAATAACACAGGAATAGAAGCTGTGATATCTCGAGAGGTATGGTTGAAATAACCAAATTCTACAGTGAACCAGAGCGGGGCACTCGGTAAAGCGCATACCTTTGCCACCGCCACTTTTTTCAGTAATAAAACTGATGATGTTCATGCAAATTGGATAAAAAATTGACCACGATATAGCAAAGAGATGTATTTGACCTTTTCATTACATTGACCTTGACCTTTGACCCAATCAATTCCAAAATTTAATCAAATGTCCTTGAATCACAGCCTATCATCTCACCAAATTTCATGAGATTAGGTCAAATGGTTTTTGAGTAATGCGAATCATAAACACACAGACAGACATACATACAAATAAGTATACAAACAAGAGTAATGACATCACTATATCATGTTGTATATCAAAGATAGGCAACTGATGTATGCACAGTTTGGCACTAGTTTCGTCCAAATCGGATAATAATTGACTGCGATATAGTAAAAAGAAATTATTTACCTTTTCATGACCGTGACCTTGACCTTTTTACCCAATCACTCACAGAATTTAATCAAATTGTCCTTGGATCATGGCCAATCATTCCACCAAATTTCATGAGATTCTGTCGAATAGTTGAGTTTTGTGATTTTTTTAACCTTTTCATGACCTTGGCCTTGACTTTTGAAACAATAACTCCCAAGATCTAATCAAATTGTCCATGGATCATGGCCAAAAATTCCGACCAAATTTTATGAGATTCGGTCTAATAGTTTTTAAGTTATGCTTATCACAAACACACAGACAGACAACGTCTATCAAAACAGGCAACGCCTATCAAAACATAACCTTCGCCGCAACGAAGTTGGTGAAGGTAAAGATAAAGCTAAGAAGGAAGAGCCATCCAAAAGAATGAAACCATAAGGAAAAGTGGACATCACATCAAAAAGGAGTATCAAGAAAAAGTGTCACCAAAATAACAAATAGTGTTGGAGGTAACCCCGGAAAGAAAGGAGACAAAAGGCTGCACAAGAAGAATGTGGAATAACACAAGGGAAGAGTGATAGAGAGAGAGACGCGGCAGTGGAATCATTGTGTATAAAGGTCAATTGAGGAGAAGAAAAAGACCTTGAAACTGTGGAAGAGGACAGCCAGAGGAGAGAATAAAGATGAATACAGGGAGGGATGCAGAGGGCAAGGTCAAAGAGGAAATGTTGGGAGAATTCAGATTAAAATCTCAACACAACAGAGGAAAACAGAAAACATTCACTGCCGAAAAGTTCCATTTGATACATATTGAACATTTATAAACCATAAAACGGGTGAAATTTTAATTGAAAATAAAGAAAGTCTGAATGTTGCATTTTGAAAATCTATTCATTAAGGAAATTGGACATGAACAAAAGGATGCAGTCATAATAAAGGGAACAATAACGAGTATGAGTATAGCTGTTGAAGAACTTGAAACATCCATTGGGGATGTGAAAAATGGAAAACCCTTGTAGTCATCCGGAATATCAAGTGACTAGTCAGAGAAACACGAGCGCCAGACATTTATGGGTTTTCTTGAGTATAGTGAAAATCTGATAAGGAAAGATAGGAAGAAAAGAGTAAAAAAGAAGTCTGATAGTAATGGTTCATAATGGCATTTACAATTGCGTATATATATATATATATAATATATATATAATATATATATTTATATGATGTACATATTATATATATATATATATATATATATATATATATATATATATATATATATATATATATACTGTATATAATATGTATATATATTTATATAATGTACATATTATATATATATATATATATATAATATACATATATATATATATATATATATATATACATTATATAAATATATATATATATATATATATATATATATATATATATATGTATATATATGTATTATTTGATGGATAGATTTACTTCCTTCTTATCAATGAGTGATTGTTAAATAAAATATGATATAAATAAGATTGACTATACATTACAAATAAAGCTGTAATACTGAGCAACCATGTCAAATACAAATTATCTATAAAACAGTGATAAAAATGCAGCTGGATAGCCCATCATTCAATCTAGATATTGCTGTAGGCTTCAATAGCAATTAAAGTGGCCCGAAAATTTAGAAGTGAGGAGGCTATGTAACATTGTTCGCAACAGAGCTGTGACTGGATACCAGTTCACTAGTATTTTGGACAGTAAATATTGGACCGTTACCACTCAAGTCAACCTCGTAGGTAATTGGTAATTTTTCAAGAAATTCTCTCTAATAGATTATCATTCACAAGAAAAAATGTCAGATTGAGAATTAAGAGTATAAATTAGCATAATGCAAATAAGGAATAATCAATATAATAGGAAGGTATGTGCAATGTAGTCTAATGAAAACGTCCTAATTCCATCATGCGTTTCAATTTTTTGCAGGACCAGAACTGAAAAATATAATGAAAAGGAATGGTTTTCTTCTTGTTTTCAATGCCGGTCTGCAATTCCTATTTCCTTTCCTATCATATTTGTTCCTTCTGTGTTTTTTTTTTTTTTTTTTTTTTTTTACAAAAAGACATTAGATCTTAAGTGGGAATTAGACATTAATAAATATTTAATTTAGCTTTAATGCCTGTAAATGGCGTTGGTGAATAAAGGCCAACAAAAAACAAAAACAGAAAATGAATGAAAAAAGGAGGCAGACCGACACATGAAATTAGGATTCTATAACCTTGGAGGAAATAAATGCAGTAGTAAAGAAATCAGTAATGAAATGAGAATTGTGTTGCCTGACACGTCAGTTGTGTGGGATAGGCGGTCAGGGAGCCAATGGCCGCTATTAGGGACGACGGGTCTTTCAATGAAGGCGTCACTTGTATTCGTCTCCTTGGGTTTTAGTCATGGCAGAAATTCCCTTATTTCATATAATATCGTTTCCTTGTTTATTGGTAATTATAACATAACTTTTCCAAATTATCTGATGAGGAATTTTAGTTGAATTAGACAGATTAAATTGTTTCCCTATACTATGAATGATTTAAAACCTGTTATTTTTTAATCATTAAGATTATAAAAGATATATACAGTAATGCTAAGATGGAACCGAGAAACTGTTTTAAATTCAACTATTGTTCATGATCAGTCAATGGTAGCTGATATACCCATTTGATAAAAGGATCTATTTTGAATTTTCTAATATTGTATACGATACGAGAAATTGAATCGCATAATAATTTTACGTAAAGGAGACCTAATTCAATCGGGGTTTTTAACTAAAGTGTTTTAGTCTCTCGCATGACCAAATGAAAAATTAATCTAATTACTGATAACGATTTTGTTTTTTTTAATTGTTAGCAAAACCAGGCTGATTGTTCATAACCTTTCAAAGTGTTAACCTTTACGTGTTATTTCCTTTGATCGTTGCCATGGTGTTTGCATTATATACAGCATACTATGCTTCTTGATTATTTCATATTTATGTACTATGTTGAGATCACTAAACAAATTTTATACGATAACTCTTACTACTTGCACATGGAATACTGTAAAATAAAATAATAACTGAAATGACGCCAAACGTGTTTATCTAATTAACTTGAAGAATTTTATGCATTTGTGTAGGGATTGAAAATTGTTCTCTGCCATAAATATAGAGCGTTAAGATTATTCAATAAGGGTTGCAATCCTTTTCTTGCTTTAACGCAGTTTGCTAGAATCAATAACCAAGCCTTGATGTTCCTCTTTTCCATAGATAACGTACAGTATGTCATGATGAAGGGTCCAGTCTTGCTGTTTCCCTCCAGAAATACACTTTTTTTTTTTTTTAAGTTTAAAGTAATTTGTTTATTATATGAAATATTTAAATAATAAACAAGGTATGAAGTTAATTATAACCATTGCATACAAAGAGCATGAAACCTGAAATAAACAAGCTTTACAGTTCTCCCCCACCCTTGATGAAGTATGCTTCGATTTTATGCCTCTTTTTTTTTAATATTTGACTTTTATGTAATATGCTAAGATGAATGATTACTAAGCCTTCATTCAATATCCGACGATTATTGGTAATGTCTTGAAGTTAGGCTTTCGTATGCATTCGGCTTTTAGTTTTAGTTTTAGTTCAAATTTCGTATCATCGCTTTTGGGATACTACAAGCGCGCAATATAATTCGTTCAATAATCAAACCTTGCAGTTGCTTTATACTGGAATATCATACTTAAACTCGTGTATTCAAATTTTTGATATGTAAGTAATTCGAATATTTATAGCTATTACAATTGCTCTCTCTATAAATGTATCATGCTAAGGCCTTAGATAGAATTTACAGTTTCTGTACTCGGGCATAAAGAAATCTGTTATCAAAGAGCAAATATAAGATTTTTTCTGGAAATATACCATACACTAAGATGGGTGTTCAGAGTTTGAAATACCTTTTTTTATGCTGTCATATTAAAAACTATGTATATTGTAAAGGTTGCATTGGGTGCAACTGTTTGGAACCAAATGTTTATCTAAGGATCTTTATTTTTATGTACGTGTATTAGGCCGGGTGTCAGGGCCACCCCTCAGGAGGTTTTCTGCTAACTTCTACGCGAGATTCTGGGTACTTTCGTAGGGATTTTAAGATTAATGTTTTCGTCATTACACGTGGACGCTGTATTCAAGTTAAATTGTACTAATTGCAAGCTTGAGTTTACTAAAGGAAACCTGTTGTCATAGGATGCAAAGATAGTGTTAAATTCCACCATGAGTTCTCTAATTTAGATTTATCTTTGGGAAGGGGAAGATATTGCCTTTTTCTAAAGAATGATTTATTGTAAATTATTATATTCACAATTTTGAAGGCGTGATTTCTTTATCAAACTTTGTTGTTTATCCACTTTGATTATTCTACCATTTTTCATTTGACGTCTTCTCCATCATTATACATATTGATATGGCTATCACATCGTATCCCAATAATCATTCAAAATGTGCTGTGCAGGCAATGATGTTTGCTGGCAGATGTCAAAAAGATTGATATTTCTCTCTCTCTCTCTCTCTCTCTCTCTCTCTCTCTCTCTCTCTCTCTCTCTCTCTCTCTCTCTCTCTCTCTCTCTCTCGACTTGGCATTTAGATAATGGAATATTAATTGGGACGTGTCAAAGCAGTTTACATTATTTGAAATAATTCAACCTTCCCAGAGATGAATATGCTAATTACTATTGTTTTATGTTAGACCACAACGCTTTACTAAAACGAAAAATAATATGAGTATGGTAATTACTTTGATGACCTGAGGAAAACTATTGAATATATTCATTAGATAATAGTTTTTATCGCTCATAAAATATTGAACACATATAATTAGCTCGGTGACTATTTTGCAGTTTATGTATGAATTTCATAGTAAAGAAGTTGGGTTATTGAGATCCAAAAATGAAAGTTATGAGGTGTTTTATGAATGAAATATGCTTTTCTTATTTCTTTTTATCAGTGAAGATCTCTCTCTCTCTCTCTCTCTCTCTCTCTCTCTCTCTCTCTCTCTCTCTCTCTCTCTCTCTCTCTCTCCTGTTAGTTCTTCCGGCATTGTTTTAACTTTTCCTATATATTATTTTAGCCCTGAATACTATAACTGTTACTAAAATTCTATTGGACAACATGATCATAATTTCTTCTTTTTACTACACAAGTGATGTAAATAATTTTGACAAGGAAAGAATATTTTACAAACACTTTTTATTTTCCTTAATAAATAACAGAACTTTTATTTATCTAAATCTTTAACGACTGTGGTGAATTCAGTATAATGAATTTTCGAATAATTTCGATATCACTATAAAGGATCCTTTTGCTTTCTCGCCAACATTGTCAGTCATTTTTGTAAGTCCTTCGACCGCTTCAACATCTATCATAAAAGTAATATAAAATTTCTAATTTTGCAAAAAGATTTTCATCCTTTATGTAGGTATCTCCAAGTTTCTTATAAGCTTTCCCCTCTGATAATAGGTTTAAGTACGATATAATGACTGATGTATATATTTACATGTAGTATTTATAAGATTTTCTGCTGTTCATAATCTTTAAAATGCTGTACTAAATAGAGTATATATCCTATAATCTTCATATGATGTTTCAGATAATCATGGAATTAAGGCTTATTACGTAAAATATGTTTTCTTCAAATTTTACTTTTCACCAAAGTCCTAATCTCGTTATGGCCCTCTTTTAAAACACAGTGAACTCGTCGTTGAATCAACCACCTGTTAAAACATTTCATTGATAAAGTTTGGCGATGAGTTCGGTCAACGTGTTGATTCTAGCAAAGTTAATGAAAGGAGTTGGAAGTCTCTCTCTTGCCATTACAGATTTTTTGTACCTTTTCTTATTTTTCTTTTGTTTACAAGAAGAGTTATTCTGACAATTTCTCTTTCGGTTTTACACGATTCCTTGCTAGTGGAACTTCAATTACCTTTCGTGTGTGTGTATGTTTTTTTTTTTTTTTTTTTTTTTTTTTTTTTGTCCCCTGCAAAGGGTATCAATGTTTGTTTTTTTCTTGTTCTATAGCAGCCAAGGTCTATCGGAAGCGAAGGAGGTTTAGTATCTATTAAGGTGGCAATGTAACCCACATGAGAGTACCGCTTGCCCTTCCATTTCCGTGTAAATAGAAAACTATCAGAATGATCATCTCATAGACTAATTTTCACTTTGCGTCAATAAGAACAGTTGTTGAGAATGAGCTTTTCTGTATAAAGCCCTTCCACCATGTAACAACACTTAATGCATAAAATTGGTGAGATATTTTCATCCATGAAGTCATTGGCAGCTCCTGCTTTCTTTGCCGTCTTTATTTTTTATTTTTGATGTCTCAGTTATGCTTGTGACCCCAGCCAAGAAACTATGGAGACTGTCATGCTACCCCCGACGACTCCGGTCATTCCAAAAACATCCATTATTCCTACCTACGGCTGCCTGTTTCAGCAGCTCGGAAGTTAATTTTCTCTCTAAAGATATCAACTATAGGAATGAAAAAAGGGGGAAACTTGGTTAGCAATTCCATAACTTTCATAAACGAAAACTGAAACATTTATTTCTTTTTCCCAAAGGTCGTTCGTGGCTATACAGTGTTTAGTTTGCAAGGATTATGTTCATCTTTGAAGGTAGCCAAACTCAATACAGAACGAGTTTCCAAATATGTTTGAAACACCTGAGATCATGTATAATCAAACTAAGAATGGATGAAGAGAGATAGCTTTGATAGTGAAAAGAGGTGTAAACCCTTTGATAATATTTATCCTAAGACTTAGCTCTCGTAGGTAATAACACTACCCCTTAAGAGTGAATCAAGTTGGAACGTGTTTACGTCAAACTCATTCATAGTTATTAGAAAATATATCCATATGTACATTGTAGTATCTCTATAGTACTGTACTGGGCTGTATTTATAATTGTCACACGAGGTTCTCTACTAATCAACGTGATACATCAGAATCATTTTTTTTTTCCAGTGATTATTAACGTCCTTTTTACATGTTATATATTGTGTATCTATTACAGTTGTTTATAATTAAAAACTGATGCTGCCATACCTACCTTAATTTTCAGTTGTTAATTACTAGACCTCATTACCCTAACCGATATTAATCATTTCCTATTTTTTATAATGATAAAATATTTTTCCTGGGAATTTCTGTTACATATACTTTGAATATTATTTCATATTTTTAGATTTTAATAGTTTTAATTACAAGGCGTCAATTTGATATCATGTACCTAATTACTTTTTGCCAGCTTTTGATTTAAACCCCTGTTTTGCTTTTATGGTGTCCAGAGCTTTCAACAAAATGCGGAAGTCCCTTCATTCAATACATACATTTTTCCCACATAACTACACTGTATTGCATTAATTGTAGTTTGGTCATTCGTGACAGGAAATCATCCTACATTTCAACCGTGCCCTTATAACATGTAGGTTGCCTAAATCGTGACAATATACTGTAGATTGGATTCTTTTACTTGTAAAAACGGAATAAGAGAATGATACTGTATCAACATTTTTCGTTGCGTTAATTAATGATATCGTCATAAATATCAGAAATATTACCCTTTTTATCATCTCCCCGATATAATAGAATATATATATATATATATATATATATATATATATATATATATATATATATATATATATATATATATGATAAGCTATTGTCTTTGAGTGGTTCCGCCTTTCGGTCTCTGATCCCGAGGTCGATAAGAGAATCCAGACATTAATGTATTAAAATATATTGCTTATTTGAATATATATATATATATATATATATATATATATATATATATATATATATATATATGCATATATATATATATATATATATATATATATATATATATATATTTATTTATCCTGTCACGCTGAAGGGCAGATTGCCCAAACTAGCGTGTTGTAGTTAGGAAATGGGAAGGGTGAGGGAAGGGTTGAATCTGTGTGTGCGTGGTGTGTATGCATATCGATCTAAATATATTTAGCCGTCATTTTTGGCGGGTTGCGTACACTAGTGCTTTCTATAATGATATACCTAATTGTGTTATTTCTAGGCTTTTTTTTACTATTGAAAACAATATTATCCATAATTTCAGTTAAAGGGTCGAATTTTTTTTTTCATTATTTCTATGGGGATATTTTTTTTTACTGTAATTAAAAGCAGTAATTGCTCTTTATGAAAATGGATGTATTACCATTGTCTGTTAATTAACAGCAAATTGAAATAGTTTTTAATTTACTCATATGGAGTGTCGAGCGGCTACCGTTTCAAGTAGAATAAATAAATGGTAAAAAGTTAATGAAAAATAAAAATAATCAAATGTAATTCTCTCTCTCTCTCTCTCTCTCTCTCTCTCTCTCTCTCTCTCTCTCTCTCTCTCTCTCTCTCTCTCTCTCTCTCTCTCTCTCTCTTTATATATATATATATATATATATATATATATATATATATATATATATATATATATATACATATGCATGTGTGTATGCATATATATATATATATATATATATATATATATATATATATATATATATATATATATATATATATAGTTAGTTAGTTAGTTAGTTAAATAAATAAGTTTGTATGTTTAAGTTGTATGTGTAATAATGTTTATTCTTATTTTACATTCAAAATCTGATACAGTTATGACGTGGATATATATTTTATACAATTATGCTATTTAGTACCAACAACGTATCTTTATATCTAGTGACTGGTTTTATACCACGGCAAGACCTCTGGTCGCATTAGAATTGTGGTCATTCAGATCTCTGTTCATTCGTGGTCCATTGAAAATTCGCCAGTGGCACCCATTCAATGTTTTTTTTTTCTTTTTAATTAATAGACTGATATAAATTATCCAATCGTCTCACACATCTCTTTTCAGGTCTTACTTTATAGTTATCTGTTTCCAGTTTAGAAATTAATTTCCTTCTTTGTGTACCTAAATACAAGATATTCATACTTATTTCTTTCATATGAAATAATGAATTTGTATGCATTTATTCAGGTTTTAAAAGAAACCATAATTTTCGTGTTTCATCGAAACTTATGTCATATACTCTACGAACAAATATTGAATCGTTTCCTAGTTCTTTGCATTCAAAGTAACCATAAGATCTCTCACTCCCCCCCCCCCCCAAACACGCTCCCTTTCTGTCCTTCTCCCTTTGTCAATGAAGAGGCAACAATGAATGGACATTCTGGGAGTCGAGGTGGCACAAGAGTTATTTGATGGGATTGAAATAGGAAAGTGATTTATTGAGACCGTGACAACTTGAGAACTAGATAGATTGCAGACTTGTGCAAAGTGACAGTCGCCTGGGGGTTCTTCTACTTTTTTCTTTTCTTTAATTCATCTTCAGTGGAGGAATGTCATCAAAATCTGGCTGAGCTCGTCAAAAGTCATCGGAACTGCTATTGATGAATCTATTGGAAATGGTGGATTCCCGTATTGATTATAGTCTGTGGGGTGGTATCATTCAATGAAACACAAAAAGGAACGTAATTTTAGTTCATTTTAGAAAATCCTTTCTTTTATTGTATGCACAGTTATTAATTTATGTATTTCTCATGTTCTGGCATTAGTTCAAGAAGATAAACGGTCAACAACAACAACAACAACAATAATGATAATAATAATAGATTTCCCAAGATTAATATTAAATTAAATCATAATGATTATTCATGCAATTTGTTATAACTATTTGAACAATGTTTATTTACATAATTCATTTTCCTGCGATTTTTTACTGTTTATTCTTAATTGAGACGAAAATTAATGAAGTACTGATATGTGAATGCAAAAAAAATAGGTGAATACATTAGTATGAATGTATATTTTGATAACAAAGGATTTTTTTTTTATGACGAATCAAAAGGGAATTCATATCTAAATGATTTGGTGTAAAATTTCTAGAAAAATACATTGATATCCTTGTTAGCCTGTGTAGCTCTCACTTTCATAAGATTTTTTCTGTGATTTGTAAAGATGTATTGTTGCCATTTGTTTTGAATACAGTTCTTTTTTTTTTTTTCCTTTTTAGAAATATGACTTGTGAAATGAGTTTATGTATTTGGACCGTTGTGTAATTTTATTAATTTGTATTTGATGTTTCTGTGGAGAATGGTCAATAAAATATCTATCTATCTATCTATCTATCATATGAAATGTAACCACGCTCAGTATCTTATGTCAAGTCAAGAGATTTCAAGAGTTTGCCTCGTAGGACAGGGGGACGGGGAAGGGGGTTAGTGCAGTCAGTGCAACTCACGCGGTGCACTGTAAT